>NC_134705.1:101629988-101988738 GCF_043290135.1 Rhipicephalus microplus
GTGTATATAAATGCAGTTTCGAGATGTCCGTGGTTTGCCTTGCAAAACGCGTGCTCGCAGAAAATTTCTAGGTATGACAAGCTGGCACTGTTAAGAGAATGAACGCCGCAAATAAAAATGTAACTTCTAACGTGTACCTACACCAACACATACGAACATATATATATGTACCGTAAGAAGGTAGTGATGGTTAGGAGTTAAAAGTAGAAGCTGAGAAGGAAAAAGTGAGCTTATGAAATAAACATGGCGTATGAGCCAGGCCACGCCTCCCATTCATCATTGCATCACATGAGTCGACAGGATGAAGACCTCCCAGCCACTTCATCAGTGTCTCATCATCGACGCAGTTCTTTACAAGACGCCGTGACCATACATCGACTAGGGAATCAACTCCTGGCCGTACACAGCGACCAGCACCATGCCAGAATCATCGACTGCACTTCCCATCCCCAAGTACACCGAAGCAGCGGACGATGGACCTGTACAGAACTGGTTCGACCTGTTCGAGCTGCACGCAACCGCTGCATCATGGTCGGAATGGGAGATGATCATCAACTTTATCGACTACGTGTACGGTGAGGCCTACAAATTCTACTTCACCCACATATTTCAAAACGATGAGTCATAGGAAAATATAAAACAAGAAATGATCACTTGGTTTAAACAAGACAATGATGACTACGGCTAATATTCGCTCTTAGCCGACCATCCACAGACAACCGCGCTCGGTCGCTGCAGTCAAAAGCACTGCTGACGCATTGGGACACCAAAAATTATTCGGCATTTAAAACAAGTGCAATTAAAGCACCTTCTCAATGAAAGGCAACCAGATCTGTTTGCAGGAAGAGTGTACCCTCCACCGCACCGCGTTTTGCAACTGCCCGATCGAAAACCAACCTTTACGTCATCACTGCACCGTAGCACTCACATTAGGGAGCCACCCTGTGCACAGTACTTTCCGTCTCGCGCACTTCGACCACCCCCTACTTTTCCGTCGCTTGGCCCTGCGGTCGCTCACAGCGACCACCTCACGACTCATGCGTTCACTATGGTCGGAATAAAGTGGAGAAGCTCCGAGCATACTCAGCCAAGCCCAGGGTCTACCGTCCATATTCATGCATCAGAACAGTTAACCTCCAAAGTTGCGCAGACAGAGCAACAATCCCAAGCAAAATCTGACCAAATCAAGCGTTTATCAGTGTCGCCGTCGAGTTCCCAGCCACCTAAGGGTCCAACGAACACAGCAGGCTCGGAAGAATGAACTCTCAAGCACTGCCCTGTACCAGAAGTGTCTATTAAGAATGGCGTTGCAAGAGCATCCAAAGACCTCCCTGTCGATTCTAGTGCACCACCTTCATTTTCTTTCGAGATTCACGACAACCCAACGACTACCAACTATCTACTAGTCAAATCAACTATAAAGAAAAAGCAGGCCCGTGTTACTGAAGGAGTACTACCTCGTAGGATTCCGCAACATCAGCAGTGCCAACAAGAACTCAAAGAACTACGGAAACTACGGCAGTTACATCAAGCACAACGACAAACTAAAATGAGATCACAACCAGAGTTGTGGCTTAAGAATGGTCGTCAGAAACGATACCAACTTAAGGAAACACCAAGTCAACATTTGAGCCATATTCGTAGAAGGAAACGTCCAGGAAGTCTTCTGTACGGGGTATCAAGGCTTCGTGTACAATCCTACCGATGGAGATACCAGCAGAGAAAACCACGAAAGAGACTGAACGTTACCCTCTGCAAATTGCAGATACACAGACATCGTATCATCAACTTCGGTTCTCGCGAACGCAAGCTTAAGGCAATGCTTCTTTCTCAGCCACGACAAAGAGTACAACACCCACAACAGAAAACTGGGCGCCTACGACGTCCGACCTTCAAATTCTACAAGAACGTCCACCATCGTTGGTTCTTCGCAGCTTCTGAAGCCATGTCATGGTCAGTGCAATTGTGCAGGACGCGGTTATCTTATCCAGAACTCCACAGCAGCCTCATCCACCCGAGTTCTCTTAGGTATGGTCGGACTGCTTCCCTCTGCTGTAGATTTTTTGTATGAGTTGAGAAACTCTCTGTGAAATGGAATTACGGTGCATTTTGACATTTTTCGCTCGCTTTATTAACCTTTTTTGTTGTTTTGTTAAGTGTCTGACGCGACTTCTTCCGTGGCGAAAGGGAATCCTGTAACGTAAGAAGGTAGTGATGGTTAGGATATAAAGTAGAAGCCGACAAGGAAGAAGTGAGCTTATGGAATAAACATGGCGTATGAGCCAGGCCACGTTTCCCATTCATCATAGCATCATATATATATATATATATATATATATATATATATATATATATATATATATATATATATATATATATATATATATATATATTACGAAGAGTCTGGCTTCTGTTGCCGTATAATTTGGGGAAAACATATATACGCTTCCAAAAAGTGGTTTATTGGTGACGTCTCCAACGGAGACTGATCTTCATCATGAAGATTGCTCTCCCATCTAAACGTCACCAATAAACAGTCTTTTAAAAGCGCATATTTATTTTCAACCCTGAAAAATACTGGTCCACCAGTCGAAACTGTAGGAAATAAAATCAAGACAACTGCTAACCACTAAGTTGTGTCTCTTCTCTTCCCAAGTGAGTTCGGCCCATTGGAAAAACTTCTTTTTAAATATATATATATATATATATATATATATATATATATATATATATGTATATATATATATATATATATATATATATATATATATATATCCTTGAGGAGCATAAGGTCTACTACACGGACGTGGCTCACACGACAAACGGACACACAGCGGTGGCCATTAGTGACACTCATGAAATCATAATTGTGGCCTCAATATCTTCCCCTTCTTAGGCCATGAATTTGGGCAAGATCCTGGTGGTTACCTTGGCGATGGAACACACCTTGTACCTCCCCGCGCAAACATAATACATACTAACCAATTCGGAAGCGGCTTGCCGGGCTTTTATCGCGGCATTCCCCAAAATCTCTCATACTATTTTGTACTCACATCCAAAGTTGCTTCACACAACAGCCAGATTATACACCTGCTCTGGGCTCCTGGTCATGTCTCACTGTCGGGTAATGAACGTGCTCATGTGGCTGGTGGCTGGTCAAGAACTGACCCTCCAAGTGGCCCCGCACAGTGAGGCGTCCAACACAGAGCCAGGTTCTCCACTTTTCACACATCACGAAGTCACACAACAATGCATACGCCAACGACAGCAATACCAACTCTCACAAGGCTCCTTCACACGCGAGGCGGCTGTTGCCCTTCGCCAACTGCAGACCAGAACTTTTCGGAACCTTTGTTTCACGAATAAAATATACCCAACTCGTTATACTGATGCCTGTTGAGGCTGTCGCGCTAAGCCCGCAACTTTTCGCGGGACAGTAGAGTCCTCCGCCACAAACTTCCCTCCCCTCCCTCCAATCCTTCGGTCCACCCGTACTCCAGAGCAGTGGAAAGGAATTCTTCGCCGCAGCACGCCCGAGGTAGGCCCGGGCCCACAATATATATATATATATATATATATATATATATATATATATATATATATATATATATATATATATATATATATATATATATATACCTTGCTGACGAATGAATTAGACATGAATAGCATAAATCAACATTTCAAGTGTACCATCTTGCTAGAATAGCCGCCATGGGTATAACACTCCCTCACACCAGCTGCTATAAACCTAGATGAACACAATCAAATAACATGAAAAAAGGTCCTCCTTGAGGCATCTCTTAAATTAAAAGAAATTGCTCTCAATCATGGTGATAAGCAGGTAAAGAAACTGGTCGCTATGACAAACACAATTCTCCGCCACAACATTTTATCGAACAATGAAATCACCCGGTAAACATAATTTGAACAGAATACCAAGCCATCATGGCCACAAAAATTCATAAACTCAAAAGAGACCGTGTGCCCAACCCCGCGTTTTCTGAGATAGTTCCTTATCACTACAACACTATCACCTAGGAAACCACTAACGGTACCCTGTGACACTGTGATTGTAAACCTATCGGACAGGAGTTTGTCACCTGACGAAGAAAAACTCCTATCTAAAGGACTAAGCTTCTACCCGACCACAAAATTTTTTTGATGAATTTCACTTGCTCCGACACCTCGACAACTTCGCTAGAAGCTTAACGTCGCGCGAATATTTCTTGGACAGGCTTTCTAACCACGAAACAATTCACCGTCGTGAAACGAATGATTGGACATCAAACAGTAATCGAGACAAGTGCCTAGACCTTCATATCACCGCAGTACAGAAAGATGTACACAAATACCATAGACAGAAAGGAAAATGAGAAAACTTGACAAAATCTGGAAAAAATGAGTATGAGAATTCTGGCATCTAGAACAGAAATAACGACAAAAACGCTGACAAACGAGGTGCAATTGTAGTCCCTAATACAACCAACTACTTACAAGAAGCATACCGCCAACTAGATGACTCAAAATTTTAAGAACTCCTCCCAGGTGATCCGACAGGGGAGTACAAACGTATGGTATCAAACAAACTAAAGAAACTGCTGGATGCAGAAAAGGTAACCAACACTGACCACAAACTAGTACGAGCAGCGTACCTTCATCCAGGTCACTTCTACATCCTCCCGAAAATTCATAAACCCGATAACCCAGGTCGACCAATCATATCAGGCATCGGTACAATAACTGAACCCATATCAGGGTACGTGGACAGACTAATAAACCACATTTTATGCACCCTCGCGTCATACATAAAAGACACCACACATTTTCTTCGAGACATTGCAGGTCTTAGTGTGCCAAAAAACTTGTACTTGGTTACTCTTGATGTCTCTTCATTGTATACTTATATTCCTCACGATGATGGCATAGCTGCATTACAAAACATGTACACAAACCATGGACAATGTAACACCCCAGTTTTCACTGCCATCGCAACTTTGACGAGAATGGTGCTCGAATTAAATTCATTCAAATTTAACCAATAGTATTTTCGGCAAATCTGTGGACCGCTATGGACACTGAAATGGCACCCAATTATGCGAGAATATTTATGAGAGAGCTAGAATCAGAATTTCTCGCACAAAGTTACTTGAATCTACTGTTAAGTCGAAGATACGTACACGACATCTTTATTATTTGGACGCACAGCGAGAATTAACACCTCAGCTTTAACGACACTTACAATGCTGTTCATCCGAACATACACTTGACACACACCTATTCGCAACAATCGTAAATTTCCTTGATGCTACCATAACGATAGAAGAAGACAAGCTTTCTACAGCCCTTTATCGCAAAGCAACGGATCGACAACAATACCTTCATTACCAAAACGATCACCCGCGCCACTGTAAAAACAGTATCTCATACAGCCAGGCTCACCGGTTTAAGCGAATCAGCTCAAGAGACGCTGATTTCGACACAAATTCACAGAGGCTAAATTATATGCTCGATATACAAAAATACACTTAACATGTATTTGATGACACCGTTCAAAAAGAGAGAAAACGGAAGCGTGATGACTTACTTATGGAGCGACCATCGCAAGAAGACCAACAATGAACAAACCTCTACTTAGCTTATAGCACACACTTGCCCAATGTAAACAAAATCCTTAAACGAGATTAGACTACTCTGGAACAAAGTGAACCTTTGAAACGCGCATTCCCATCCGCTTCTGGCATCGTTTACCGACGACCATGAAACCTCAAGGACACGCTTGTCCACTCTCAAATCAATTTTTCACCCCCCTAATAATTCATGGCAGCCTTGTTTAAAGTCACCATGTCTTGTATGTAAACCGATAGCGGAAAACACACAAAGCAAACAGCACACAATCGAAGTTTTCGATTAGCATACGGGGAAACCTAACCTGCGATTCCTCTAATGTGGTACACCAACTCGAATGCAACGTTTGCAGTATGCAGTACATCGGACAAACAGAAGCAAAAACACCATTTAGGATTCGCTTCAATAATCACAGAGCCCATGCGAAATCAGCCCCAAGTATACCTCTATCAAAACATCTCAATCTTCGCGACCATGCATTCGACCAACTATCAGTAACACTTTCAGAGACGGGTTTTAAATCAAACCGAGAACGTAAACAACGAGAGTCTCACCTTATCCACCGATTTAACACCCTCGATAGATGAATAAACGAGAATCCGGGTACACTTGAAGCAATTAAAGCATAGGAAAACAATAACGGCATTATTGAAAATGCTAACTGAGTTCACGGCACTGCGGCTGTGAAGCGCACTGGACAACTCAAAATACTTCGAAGTGTTACTACTCTTACTAAGTACAGCTGTCGTCTGTTTTTGTTTTTACCTTACTATCCAATCAATTGTGCAAAGCATGACATGCCCAACACACACCCTGTGCACAATCGGGAGGCCCCTACTGCACGCGTAATCCTGAAGCGGGCAAGAATTCAAATTGCACCCGCTTGCCAGCCTCTGCGGCAATACGCGGCGCCCCTCTTTCAACGACAAGTTGTCGACGAGGCTCTGAGTAGTTAAAAGCTTAAACTTCTTAAAAAGGCTCCTAGTCCCCCACATCAAACTGCCAGAGCCAGGAGGCGCCGTCTGGTCGGGAACGACGCGTTAGTGAAAGGAATATAATGTGAATGCAAGGCAATTAGCGGTAGCAGCGTCCGGACAGAAGCAGCAAGAGCTGGCCGGATATATGGGCGTCGTCACAGCAGCAACCAGACAGTCCCAGCTCGCGCCTTGCGCCATGTCGATGTCGTTACGGCAGTGGGCATTCCTGTTCACCACATATCGTTCCCCGTCAGAAAAAGAGCCATCCTTGCGACTCACGGTGAACAGACTACGAGCGGATCGTATTATGGTTTCAACCGCTGTACGCGAACGGTTTCATGACCACGAAAGGGCTGGTCTGTGGATGGCGTCACGGGTTCGATGATGTAGGTAACAGCTTGTGTCTGCGAGACAACGCAGTAGGGTCCCTAGTATTTTGCAACAAGCTTCAAATAAAGGACTGTGGGGACAGCGGGAACCCGAAGCCACGCAAGGGTGTCCGTAACTAAGTTAGGGTATGGGTGGTTATCGTCGCGGCGAGATTTTCGTCTTCATTGGTCAATGATTGTGAACGACTGGGCGAGCTTACAGCCTTCCTCGGCGCGGCGGCCAGCTTCAGAGATGGGTCTAGCCTCGGAGGAATCGGGGTGGTAGGGCAGAATGGTATCTAGTGTGGTGGAAGAGTCTCGGCCATATAACAGTAATAATGGCGAAAAGCCCGTAGTCACCTGTGTAGCAGTATTGTTGGCGTATGTCACAAAAGGCAGAACGAGGTCCCAATCGGAATGGTCTGAGGCAACATACCTAGATATTATGTCGCCAAGGGTACGGTTGAATCTTTCCGTCAAGCTGCTCGTTTGGGCATGGTAGGCGGTGGTAGTCTGGTGTATGATTCAGCATTCGGCAAGGACTGCGTTGACGACTTCAGAGAGGAACACACGTCCTCCGTCGCTGAGAAGTTCACGCGGTGCGCCGTGACAGAAAATGAAGTTCTGCAGGTGAAAAGATGATACGTCACGTTCTGTGGCAGCTGGCAAAGTGGCTGTTTCTGCGTATCGCGTCAAGCAGTCGACAGCGACAATGATCCGATCGTTTCCGGAAGCCGTGAATGAAATAATCCCATACAGATTAATTCCAATGTGGTCTAAAGGCCTGGCTGGGCGAGGGATTGGCTGGATCAGACCAGAGGTGTGACGAGGCAGAGCTTTCGTCGTTGGCACTGCGGGCATGACTGAATGTACTTGCGCACAAATGTGTACATGCCTCGCCAATAAAACCGGGAGGAAAGGCGAGCGTATGTTTTGAAGATGCCCGCAGGTACGCATTGAGAGTCAGCGTGGAAAGCTGAACATGTTGCAGCATGAAGATGGCGAGGTATGACCAGTAACCACTTTCAGCTGTCAGACTTTTAGTTCCTGCGATATAGTAGGTCATCGCGGATCTCAAAGTTAACCGCTGGGCCTTGCGTTGCTCCGCTTGGTCATCTTTACGCTTGGTCATCCTTACGTTGCTCAGAAGCCATGTCGCAGTTTGCCGGAAACGCAACCGTTTCGTCTACGGCAGATAGACAGGCAGAGCTTTCTGATGATACAGGTGAACCGATAGGGCGTCGGCATCAGTGTGATGTCGGCCAGACCTGTAGACAACAAGCATGTTAAACTCTTGCAACCGCAAAGCCCAGCGAGATAAACGGCCGGAGGGATCCTTCAACGTGGATAACCAACAAAGGGCATTGTGATCAGAGAATACGTCGAAGAGGTTACCATATAGGTATGGTCTAAATTTACCTAGACCCCAAATAATTACCAGGCACTCCTTCTCTGTTACAGAATAATTCTTCTCCTCTTTAGTGAGGGTACGGCTTGCGTAAGCGACTACGTACTCCTGGAACCCCGATTTGCGCTGTGCGAGCACGGCGCCAAGTGCAACACCACTTGCAGTGGTGGGTACCACAATTGGAGCAGTCGGCTCAAGGTGACGCAAGATTGGCGGTGAGGTTAACAGGTGGAACAACTTTTTGAAGACATGATCATAGGTGGGTGACCAAGCGTACTTTTCGAGTCATTCCGTAAACGTTTAGTCAACAGAGCGGTGAATATCGCAAAATTCTGAATAAAGCAGCGGACACACGAGCAGAGGCCAAGGAAGCTGCGCAGATCCTTGAGAGATGAGGGTTTAGGGAACTCTGCAACTGCCTGAAGCTTGGCGGTGTCAGGAAGCATACCGTCTTTAGAGACAACATGGCCGAGGATCGTCAGCTGACATGCGCCGAAGCGGCATTTTTTCAGGTTGAGCTGAAGACCGGCATCCGTTAGGTACTGTATTACCTTATCTAGGCTGTGGAGATGCGTGGGAAAATCTGGCGAAAATATTACCACGTCATCTAAGCAGCACAGGCGTGTTTTTCACTTCAGGCAACGCAAAATATTGTCCATCATCCGCTCGAATGTTGCGGTCGCATAGCAAAGACCGAAAGGCATGACGCGGAATTCGTAAAGGAAATCAGGTGTGACAAAGGCCATTTTAGGCTGGTCTTCAGGCGCCATAGGTACTTGCCAGCAGCCGCTCCGTAAGTCAACAGAAGAGAAGAACTACGCACCTTGGAGGCTGTCAAGGGCGTCGTCGATTCTAGCTAAGGGGTAAACGTCATTTCAAGTTATTTTGTTAAGACAACGGTAGTCAACAGAGAAGCGAATTGAACCGTCCTTCTTCTTAACGAGAACGACTGAAGATGCCCAGGGGCTATTCGAAGGCTGGATGACGCCACGCTTGAGCATGTCAGCTACTTGGTCACTGATAACCTGGCGCTCTGTCGCGTAGACATGATAGGGTCTTTGATGCATTGGTGCATTGGTGCCTTTGTCGATGCGGTGACACACAGCTGATGTGCGGCCGAGGAGACTATGCTGGCAGTCAAAGGAAGAACGGAACTCGCTCAGGAGTCGTAGAAGCTGAGCACGTTGCGAAATGGTTAACGTGTCGGCGATAGAGCTGCTCAGTATGTGAGGTCTAGTAGTCTGCAGTGAAGAGGCACAGGTCAATCTAGCGACTTCGTGTTCTGTGAAAATACCAGTTGGTATGTCAAGAATTTCAGACAGGTCGAGACTGTGAACACGGCCGACGCACTCACACCGAAGTAGTGTTACAGGACATGACAGCAGACTTGAGAAGAGCAGTCTGCTAACACCGTCATGAAGTTCCAAAAGGGCATGAGGTAGCGGCAAACACTTGCGACGAACAAAAACGGCAGATCGTGTGAAAAGGGCTCTTGACTCGGCAAGCGCGTTGCAAGGCACCATAGCAAGGGCAAAAGAGTGCGGCGGTATGGTAACGATGGTAACGTCTTCAGCAACAAATAGTTTGTCCCCGGTTTCAACAGTGTCATGCAAAGTAGCGTAGCTAAACCCTTCAAATGCCACTACAGCGCACGAGCAGTCGACAACGGCCTTATTAGCGGAGAGAAAATCTGAGCCCAAAATGAGGTCATGGGAGCAGGAATCTAACACTAGTGATTCAACGACATAGATGAGGCCGTCAATCGCAATGCGAGCAGTAAAGGCAGTGGCTGCCGTGACGTGCTCTGCACTTGCTGTACGAAGCGATATACTTGCTTGTGGCGTCATAACTTTTTTAGTAAGCGGCAGAGTCTGGCACTCATCACTGAAACTGCGACACCAGTGTCGACAAGAGAGAGTGTAGCGACGCCGTCCACATACACGTCCAGTATATTCGTCGGTGAAGAGAAAGGCCTTGGTCTTTTCGCGATTGTCGTAGTTCCTGCCTCTGTAACTGCAGCAATCAGATTTCCCGCTCCGGCGATGAAGGACGACGTGCATTGGCGATGGCGAGCGACGGTTAACAGGAGGGTGGTGGTCGGCGTACGATTACATCTGGTCGGGATGCTGAGAGCCGGCGAACGTAGGGCGTGGTGGCACATAAGGGGCATGTTCGAAGCTCTGGTGGTAGTTATGATGATAGGCAGGGACACGCCGATGGCAGTACCGCGTTATGTGGCAAGGCAACCCACAGGCAATGCATATCGGCCGACTGTCGGGTGTACGCCATTGTCCACTACTCGGGAGGGACCTTGGCTGAGCGAACCGAGGGGTAGGCACGGCTGACGATAGTGACCTAAATGTCTTAAGAGGTGGCCTTGCGGCCGCCTCAGCATAGCTTAGAGGTGCATTCCCTCGGCACAGGCCACAGGAGTCGACAATGGTGAAGTGTCGTGGGCAAGTAGAAGAGCCACGAAAACTTGCGCCTGTATGACCTCACGAATGTTTGCTGCAAGATGTTATGATGGTTGGCGAGCTTTTGATAGCAGCGACAGCTGACGAGCGAGCTCAGCACGAACAAATTCCTCGATCTGCTATAGCAGCGAGTGATGGTCAGAGGTGGTTGTCAAGCTTGAGAGAGTGTCATCCGGGACGTTAGAGCGTCGCGTGAGAAGACGTGGTCATCGGAGCTCGTCAAAACTCTGACAGCTCGATGAGCTCCGAGACAGTGGCAGGGTTTTCGAGAGGAATATTTGAAAGGCGTCGTCGGAAACGCCTTCAATAATGTGTCGTACCTTGTCAGTTTCCAGCATCGTCGGTCAACACGCCGGCAGAGGTTGAAGAAGTCTTCGATGAACTGGTGAATGTCTCACCAGTTTGTTGGGACCGGCTTCGTAGGCGTTGTTCTGCGCGAAGTTCGCGCACCCGTGCAAAAACAGCTTTGATGCAGTTCTTGAAGGTCGTCCAAGTAGGAATGTCCGTCTCGTGGTTTCTGTACCACAGCTTGGTGACATCCGATAAATAAAACATCACGGTACCCAGTTTCATGGCATCATCTCATTTGTTGGTAGCGCTGGCTCGTTCGTAGGATTTCAGCCAATCCTCAACGTCTTTCTTGGTTTTGTTGCGGCCACGTAAACGTTCAAGCTACACAACAAACAAAGAACTCAAAGCAAGCGATAAAAATGGTGCAAGAACTGCCTCCGCCGTACCGCTAATGCAAAGCAGTATAAATGCTCGTCACTCACCTCTGGGAAGCGGGCGAAGAATCAATAGTCTGAGACTTCAAAAGCAAACTTGTTAAACATGGTCCCGGAACCTCCACAGCCATCTAGAAACACAAAAAAAGCTTCGGATACTGAGCACGCACGTTCACAATCAAAGAAAAACGCGCACGCTGACTGTAAGCCTATGCTGCACTTGTTAACTCCACAACTACTTCAACGCTTGCTAGTGAAGTGTGTGTTAGTGTGAGTGCACGGACGTGCTTTTTCTGCTTGTAGGAAGATCTACTGCAGAGAGACGTGGAGGTTCTGCAGTTAGTTCGCGAGCGCTAGCTCCACGTTGAGCGTGCTTTCTTCCATTGCACATGAGATTCATAGGAAGAACCTCTTCCCCGATGCGCCTAAGCTTAATAAGCTGGTTTCTTATGCTATCTGGAACATGCGATGCAGATACAACATCGCTTTGCCGCCGTAAGTGCAACAACACTGAAAGCACGCCTTTTGGTAACTGGAACAAATCGCTGGGCTTGACGGCATATTGTCCCAAGGAGGCAGGGATGCAAGCACAAAAGAGGGCGTTTACTTTAGTAACCAAAGGCCAAAAGCACGAATACCAGAGCACGTGCCCACGGGACTACTTCGTTATCCTCCTCAGAGGCTGGCCACTATAGTTGCCAGCCTACCTTGCGTCGATTCCCCCCTTTCAAGAGCGACCGTCCCGGTCGATTGACTAAGATGCTGAAGACGGCCATGGGAATATATGGTCCCATCAACGAAAAAATAGCCCTGCGCTGTTGTAGATAATAAGAAAAAGTTCGAAGTGTTCATAGCTCGCGGTCGTGGAACGGTTTCATCCGCGCTACACGAACGTCTGGACGTGGACGTCTTCGGTTTAAACTGGTATCGGAGCTTCAGTGAACTGCCTCGTTATCAACGTCACTGAGGCAGCGCAGAACTTTGTAAGGAGCAAAGTATCGTCGAAATAGTTTGCCGGAAAACCCGCAATGGCGAACTGGGTTCCACACCGAAACATAGTCACCTGGTTGACAGTGCACGTTCCTTCGGCCTTGGTTGCAACTGCGGGCGCCGGTATCTTGCTGCGTGCGAATGCAGTTCCGTGCGAGCTGGCGGGCTTCCTCAGCTTTCTCAACGAAGTCGTCAACGCTGTCATTTTTGCTCATGTTCTGGTGTAGGGGAAGAATAGCGCCTAACAGTGTTGTGACGTGACGGCCATAAACAAGCTCGAATGGTGTTAGGTCTGTCGTCTCTTGCACAGCAGCACTACAAGCAAACGTGACGTACGACAGCATTTCATCCCAGGTTTTTTGCTCTACATCAACATATATAGATAGCGTGTTGGCCAGTGTTTTGTTTAACGGCTCCGTCAAGCCGTTCATTTGGGGGTGATAAGCTGTTGTTTTCCGGTGGTTGGTGTGCGCCAGCTTGGCGACTTGTTGTAATAACTCTGCCGTAAATGCTGCTCCGCAATCGGTTATGAGTACAGCAGCTGCACCATGACGCAAAACAATGTCGTGGATGAAGAATCTGGCGACTTCATTTGCAATTCCCCTAGGCACAGCTTTGGTTTCTGCATAGCGAGTCAGATAGTTGGCTGCAACAATTATCCACTTAGTTTCTCAGGATGACATAGGGAACGAACCAAGAAGATTCATTCCTACTTGCTGAAACGGTGCTCGAGGTGGATCTAAAGGCTGGTGGAAGCCGGCGGGCTTTGCGGGTGGAACTTTACGCCTCTTTCAGCCACGGCATGTGCGGACATGAACGGACGAATACAGCTCTGACCAGCAGTACTTTTGTCGGATGCGCGCTAATGTCCTAGTAAAGCCTAAGTGACCGGCAGAAGGATCGTCATGGCACGCTCGCAAAACTTCCTCACGCAGTGCCGTGGAACAGCAAGGAGAAAAGTTTCCTGGCTACTCTCAAGATTTCTCTTGTGGAGAACAATGTTCCCCAGGCAATACGATGTTAATCCACGTAACAGCCGGTGTGGGACGATAACGTCTTCTCCTCGAAGATGCTGGACGACAAGAAGTAGCTCAGTGTCCTCACATTGAAGCTCAGCCATCCGCACCACATCGACGATGCCAAGAAACGGTGAAATTGTTCAGCGTCAGATGTCGTCGGGAAAATTAAAGCACGAGACAGGCAGTCAGCATACGTATGCTTATGTCCTCATCGGTAGACCACCGCTATGTCATACTCTTGAAGGCGGATGGTCCAGCGGGCGAGGCGAGATGGATCCCGTAGACTGGCAAGCCAACAGAGCGAATGGTGGTCTCTGACCGCTGGAAATGGCAGGCCCTATAGGTAGGGTCAAAACTTGCTAATGGCCCAAACGACTGCTAGGCGCTCTTTTTTCGTGGTAGAGTAGTTACCCTGTACTTTTGTGAGACTTTTGTGTGTGGCTCGCGCAAGCGATCACACGCTCTGTGCCGTCCTGCCATTGAACTAGAATGGCTCCGATTCCTACGTTGCCCCGCCGTAGTGGTCTAGTGGCTAAGGTACTCGGCTGCTGACCCGCAGGGCGCGGGTTTGAATCCCGGCTGCGGCGGCTGCATTTTCGATGGAGGCGGAAACGTTGTAGGCCCGTGTGCTCAGATTTGGGTGCACGTTCGAGAACCCGTCGTGGTCGAAATCACCGGAGCCCTCCACTACGGCGTCTCTCATAATCATAGAGTGGTTTTGGGACGTTAAACCCCACATATCAATCAATCCGATTCCTACGTTGCTGGTGTTCTTGTGAATACAAGTGTCGGCAGTGTCGTCAAAATGTGCCAGCACTGGAGCGGTCTACAGCCGATTGCGTAGCTCTAAGAAGGCTTGTTGTTGTTTTTCCATCCATACGAAGGGCACATCTATCCGTGTCAGTCTTGTGAGAGGCTCCGCACGTTTCGAAAATCCTTCGACAAAACGGCGTTAGTAGGCACAGAGTCCGAGGAATTGCTGAACAGCCTTCTTGCCTCCAGGACGAAGGAAATCGGACACAGCATCCAACTTATCCGGATCGAGTCAAACATCCCCCTGGGCTCACCATGTGGCCGAGAAACTTGAGTTTCTGATAGCGAAAGTAGCACTTTTTGGGCTTGATAGTAAGGTTTGCTCTCCGTAATGTAGTGAGGACACTTTTTAGCCTTGAAAGATGTTCTTTAAACGTGGTTGTAAACAAAACGATGTCATCCAAGTATACAAGACAAGTCTTCCCCTTTAGTCCGGCAAGTACAGTGTCCATCATGCGTTGAAACGTGGCGTGAGCGAAACACAGACCGAAAGGCAGCACTTTAAATTATTAGAGCCCGTCTGGAGTCACGAACGTGGTTTTCTAACGGTCGCTCTCATCAACTTTAATTTGCCAGTACCCTGACTTGAGATCTGAAGATGTAAAGAACTGGGCATGGCGCAGACGGTCTAAGGCACCATCAATCCGTGGCAGCGTGTAAACGTCGCCTTTTATAACTTTGTCAAGCCGTCGGTAGTCGACGCAGAAGCGTAGTGTGTTGTCTTTTTTCTTTACTAGGGCAACAGGTGACGCCCACGGACTTGTCAAGCGTTGAATGACATCCTCATTCAGCATTTCGTGTACTGGACGCCTAATCACCTCTTTCCTTCTGGTACACATTGTATTGATGTTGGCGAAGAGGCCGCGCCGACTCCTCGGTAACAATGCGGTGTTTTATAACGGTAGTACGTTGAACTTTCGATGCTGTGAAGAAGTCTTAGAATTCCGTCACGAGGTTTTGCTGCCGCCTTTTTCGTGAATCTGGCAAGTCTGCATTAACGTGAATGTGTCTGCCGAGGTTAGCACAAGCTTTTGCATGCAGCGAAGTCGTATTTAATGTGCCGACATCGGAAAAGTTGGCAATTTCACTGAGGAAAGCAAACAGTGGTGCCTCCATTAACGTTCTAAAACTCATTGCTGAAGTTGGTCACCAGAACTCGAGAGCGTATATTCTCTAACCTAACAAGGCTTCGGGCTATGCAGATGTTTCGTTTTAGCAGCAGCGGGATATTTGCCTCTGCAGTACCTTCATAGTCGTTACATTCATTGAAAACGTCGCAGATTACCAAGGTCAACACGCTACTCTTCGGCGGTAACATGTCATCATCGTCAACAATTCTCAAAGCATTGACGTAACTGTCGTTAGGGTTGCGTGCTAAAGCGTGTGCCGTAGAAAACGTCACCTGCACTCTTGCAAGTCAATCACGGCTCCGTGATCATGCAGAAAGTCCAGACCGAGAATTAGGTCCCTTGAGAAACTTGGCAGCATTACAAAATCTCCGAGATACGTAAATTCATGAATACTCACTAGCGCTGTGCACCGGTCCCACCAGAGTGAGAAGGTGACCTCCTTTCATACCTAGCTGCGACCCAGCCCACTGAGTAGAAACCTTTTTCAGCCTGCAGGCAAGACCCATTATCATAAAGGAAGTGTCTGCTCCAGTGTCGATTAGCTGCATTACTTCTTCGTCATGCACGGTTACCGCAATATTTGATGTCACCACTCTTCGTACCACGCTTGACTGCGTCTGTACATCTCTTTGCTGCCGTCACTCTCATTGCAGTGCAGGATCTTCCGTAGAGTCAGCGTCAGTGGCCTCACCTCCGTAGGTCACTGAACTCAGTTTTCCAGACTTACAGGACTGGGTGAACAGCGTCTCGGAGCCCCGCGTGGATAGGCTCGGCTCGGTGACCTGTAGCGAGCAGGCGACGACGAGTGGGGCTTGTGCGACCGATGTTCAACACTGCGACGATTCGAAATGGAACTCTCTATCTCCAGTGGTCACTCGCCAGGTCGTGGACGAGGGGCGTTAAGCGAAAATCTCCGTAGACTCACACGGTGGTATGAACATGTTTGGTAGACGTATCTGGCTTCCCCGCAGTGGAAACAAAGGCGCCTGTGGTCGGGTGTACGCCAGATGTCACTCTTCCTCGGTCGTGCTTCGGTGATCAACGGTAGGTTGCGAGGACGGAAGCCTACCTTCGCTTGCTGAGCGCGTCACTTATTGGGGTAAAACACGCTGGGTGAATTGCACGATGGAGGACGTCAAAGTACGTCCGCACGAACCGCTTGCCGTAGGTCGGCGCGTACCATCTCCGCAACGGAGAGCTGCTCTACAGGTGAAGCAGTCACCTGCATCTTTTGTGGCTCCTCCCTAACGAGAGCTCTGATGAGCTCTCGCAACGCGCTGATGTCATTGCCGAGAGTGACAGAAGTCACCTCACTTGAATATACACCACGGCTATACTGCCTTGCACACTGTTGAAGGGTCCTCTTCAGGCCAGGGGCTTCCTCATGAAACTCTGCAAGTGTCGCAGGTGGGTCACAAATCAGGCCGGCAAAAATCTCTTCTTTAACACCACGCATTAGGTGGCGAACTTTCTGGGATTCAGTCATAGAGGGCTCTGCACGCCTGAAAAGCCGATCCATGTCCTTATGTAAGTCATCACCCTTTCGCTGGGCCTTGAACCCTTGCCTCTATAGCACGCTCCGCTGTCTCTTTCTTGTCCTCTCGGACAAAGCCCTTGAGGAACTGCCGGTGAAACTCACCCTATGACGTAATCGTTGCTTCATGGTTCTCAAACCACGTATTAGTGGAGTTCTCCAGAAAGCAGTACACATAGCATAGCTTACGCTGTGAAGTCCAATCGTTGATGACGGCGACTCGGTCGAAATGCTCGAGCCAGTCATCGGCATCTTCAAAAGTAGCGCCGTGAAATGTCTTCGGCGTCTTGGGCTGGTTGACACCCTGGTGAGCTGGTGCTGGCGCAGTGACGTTAGGGGGTGTTTGGTTCATAGTCCGCTGACGTTGAGGCAGCAAACCATGCTGTGGCTCAAGTCCCTGGAGACGACGGCTAGAACATACGTGCACAGGGGTAAGCTCAGCTGAGCTACTCGATGGGCTTGTGTCAGGGGTGCTCTATGGAGACCGTATCATCTACCGTACCCTACACCTCCGCCAGAAAATGTCACAAGGACACAGGGACGCAGGCACAAAACGCCGTTTACTCTCGTAACCAATGGCCAAAAGAACGAACGCCAGAGCACGCACCCACAGGACTACTTTGTTATCTTCCTCAGAGGCTGGGCACTATTGTTTTCAGGCTACCTTGCGTCAATATAGAAGGTTCCACTTAAGTAAAGAAAAACTAAAGAAAAAAACAGCTACTGTTGCGGATAACCCTCGGCAAACAACTCTGATCCACACAGGAGCCCCGTCTGTTCCGGTTGACGACTGCTTTATCTGGAACCTATGCGCAACAAGTTCAAGAGTTCACTCACCCTCAGAGTACTCACTCATGTTCATACTCACTTCTAATCACACTCGGAGTACTCACTCACGTTCATACTCACTCCTACTCACACTAATGGCTACTCACTCACAATCACACCTCGCTCAAATGAGTATTAGGGAAAGTGAGTGAATGTACTCATGAGTGAGTATGTCGAGCTATGATGAGAAGGCAAGCGGTAGTTTTTTTTTAACAGCCAGGCAAATGTTGTATACAGGAAATAAGATTAGGATGAGCGCGTGAGATGATGGAATAAAGAGAACGATGTTAAGACATCGGATGCATCGCTCCTATATGTTCTAAATACATCATATTCCAATACAGTTTCTTATTCTATTATCAAATTCATCCTGTTGTTTTGTTTTATTTTTGTAAGTACACTATTTCCAACCTTTCATTGAAAGAGCCTTTCATGGCCACCAGGTTCTTGGCCAATTCCCCAGCGTAAGTGTGTGCCGCCTATTCAAGAAACTTGACTTCACTTTTATCAACAGGGAGTTTTAGTGTCAACAAGAAAATTGCATAAGGCTAAAAAGACGTTCCTGTCACACAATCTAAGAAAACAAGCCTCAAAGTAAAGAATGTCTTGAGAACTCAGAGCAATTTAAAGTTTAAAATAACTGTTTAGAGTGCTTTTTTTATATGGCGACTACATATTCTTTGCAATGTACATGTACATAATGCTTCCTTTTTTCACGTCTCCTAAACTCACTCACAATTTCTAAATATTTTATTTTTTCTATTTCTGCCTTTCTTCCCTTTTACTTACTGTAATTTTTGCTTTCGCTATATTTTACACGCTAAGTTCACTGCAAAAAAATGCGCGTATTCACGGACAGAAAAGTGGACATAGTGTCCAGGAAATTAACACACTCCAATCCTTCGCCAACATCAAGGATAAAGCACACGTTTAAAATCACAGACTTCACCACTTCGTGAATATTATGAATAAAGCACACGTTTACCAATGATGTTTCTTTGAATAGTGCAGAAAACAAGTGTCTCCTCCGTCATCAGAAAATTAGACGAAATAATCATTTGCAATACGGATGACCTCCAGAAATTTATACTAATATAGCTGCCGCATACCCTCCCATCATCCATCGCCACGGCGTGTTCTGCACGGCTTTTGTTCTACGAAACTGTATTTGTTCCCCAACGGTGGTTTAGGCGGGCTTCGCGGAAAGAGAAATTATTCGACCATGGCGGGCGCACCGCCATCGTCACTCATCCGTCGGCAGTCACTACTCTAGTCACTACCCTCCTCAACAACTATACACACACAAGGAATGGGACCCGGCTGGTGCTACCTATTCATCCGGTCTGCATCCTAAAGGTGAGTCCTTAACTTCGCATTTATTCGCCGTTTAGGTAACTCGTGCCACTAATGATCTGTGTCGTCTAGTACTTACGCACTATCTCAGATAAAGCTGCTTCGAGTAAAGTCACGGCCATAAACGCAGTGATAAGGTGGCTAGAAGGTGCTTCTATGTCGATGTCGGTTTCGCGCGGCTTGTACCATGCATGCTTTTTCTGAGACGAAGTGCATACTGAGAGCAGAAAATACAGCATTTAAGGAAATCTCCGATTGCTCGTGTTTGTCGTGTTTACATTTCGAGCGTGACATTTTCATTGCACTCTGATTACTTGTCCACAGTAGTTGCATTACTCTATACCAACAGTGTTCGGGCTTGTCAACGCCGTAGTGCAACCGTTTAATGGGAGCGCCTCCCTTTATGTTGGCGGCGTTCGGTTTACGCTGCCGGTACGCCGCTGCGCCGAAATATGAGGCGATATCTACCGTGAAATCTTGGCGTGCTGCAGCCTACACGCGTGTTCGCCCCGTCGGGCCGAAGTTCATCTCCTTCCTCCGCGTTGTCTAATAAAACGTGGCTCAAGGCAGGCAGCACCGAGGTGCGAACAGCCAGAGAAAACTGTAACTTAAGCAATGTAAAACGGCATAAGAATTCTTCCATAAGGCTAAAAATCACTACTCGTAGAATGCGTTTAAAAATAACAAAAGAATCTGTGCTTCGTTTGCCGCGGTGGTATTGTAGCTATGGTGTTCGGTTGCTGACCGCACGTTTCATGCCAGCTGTGTTATATAGTCGCGTTTTGATGGAGAGGTAATGGTAAAGGCCCGTGTATTGTGCGATGCAAGTGCACGATAAAGATGACTTAATGGGAAAAATTTTCGGAGGCCTCCACCACAGCGTCCTTCATAATAATATTGTGGTTTTGGGACGTCAAACCACAGGAATTTTGCTTGAACATGTGCCCCATTCTAGTAAGGAACAGATTTTCTTTTTTTTTTCACAGAGAGATAACATTTAGTGAAATATGATAGTTCGTATTACCTGCTTACCAATTTTTTTTTGGTAGGCAAAAATAATTTTAAATGTGTAGTGAGCTAATATTTACAGTTGGTGAAAAAGTTGCAAATATGTTGGTTTCTGTAAATGTTTGTTTGTAAATTCAGCATTGAGGTGGTCCTAGTAAAAAGTATGGTAAATATCACAATTATTAGTACCCTTCATTGCTTACTGTCAAAGAAAGTCATCTCAAATCGCAATTCTTTATTTTAAGAGATAAAAACGTTTTTGATGTGGCTTCTGGACTGTGTCCTTTCCCGTGTTTATACTTTCAATCAATGCCTCCTAGTGGTGAGAACTAGGGGCGCAGGCATGAGGAACATTTAAACAACATAATAGTTTCGTCTATGCTTACTTTAATGGTTTACTGTCTAGTATTAGCCTGCATAAGTAAACGAGAGGTGCGAACCATACTAGCGTGCATTCAACAACATGCAGCTATCTTCTGATAGTTCAAATAATGTGCTTATGCAGCATTGGTGACGCCTAAGATTGCAGCAACCCATTACCTGTGCGATAACATTTGGAAGTGGCAAGAACACCAAAATTAGGAAAAGATGAATTGAAATAAGACAAAAGTATATGTTTAATCATGAACCAATACAACTGTATTGATGTGACAACGCATGTCAAGTAGTCGCAGCAAAAGTTAGATGCACGGATGACAAAAAAAAGAATACAAAGACACTGCTAGCTACGGGCGTTTATTGAAGCCTCTGCAGATTATAAGGCTGGTATTACGTCCAAATAAAGGCTGCTGGTCAAAGATTGCAAAAGGGGAAAAACAAATGAACCATAGTGAGGCATTTATCATGAAGGTAGTTGATTCTATGAAGGTGAAGCTTCATTAAAAAGTTGTGTTCTTTTCTTCAGTTGTGTTTTAAGTTTGCAGGGTGAGCGCAACTTATTATCTTTGACGTCCCTTCCACTTTAAAAAGAACAGAGTTGACACTTAACGTTGTTATTGAAATAGAATCAATTCATTTTTTCCCTTGGAAACCAAGTTGATACCTTGATATTGTATTATTATAGAATCAAATATTTCTTTTCAGTTGGAAACAAATGTCACAATTCAGTTCACCAGAAGTTTTTACATTCACAAAAGGGCTGCCTTTTTTGCACATTCTCAAGTTTATGTGCTTTGGCCATTACTAGCTTCTAAATGTAAATTGGTTTACATGATCGGTTCCAATAGACTTTTGCATAATAAATTGAAAAACTCTTATTTTTTTCAGAGAGAAGTCAAATATGGCAGGGTAAGTAATTGACTCAAGTTAATTAGTTTTGAGATTTTTCGAGGCCTATATTCGCTTACTTTCATATTTTCTCGCGTATATTTGATTTAGCATACTTATACTAAGCATACTAGTTTTATTTAGATTTTGCTGGTGTGATAACTAGAATATAATGCTTATTCACAGTGCAGCAGAGGGCAAAAAAATTACAGCGAAAAGTGTGCTTTTTACACATTTTCATGGACTAAATCCAAATAAAGTACAGTGAATCTCATGATTTGAGAGATCGATTTCACGTGAAAGATTCAATGGCAAGCTGTCTTGGCCGCATTTTTTTTACTCTTGAGGCAAGCGTTACTAAGTTGATATATATTTTTGTGCAAACTTATGAGCTGTCACAATATCAAGGGCTTAGTAGATATGTATATTGCACTGATACCACAGGAGTATCTGATGCTACAATATTATGCCTGCACTCACATTTGCGCTTTTAAATGCATTAACTTCAAATTTATCAAAATCAAGTGCACACCACGGTGCCATGATGCGCAAAGCATAGTTTCTGCTAGGTAAAACAGCGCTTCATTGTAACTTGTTGAGTCATATATGACTATAAATTCATTATTTATTACATTTTGTGAACAAGAATAGTCAACATTGCAAACACACTCGACATTGATACAATACGATGCCTAAGTAGTCTTATCTTAGCATTTACAGCCACTAGTGTGGCTATGTACACCACCTGGAATTCCGAGGTTCAAATGCAGCCGCAACTGATATTTACTGTATCTTTTCATGGAAATTTTCCACTCGTTGTGAAGCTGATATCATTGGCAACAGATGTAGTGTTGTACTGTCACTTTAATGCTTACCCAGAGATCTCCAAAGTGTTTTCTTGCTCTTGTTTAGTATACATGAGCAGTGAATCACATGTGGGTCATACCCACATCCCACAGACACTAGTGTGCAGGTATGTACACACATGACTGATGAAAAAAGGTTTGACATTGTGTTCGAAAAGCATGTCACATTATTCATGTCACGGGGTCATGACACAGCAGTTACAATGTCACACTCACAATTTATTCTCTTCCAGGTGCTGTTTCTATTGTTCTCGGGCCAGCTGTCGCCTCTCATGCCAGCGCCACTATGACTGTTCATGCCACAAGCACATTGGTGACCTGATGTTGCAGGAATTCGTGTCACTGATTCACCAGCAAATTATCAAGCGCCATCATGCTCGCTGCATCCTCCACTGCCAATTCCGGATGGTGCAGCGTTCAGTCCAGCTACACAGAACAGTGACAGGTGATCAAGCAGGTCATAAGCACACCCACATCTTCTTTGCAGGAGACTATAGTACTACAGTCAGGATTTCGCACTCACTGTTAATGTTCTTCCATGTTTGTGAGTGTAAAACAAACCTGTAGCATCAGATGATGTTTACTTTGTTGTCGTTATCCAGTCTGAAATTTGCTTCCGACATCGCACATTCAAAGCTTAGTCTTCAAAAGATGACTTCAAGACTAGCAGTTGCATTTACTGCGTTGAATTTTACACTGGCAGCCTCGAGCCATAGTGAGTACAACCATTTAGTGCTGGCAACTTAGCAAGAGTATTGTAAACAATGCTGGCACATTGTTACTGTGTTTTACAGCATACAAAATTAGTCGGCTAGATCACGAAAATATAAAACAACACCCACTAGGGCATCGAAATTTTCGTTCATATTTTACATTACTTCAGTGGTATGAGTGGCAGTGCCATGAAGGAGTTTGTATAAACAGTCAGCAACTACATCTTGATTTTGAAATATCAAGCTTAGGCCACTTTTCAACTAGGAAGATCGCATCAAGTATTGATCTGATCAACTTGTATAACAGTTAAGAAGTTTATTCTATGATGAGTGTCAGCTTTCCTGTTGCAAGGCAAGACCTGTAGCTTGAAGTTCGTAACATTACCTTCAAATATGACTCCAGCTTTCGTAAATCGTTTCATGTGACGCTAGACTTGCTGGCCTTTTTGACTGTATACATTTGTTACTTGACATGGGTTCTCAGGTTGACGCATTGTTTACAAACTTTTTACAGCTTTTGATAAGGATTCTCGCTACATAATTTACTAACACAGCAAAGCATTCCTCTGCATGTGCTCACTTGTGTTAGACATTCTTTTGTGCAGACTTCCATTTGCATCTGGTAATAATGACAACTTTCCTTCTGCTTATGTGACATCTGCTGTAATCCAAGGAAGTGTGCTTAGTAAAGGCCTGCAGCCAAAAGAGGCCGCAGGAAATCGCCCCTTTTTCCGAATTCGTGTGTTGTTGGTTCTCCTACTAAGCATAAGTAATGAAGAAAGCCATTTTTCTTGGCCATCAACACGTGCCCTCCCCCCCACCCACCCTCCGAAAAACATTCCTGGCTATGGGCCTGTCTCTTTACGAGTTTGTTATTTCTTGTTGCTCGTTCTCCATTGTTTGTTTTTACCTCGCATTGTCTGCATGTCTGTGAAATACAGGATGTGTCAAGAAACGTGTCCCCTATTCTTTAAAATTAGAGAAAGGAGGTACTTGCATGCTAGTTGCGGCATTGCCTTTCGTGTGGCAAAAGGAATCTTCAGATAGGCACAAACATGAATTGTGACAGTAGATGTTGCAATTAGGACAATTACCTTTTTTACCAGTGGTAGTACCTGGTAGAATCAAATAGGCAAATTCAAGTCCTTTCTACTAAAAGTCTATAGCCACTTTAAAATTTTGGAAAAGCAGCCACTGATAATCACTGTGGAGTGATGCAATCTGCCTAATGTAGCTGTTGAAACAGAAACTGATGCACTAGACAGCACATCTACCATTCATTTTGACAATGCCCTCAATTACCACACTGTTTCTCTCTCCGTTATCAACCATTATTTAAACACTTTGGTATGTGCCCGTTTATCGACGCTCACTTTATCTTCTCCCCAAACCAAAATAAACAGTTTCGCCTTGGAGGGCGTTGTCGAAGTGAATGGTAGAGGCACTGCTTGGTGCATCGGTTTTGGTTTCGCCAGCTAAATTGAGCAGAATGCATCGCTCTGGGGTGATTACCAGTGGCCGCTTTTCCTGAACTTTAAAGTGGCTGTAGACTATTTGTAGGAAGGGGTTGAATTTGCCCATTCGACCCGTTTAGCTACTACCGCTGGTTAAATAGATAATTGTCTTAATTTCTATAATCACTGCCATATATGATGTTTGTACCTATCTGAAGATGCCTTCTGCCACAGAAAGGCAATGCTGCATGTAGTACGCAAATGCCTCTCTTCTTTAAATTTAAAATATTTTACACATTTCTTGTGCGATCTGTCAATGTTATCTTTAATGAGTTCTTCCATGCCAATCTTCCAACGTTTTTCTGACCATCACAAATATGGCTGATAAAGCTTCCACATATTTCTCGAATTGCGAAACTCGTCCTGGTCATATATTTTTGTTGCCAAAAATTCTCCTCCCTATTTATGAGAGCGTATTTATAGCGCCACGAAAGGTATATAGCGTCAAACAACAATTTTTTCAAAAGAAGTTTTTGGAATGCACTCGTTAAAAAGCATTTCTGGCAAAGTAATGAAGCTATCTAACTTTAAAATAATGACTCCATCATGTATATCGATTCTTTGATGGCTTTTCACACGAGCAATATTGCATAAGGTTGCCACATTTGGGTTTTTCCGAGAACATGGTAAGTTCCATGGACATAAATAAAATATGTGCTGGTAGCCTGTCAACATGCTATTAAATAAAATTAATTTAGGCACTGATGTTATAGCAGATAATCTGAAAAAGTTTTGAGTGTCACTTTGTTTAGAAAGACCTTGGTATTCAGCATCTAAAGATTGTCTTGGGGGTCAGTTTATAAGTATGCAAAAAAATTCATTTTAAAGCTCTATGGACAAGCTAGTTACAGGTGAAAAAACGAGAGAGTATTATTTTTAATTTCGAAAAATATTTTTGATATATGTATCTGCACCAGCTTTTCGCCTACGTAACTCAAGCGACATGACACACTCACAAGGGCAATCTTCAGCAGAATCTCACTGACCTGGATTACAGAGAGCGAATTTGGTGCTCTCTACAGAAAAATCGAAATGGGAATAGGGTTATCATCTGTATTTCGTTGCCAACGAAGAGGTGCTACAAAAACTGGGTTCAGTCTGGTGACTTTCAGGTAAGCTATGCAGCTTTATAGATATAAAATCAGACATCCTTGTTTCCTGGGGAGTTCTGCAAATGCAGTAGGCGTGTTCTATACACTTAATAAAAATATTTAGTCATATTCAGTACATATATCTTATAGCATGCTAGTAGCATTATTGATTTATATGTGGGGTTTAACGTCCCAAAACCACTATATGATTATGAGAAGCATTAGCATTATTGAAGTACAATGGTAAACGCTATAGTAAAAGAACCGTTTTTTATTTTTCTGGCTTTCAGGAAAGCTCCCTGAGACCCAAAGCCTGCACTATGAATACAGAAGCGAAAAAAGACTTTCAATAAAGACTGCTGGCCAAGGCGATAGTGTCGTTTATGTTGTGCATAAGGGATAATTATGCAGTGTATAATTTCAATGGTTTTATGGCTCATCGGAGAGTCATCACCAGTGGCGTAGCCAGAGAGGCAGGAGGAGCTGTTTGAATCCCCTCCCCCCCCCCCTAGCACAGTCCAGGTTTTTTTATCCTAAAGCCGTGGATTGTCCTTCGACTGTGACTGGTTCGCGACCGTCTAGTTTATTGATGACTCAGCCGGATGCGCTAGTGTGAGTGACAGACAGACAGACAGACAGACAGACAGATTCACGGTTACCAATAAAACCCTCTGAAGCTTCGCCCCACACATCATCATTCACTTCGTAGATATGCTGTGATTTTTGTTGTTCTTTATGTGCATACCTACATGCAGACATACAAACACACAAAAATGTACATAAAGTACGACCGAAATCGCCTTTCCCTCACACACCACCCCCACGCGATACTATGTTTTCGCTATGTTGCTGGTCTCCACTTTCTAGGGACATTCATTGTAGCGCACCTTTGGCGGTAATAGAATGCAGATGATAGCCCCATTTCAATTTTAATTGCTCCGCATCAAGCTTGCTCTGTGCACCTCTGGTCTGTGGAAGTCTGTTGATTGCCCTTGCGAGTGCTTCATGCTGCTTGAGTTAAGTAGGGGTAAAGCCGGTGGAGATACTTAAATTCAAAAAAGATACTTCTCGAGTTTAAAAATTAATGCCAAGGCAAGCTTTTTGATGTTGAATAGAGAGGTTTTCCCAAAAAAGTGATATTCATAATTTTCGACACTATCTCCTAAACTTTAGTGCGTAAATTATTTTTAATTTGTAGGAAGTCAAAAAGATCAAAAGCTAATATTTCAATTGCGTTCTTTATATCTGCCATGTTATCATAAAAAAATCCCAAACCTGGCAACAATGTTGGATATTGCTTATGGGAAAAGCTATCCAAGAATCTATATACGTATGTATGTCAGTATTTTTAGTTGGATCACTTGATTACCTTGTTGGAATTGCCATTAATTGAGTGCATTCCAAAACGACTTTTGAAAAAAAATTGTTGTTTGACCCTTTTTAGCTCAGTCGACGCCATACTAAACACTCTCTTAACTAGAGAACAAACTTTTCAGTAACGGAATTGAATGACCAGGACGAGTTTCGAACTTCGAGAAACGTGAAAATTTTTTCTGCCATAACTGTTATGGTTAAAAGAACGCTGGTTGATTTTGTATGGCATAACTCTAGTCGTTGTATTGCTTAATACATATAAACTACTGCTTTACTCTTTTTGCCTCAACTAATATTGTTAGCCAATATTTTGGTGTGTTTATGAAGTTTTTGTGCTTTCACTCATTTTATTCTGTATGATATGTAATAATATGTATTATGAGTGATCATTTATTTTTGTGCTGCAAACCAGTGCCTCTAAAAAGGCCTACTAAGAGTCTTTAAAGGAATCATTTATTTGTACTCACAATGTTTTTTGCTGTGTACTCACCTGGTGTGGTTGCGCTGACAAAATTTTTTCTTCTTTTTCAGAAAAGAAGTCTGCACAATACTGCTATGATACTCCTTTTTCGTGTTTAAAATTCTAGATACAAAGCTGCCGAGATAAAATAAATTGTTTGACAATTTTTGTTCACGCAGTTTGTAGTATTTCTGTGCTGTATTTTGTTTTATGATCATGGGAAAATATAATTCAATTTCAATGAATAGCAAACTTGTCCTGATTGGTTTTCAAACATTTGAATTCACTTCGTAATTTTTAGCATCTGCAAGTGCATTCAAAATTTCCAGCTGACGCGACCACAGGATTAGTAGGAATGGTGGCCTAGGAAATTTTGACTGACCTTGTACTTCCAGAAGAAAGATCTGCTGATCACGTATGCCTCGTGTTGAATTTAATAGAAACACGTTTGTTATATACGGACATGTAACAATAGTATTATGAATAATGTGTGAGAGATGACCCTACGTAGCAGGTGTTGTTCCATACCAGCCGCTACTTTATTTTTTCATTGCGGAGATCTCCGCGAAAGTAAATGAACTGTACGTTCTATGTGTTCTACGTAATCTCTGGTGAACTATTTTCTTTTTATGGAAGTGGTTGGCAGCATGTTACCAACGTTTTTCTACGTAATCAAGGGAAAATAATTTTTGCAGTGTGCGCTTTCCCACGACTGGATAAACTATAGCTAAAGAAAGCTACCCTTTGTTCTATTAGTGTCCGGTTAGACGGGTGGCTGAGAAGTCCGGCTTCGGGTTGTTGGTATGTGAATCCGAATCTCGGCTCGTCCTATATTCCTTGCCAGCAAGAATTTTTAACTTTTCATATTTTTCATCTCTGTGACTTTTGGTCATCTGAGCCACTGCATAGCACGTAGAACAAATCGGCATACAGGCTTTTGGATCCAAGAAGCGGCAAGAGATATAGATGTAGATGAGGATAAAGAGGACGGAGCAAGGGCGTGCGACTCGTCATGATAAGTTTCTGGCTACGACACACGGCAAACGAAGGCGTGCCTTTCTTGCTATAAAACAAGCTAAATTTGCAATGTAAATAAACCTGAAAACGCGACATTTATCCCTGATAGCAGCTCGCAAATTACAAAAGAGATATGTAATGCATGCTAGAAACAACAACAGATTTTGTTAGCTATGGTCCGTCTACATGAGCGTTAATTTCTAAAAGTCCGTATATACCTCCATAGATTAGTGCATGCCCGAGGTGCTGACATGGCAAATTGCCATTACATGAGAAAATAGGAAAGCATACATTTTTCAGAAGCGTAATTCGAAGACTAAGGGCATACAGCAAATTCAGCGTTGACAGTTTTAATGCCATTCAACTATGTCTTTTTTCTCTATGGCACTATAACGTGTCCAACATTAAAAGTAGAACAGGAAATCACAAGTACATGACGGGCATATATATGGAAAGCATATAGTGGCCCCACTGTTACAAAGGAAAAAATTCAAGGCATCATTTGTTGTAGTTTGCAGTACTTGAATCAGCTTCTGATGCTAAGTATTTTGTTGGAAGTTTATTATGCAGAGGATGAAAGTAGCGTCACTTCTGTAATGAGACGTAGCGTGAATAACCTATGCATAAGCCCAACAAATGTCAGAGCTCTTGAGTGTTTAAGTACTATTAGATCTCTGGATTGCGTTCAATAAATGCACCCATACAGCATCTGTTGTGTTTTGCCGCTTATAAGTTGATCGTGCGGATGGGACAGCACCAGAAGCTACGTCATTCAAAGCTTCTTTCTCGGATCTCTCTCGGCAAGGTCGCAAATTGCTTCCTTTGAGCATGGGACGACAGCGCGGGAAGCTACGTTATACAAAGCTCCTTTCTCGACTCTCTCTCGGTATGCCCGTGTAACTGTACACCACTTATCCTCTGGAATGCAAACTACGTCCTTCTCCTTCGCTGCCGGGGACAAACACACAATGTGAAACGAACCCGCTATGCCTACCGGCTTGGAATGTTTGTGGTTTAGAGACAAGTCGCCGCGGCCGGGGGCAAACGCACAATGGGATTAAGCGACCCCGTACTGCCTCCGCTGCCGGGCGCGAGCTCAGTGGGAGTAGGCGACACGCTCTGCCCTGGCGATCGGCTCAAAGTCGCAGCGATGCACGACCCGAGCACAAGGAAAGCGGAGAAAGTCAAAGGCCGCTTGCTACCTGCGGCGTTCCGCGCGCAATCATTCAATTTACGGCTTTGGAGGTTCGTCTCGGCTCGCTGGGTGTGGGAAAGGGCATGAATGTACCGGGTCTACAATGCCGATATCTCCCGAGCGTTAGAATTCCTGAGCGCGTGGGAGGTGGAGAGAGAGAGACATGATAGGAAAGAGTACCAAAACGCCTGTTTAAACTGTAGAAGCGCTGCTGTCGAGAGTAAGGTAAGCCCAGTAGGGAGTGACTTAATCTGAGTGGAAACAGATTTGATGAGAGAATGTTAAGGCGGACCAGCAGTGGCCCCCTCCCCTTTTTCTTTGTTACCGCAAGATGCTTAAGACTGGGGGGAATCCGTTTCTCTTCAGTCGAGGCTGCAATCACTTAACTGATAGATCAGTACGACACCATACGATGCAACTTTTGTCTGGGCCGTAACCACTTGGTGGTCGAACAGTGAGACTAAGTGCGTTGTATGTAGTAACAGTGTTTTAGGCTCAAACTTAAGAAAAGTTAAGTAGAAGAGTAAGACGCTGTTGATGTCTGTGTTATCATGAGTGTGCTTCGGCAAGATGTACATATGACTGTAAATATTTCACTGTAATATACCTTCAAGTTTTCATTACCTCCAGCCTGCCTACTGCTTCATCGACGCCAATCATCTCCTTGACGGGACTTCATGCCACATCAAGGAGATCAACGAACAAAAAGGAGAACTTAACTGGCGCAGTCGACAGGGATCGGCGAGCTCTGCAGCACCATACACTGGACCAGCGCTGAGAGGACCGAGGGGCAAGGCATCCAACAGCCACCAGCGGCAAAGTCGTGACGCTCCCACAGCAGCCAACTCCAGCACCGTGGAGGAGATCCGGAAACGACAGTGCATACAGCAAAGGGTGAGCAGGATTTCTTGCGTGCTTCTCTAGTTGGCATGGCAGTTTATGTGTAGAGCACATGGTGAGAACACGCGGGGGTGCTGAAACAATGGAGTCTAATGAAGATGAGGGTACGAGTGCGGCAGATTTCAATCGGAGTCGAGAACCATCCAATGACGGTATTCAAAATTCTGATCAGTCAAATGAGGCGACAGTGCCTACTCAGAGGCAAGAATCGATGCAGCAGGCATCTCAGGTTTTGCCGAAATTAAGCGAAGCGAGAACGCTCGAGCTTGAAATTCAAAAGCTCAATCTTCAGATTCAGTACGAAAAGCTATTGCAGGCTAGAATGAACGCGGAACGTCTTAATGGCACGTTGTCCAACTCTGGGTTGGAGACGGGTGATCAGAGGCGCCAGGGTTTTGATTCTGTTCAGCAATGTGCAAAAGTGCTAAAAGGGTTCCGCCTGCCGAGTGACGCGGATGTCCCATTATGGTTTGAGAAAGTAGAAAAACTTTTTGCTACTTACCAGGTACCACACGAGAGCCGCGTGCATTTGGTTATGCCAGCGCTAACTGAGCGAGTCCGTTACCTACTGCGTAACCTCAACCCTGAAGAGAGTGCAGATTATGAGTCAGTTCAAGCAGCAGTGCTGACGGAACTGAAGCTTTCTCCGGCAGAGTACCTGCAGAGGTTCGAAAGAGCCGTAAAGCGTAAGGAAGAGACGTGGGCACAGTTCGCGTCCCGCGTGAAAACTTATTTCTCATACTACCTCCAAGTGAGAGAAGCCGACACGGTAGAAGCGATGGCAGAACTCATGGTTGCTGACCGCATAAAATCGGGCCTTAGTACGGAGGGTCTTGAGTATGTGAGATTAAGGGAAGGCGAGGGATGGCTTAGGCCAACTGAAATCGCGAAAGTGCTCCAAACGTTCGAACAAGCGATAGGGGAAGGGCGTGCTTCAAAGCAACCAACTGTAGAAATGGGGCAGAAGCCGGCGACACGAGTTGAGAAAGGGGCTCTGAAATGCCACCTATGTCACGGCTCAGGCCATTTTGCTAAAGAGTGCCCGAAGGCTAGTGATAAGGAGAACAACCCCAAGAAGGCTACCGAGCCAAAGCGGAAGGTTCAAAAGGTAACGTTATCGCACGAGACGGATACGGAAATACCTACTGGAGTACTTAGCGCAAAGGTGAAGTCTCTGAAACACGAGGGTGAAGGCACAGATAAACTGCAGTTAATTCCTGTATCTTGTGCAGGCATATCCGCAGATGCGATTTTGGATACGGGGAGTGAGATAACCGTCATCCGGGAGAGTCTGCTTCCGCGAAGTGTTGTAGATCCGTCTGGCACGGTAAGATTGGTGTCCGCTTTCGGTAAAACTATCGAGGCAAGGCTAGCTACGTTACCGGTCAAATTAAGTAGCCCGCAAGAGGTTACGGAGCCTCAGAACGTCGACCTACTCTGCGCGTTAACTGATGAGCTCGTCGAGGGCACAGATTGTTTGTTGACCAAGGACGATTGGAAACTTTTGTTGAAGGCCAGCAGCCCTCTGGCACCCTGTCGAGCGCCGGCCGAGCCTGCTCACGAGGCGGAACAAGCAGTAAAGAAACAAAAGGTAGTTGCCTGCAATCATATCTTGGAGGAGAAAGATGATTCCAAGGAAGAGGCGCAAACTGATGAAGAAAGGGAGGCGTCATTAGGCCAAAGAGTAGAGTTTCGCAATGTGCAGTTGGGTGACACTACGCTAAAGAAATGTTGGGAAGATGCGCGTAGTGGGAAATCCGGCATGTTCATTTCAGACGGACTATTATACCACTGCGACTCAATAGCAGGCACTCGAGTGAGTCAGCTAGTTGTCCCCAAAAATAAGCGCACTGAGGCGATGCACTTAGCACACGAGTCACTATGCGGGGGGCACCTAGGGTCAAAGAAAACAAGAGCTCGCATTAGGTATAATTTTTTTTTGGCTGGGTATGGCGAAAGAGATATTAGAGCATTGTCGTTCGTGCCATGAATGTCAAATTCGTTCAGACAAGCGCCGCACGGATAAAGTGCCTATAACTCCGCTCACTAGACCCGAGCACCCTTTCCAAGTTGTCAATGTAGATGTGATTGGACCCCTAGACACACCGTCAGCGAGAGGGCATAAGTACGCACTGTGCTTAGTGGATCTTTGCACGAGGTGGCCAGAGGTGATCCCACTGCGCTCTTTGACAGCTAAGGCGACTTGTGATGCACTGATTGAGATATTCAGTCGCACAGGCGTTCCGGAGATGACCTGCTCCGATCAGGGCACTAATTTCAAATCGCAGCTCACGCAAACAATGCTGGAGAAATTAAGTTGCATGCCAAGATTTTCAACCCCAGAACACCCAGAGAGTAATGGAGTTGTAGAAAGGTGGAACCGAGTACTCAAAAACATGTTGTATCATGTCATTCAAAGAGACCCCGAGAATTGGGACAAATTGATCCCAATGGTTTTATGGGCTTATCGGGAAGTCCCCCATGAGGTAACCAGAGTAGCTCCATTTCGTCTATTGTATGGAAAGAATGCCACGGGACCGCTTCTAATACTGCAGAAGACTTGGACGGGAGAAATGCCGGTGCCCGTAACATTGAGGAAAAACCCCGCAAAGTATTTACAGCAACTCAAAGAGCAGCTCGAGACGGCCGCTAATATAGCTGAGCTAACTAGTGCAACTCATCAGGAGAGTTACGCCAGTGCTTATAATCGCAGCAGCAGGCTTAACGTTTTTAACGTTGGCGACAAAGTTGTGGTTTTCGACAATGATCGGAGTGGTAAAATGTCACCTAAATGGCTAGGCCCATTCACAGTGGTTGGACGTGAGCGCGAACATTCTTACCGCGTAGAAACATCTGAGGGAAAGGTGAAAAGTGTCCACGCCAACAACATTCGACCTTACTATGCAAGAGTCAGTCATATTGGGGTCATCTTCGATGAGGACCATAATTTTGGGGAGGTGGAATATGCCCCACAGCCAACCACTGTGAAGCGGGAAGAGCTAGTGGTAACGAATGAGAAGGTTGCTCACCTTGATGCTGATGCGCAGGCGGAAATACAGGCGGTGTTCCAAAGACATTGCACCCTCTTTGACGGCACTCCGGGTATAGCAAAGGTAGATGAACATAAAATAGAAATAGAACCGGGTCACAAGCCAAAAAAGGCGTTTCCGTATCGGGTGCCACAACTATTAAAGAAAGAAGTCAGCTGGCAAGTTGACGAACTTTTGACTTGGAAGTTGATCTACCCCACGGAGAGTGAGTTTGCACACCCGCTAGTATGCGTCGGAAAAAAAGATGGGACTATCCGCATATGTGTGGACTACAGAGCGCTAAATGCCGTCACCAAAGCGGATGCGTTCCCGATGATGAATCCTCAGGAATTGATTTTCCGAGTAGGCAGAGCGCCGTTCATTACGGTATTGGACCTTAGGCGCGGGTACTGGCAGGTACCGATGGAAGAAAAGAGTCAGAAATTCACCGCATTTGTAACGCATGAAGGTCAGTACGCATGGAAAGTGATGCCTTTCGGGCTGAAAAGTTCCGCGGCAACCTTTCAAACAATGGTGAACAAACTCTTGTCGCAACATCAAGTGTATGCCATGGCATACCTAGATGACATTGCTATTTTTTCTAGCACTTGGGAGGAGCACTTAAGGCATCTCGACATTATTCTTAAGGTCTTAGAGAAGACGGGACTGAAAGCCAGCCCGGAGAAGTGTCAGATTGCGCAATCCCACATACATTACCTGGGGCATATTGTCGGTTCAGGGACACACGCACCAGACCCACAAAAGATAGCAGCAGTTAAGAACTTGGTACCACCGCGCACCAAAAAGGAACTACGCAGCCTGTTAGGACTTTGCGGCTACTATCGAGAGTACGTCCGAGGATATGCAGAGGTGACGAGCCCACTCACGCTGTTAACAAAGAAAGCGGTACCTAATAAGATACCCTGGCCGGAGGAAGCTCAGGCGGCATTTGAGACTCTCAAACGATCTTTGTGCGAGGCCGTGGCGCTAAACATCCCTGAGCCATCTCAGCCCTACTGGCTTTTCACAGACGCATCAGCTACAGCGGCAGGAGCATGTTTGGCACAAACGTCAGCGGAGGGAGAAGAGAAGCCTATTGCCTTTGCAAGCCACCGCTTCTCACCGACCCAGATGCGTTGGTCGACAATTGAGAGGGAAGCGTTCGCAATATGGGACTTAAAGAAGTTTGACTACTGGCTTTTCGGTACCATAGTAAACGTCGTTTCCGACCACAATCCGCTGTCGTACCTTACAACTTTGACTCCGCACGGGGCGAAATTAACAAGATGGGCGCTGGCTTTACAGCGATATCATGTGTCGGTACAACAACGGAAGGGAGTATGTAACAGTAATCCGGATGCGTTATCTAGGCTTCAGAATAGTTCATGGAAGCCATCAGAATAACAGTGCCATGCCAACTGGGTGGGACGTGAATGTTCCTGCCCACGTGCTGCTGTATATTGTGGACTGTGTGATTGACAATTCAAGAAACAGACACTAGTGATCTCACTGCTTGAAGCAGCAATGCTGTACTTGATTGTTTAGCATGTATTTGTTTTCGTTTAGTGTATTCTCCTGTAGTGTTCACTTGCAATTGTGTTTTATGCTTGTGTGCAACTGTTGTGTGGTTGGAAAATCCAGTGACTTAATCGCGGCAGTGCTTTATCGTATCACTGAGCGTAAGACAGCCCAGTATACTCGTTAGGGGGGACGTGTTGTGTTTTGCCGCTCATAAGTTGATCGTGCGGATGGGACAGCACCAGAAGCTACGTCATTCAAAGCTTCTTTCTCGGATCTCTCTTGGCAAGGTCGCAAATTGCTTCCTTTGAGCATGGAACGACAGCGCGGGAAGCTACGTTATACAAAGCTCCTTTCTCGAGTCTCTCTCGGTATGCCCGTGTAACTGTACACCACTTATCCTCTGGAATGCAAACTACGTCCTTCTCCTCCGCTGCCGGGGACAAACACACAATGTGAAACGAACCCGCTATGCCAACCGGCTTGGAATGTTTGTGGTTTAGAGACAAGTCGCCGCTGCCGGAGGCAAACGCACAATGGGATTAAGCGACCCCGTACTGCCTCCGCTGCCGGGCGCGCGCTCAGTGGGAGTAGGCGACACGCTCTGCCCTGGCGATTGGCTCAAAGTCGCAGCGATGCACGACCCGAGCACAAGGAAAGCGGAGAAAGTCAAAGGCCGCTTGCTACCTGCGGCGTTCCGCGCGCAATCATTCAATTTACGGCTTTGGAGGTTCGTCTCGGCTCGCTGGGTGTGGGAAAGGGCATGAATGTACCGGGTCTACAATGCCGATATCTCCCGAGCGTTAGAATTCCTGAGCGCGTGGGAGGTGGAGAGAGAGAGACATGATAGGAAAGAGTACCAAAACGCCTGTTTAAACTGTAAAAGCGCTGCTGTCGAGAGTAAGGTAAGCCCAGTAGGGAGTGACTTAACCTGAGTGGAAACAGATTGGATGAGAGAATGTTGAGGCGGACCAGCAGTGGCCCCCTCCCCTTTTTCTTTGTTACCGCAAGATGCTTAAGACTGGGGGGAATCCGTTTCTCTTCAGTCGAGGCTGCAATCACTTAACTGATAGATCAGTACGACTCCATACGATGCAACTTTTGTCTGGGCCGTAACCACTTGGTGGTCGAACAGTGAGACTAAGTGCGTTGTATGTAGTAACAGTGTTTTAGGCTCAAACTTAAGAAAAGTTAAGTAGAAGAGTAAGACGCTGTTGATGTCTGTGTTATCATGAGTGTGCTTCGGCAAGATGTACATATGACTAAATATTTCACTGTAATATACCTTCAAGTTTTCATTACCTCCAACCTGCCTCCTGCTTCATTGACGCCGATCATCTCCTTGACGGGACTTCATGCCACATCAAGGAGATCAACGACCAAAAAGGAAAACTTAACTGCATCTATAATATTCAGCATTTTTATTCTAGCGAAGATGTCGCAACTATTCGTTATACAAGGACCAACAATCTTCGACTTCGCATAGCAATTATTTCACTTCCAAGATTCAAAACCAGATCAGACCATAACGTTTGTGGGAAATCCAGCAAGAGCACTGGAGCCAAATGTATTGTTCATCTAACAAAATAATATTCATTAAAAACCCTAATGACGGTAAATACAAAAATTTTCCTAGAAAGGCGAAAGGCGAGAACTTGCCCTCTTGTTCTTTATAATGCAAAGCTGTTGCTTTTGTCTGACAGCACACGTCAATTTTGCCCGCTAAAAAGTTTCTGTAGCGCTGAAGAAACTACTATCACTCCCACGCGTTGTTCAACCTGTTTCAACTTTTGAGTGACCTGATGCATGTAAGTAGCAACAGCTGTTTTATTTTCTGTTTCGTGATAGCAGTTTTCTCGCCTTTCCGCACCATTTGTTACACCACTTTTAGCCCTCCAATTTCTAAAGATGCCTTCCGCCACAGAAAAGACTTGCTCAGGAAACTGTGCTGACATAAGTCTAGTGACCGGACCATAGAAGCTGGCTTCTTTCACATGAACACCAGATCGGTCAATTGTATCACTGAAACATGCGTTCATAATGCTTGTTTTAACAACTTTCCTATAGGCAGACGCATATGGCAACCGAGGTTTACCAGCGCGTGGTTCATACGCTCAGGCTTCAACGTCATACGCTCAGGCTTCAACTTCTCAGGCTTCAACGTCAAGCCCACGGACCGTATGGCTCGCAAGATCATTTCAAACCTTTCAATGTGCTCGTCAAACGTTTCGGAGAACACTATCACATGGTCCAGATATACTAAGCAGGTTTTCTACTTCAACCCGGAAAGCACGGTATTCATGAGTCATTGAAAGGTAACAGGCGCTGAACACAAAACGAATTTCAAAACCTTAAATTCATGTAACCCAACTGGTGTCACAAAAGTGGTCTTCTCGTGGTCTCTCGGGTCCACCTCGATTTGCTAATATCCACTTCCCAAGTCCATTGAAGAGAAGTATCGAGCATGTAGTCTCTCGAGAAAGGCATCTATACGAGGTAGTAGATATACGTCTTTCTTGGTCACCTGATTTACCTTCCGGTAATCTACACAGAAGTGCAGGCTTCCGTCCTTTTTCTTAACAAGTACCACAGGCGACGCCCAGGGGCTCTGTGAAGACTGAATGACGTCATCTTCAAGCATTCTGTGTACCTGCTGTTGTATCACTTCGCGTTCTTTTGGAGCCACGCTATATAGGTTCTGAAGAATAGGTCTCGCCGTTTCCTCGGTAATTATCTGATTCTTGGTCAGAGGCGTGCGGCAAACTCTTGATGTTGTCGAAAAGCAGTCTTGGTATTCGGCCAATAGCTCAAGGAGTCTGCGTCACTCTACTTTCGGCAAAGTTATGCTAAGGTTTAGAACAGGTGCTGAATCGAGTTTTAGCACCTCGTCGACTACCGCCAAGCAGCCTTCGGCATTTATGACATCGTCGAAGTTAGCGACAGCCATGCCTTTTGGAAGGTGCCGGCGCTAAGTGCTGAAATTGGTCAGCAGTAGGTCCGTGCGTCCAGCAGCAACTCTGACGATACCTCGTGGGACAGAAATACCGTGGGTGAAGAGAAGCGAGCCTATTTGGTCTGCAACTTCTTCGGCGTCAAACTGGACAGTGGCAGCCGCAGAATCAAGCGTGCATGACCTAGGAGAGAGGACCATGTCGTCATCGGTAAGATGCAGTTGCTTTGCTCGCGCCTCTGGAAAATCGGGTAAGCCCGAACTGTTGCAAAACGTAACCAAGCTCTCCGGTATGTTGATGACGGCACCACAATCTCGTAAAAAATTCATGCCAATGATTAAATCTCTGCAGCGTGTGGCGATAATGACGAACGACGCAGTGAAAGATGAACCTCTGATGTCCATTCTTGCTGTACATCTTCCAGAGGGCATCAATAACTGCCTCCCTGCCGTTCTTATATGAGGCCCCGTCCACGTCGTCTTCAATTTTTTGAGGCTGTCGGCGAGGTCCTGACTGATAATAGAGAAGTCGGCACCGGTGTCGACTAAAGCTGTCACTTGCTGGCCGTCAAGAAGAATACGTAGGTCGGCAGTCACAATTTCATCGCTTTCACGGCTTATCGGCTGTACGACGTCATGCAGTGGGGACTTTTTTCGTCATCTTCATGACCTGCAACCTTCCCCCGAGGTCACCACCCTCAGTTTTGCCGGCGCAGCCTAGGTGACCTTCTTTTATTAAGGTCCGCATAGGTGAGGCGGTGTGACAAAGAAAAACATGCGGGAGAGGGAGAGTGGGATCAGCATCCTAGATCAGGCGGGTTAGTACGCATTGACTCCTCTGCAGTGGTACGGCCGTCCTCAAAGTAAGAACGGGCTCCGTAGAAAGAGGTGTCGTCACGGCGTGGAATGTATTTGTCGTTGGCACGTCAACCGTCAAACCTAGGTCGAACAGGACGGAATGAATCGCCTCGATGCCAGCGATGACGGGCGATATGACCTGAACCTCCACAATGAAAGCAAAGTGGACGCCTGTCGACTGTGCGCCAGGCATCTGTTCTTCGGGCCGATGGACGTCTAAGCGTCTCTCCTGGCGTGGATGCCCATGGCGTGGCTGTGGACGGCTTGTTGTATGTCTGTGGCATGGGTGGTTGCTGTAGTGTCTGCTCTTGTGGCGGTGACCAAAGGGCCATTGGCGCCTGGCGGTACGGCGTCGGTGTAGCGTGTGGTGGACGTCGGAAAGCGGCAGCGTAGCTCATGAGACGCTGCTCAGCATTAAGACCAGCTGCAAACAACGCTTGGCGCATTTCGTCACGCAAGACTTCAACGACTGAAACAATAGGCGTTTCAGCCACCGGAGTCCGAAACTTCTGCAGTTTTTCGCAAACTATCTCCCTAATCAAGTCTCGCAAGAAGATTGGCTCTCAGATGTCATAGCAATATTATTAATTCGGACATTGCTCGGCATGCGGTCATATTGCCTGCAGCGTTGATGAAGGGCCCACTCGATAGCCGTAGCCTCCTTAATAAAGTCAACCACGGTACTTGGAGGGTTGCACAGTAGCCCAGCGAAAAGCTGTTCATAGACACCGCGCATGACGTAACTCAACTTTTTATCTTCTTTCATGTGCGGGTTAGCTCGACGAAAAAGATGAGTCATGTCTTCGGCAAACATCGCAACGGTTTCATTAGGTTTTTGAACCCGTAGCTCCAATAACTGCGGTGCACGGTCGCTTCGATTGACTTTGGCGAAGGTATCGACGAGCTGCTGTGGAAAGTCGGGCCAAGTTGGTAAATTCGCTTCTCTATCCTCATACCAAGTACGAGCACCACCGTCAAGGTAGAAATAGGCTCGAGGAAGTCTTTCCTGTTCCTGCCACTGATTTATCTTGGCAACACGCTCGTAGTTGTCAAGCCAGTCGTCAGCGTCTTCGTGGGCGCCGCCACTAAAGCGATCAGGAACGAGTGCTTGATATATGGTCACCTGAGATGGGTGCATCAGAAAGCTGCCTTGGGGCACCTGTTCGGGGCTTGCGTTGGCCATTGGTCGAGGTGAGTGGTGCCTGGGAGGTTCCAGCGAGAGTGAGCTCTGCCGCGAGGCCTCGCAACCGTCGACTGAAACGATGCACAGGAGTTGCAATTGGTGACAATGCGTTTGGGCTGGATGAATGGCTCCTAGCGGGAGTGTGGAGCATCAGGCAGGGTGGCGATCCAGCACCTCCACCAGTGTCATGATACAACGCGAACAAAGCACGGGTACACCTTGAGACAGCGAAAGCAGCGTGTTCTCAACAGCTGAGCCACAAGATTGCCCTCCTCGTTTTCGAGTCAAGCCAGAGGCTCACTACCTAATGTCCACTAACTCTCCCCGTCATCTTTTTCGTTGACACGGGTTATTATTAAACGCACCTAGGCTTCTATCCTGCTGATGTGACGAGTTTGATTGAACTTAATACAGCTGCCGAAGTTTTCGATATGTTAGAATCGTTGCAGTGCGTGGCAATAGTTTGTATGAATGCATCTTGTGCGTTGACACAGATATAGGCCATACAGATGTGCCTAAAAGATTCCGTAAAACTACTTTGCTCGCAACATATGGGATTGTGAATCGTCCAGTGCATCTTAGTGTTAAATGCACCCAGGCTTCGTTTCTGCTGATGCGGTCAGCTTGATTGAGCGTAGGTTTGCACGTATGGTCCGCTCAATCTAGCAAGCTCCTCCAAGCTTCTGCTTTTAATTGACGAATTGCTTTCATGTCTGCAATGAACTTCGTTTCATATAACTTCTTTCGTGCAAAATTGTACAGGGGTGGAAATTAGATCGGCTGCTCACAGAAAAACGGCACTTTTATTGTTATAAAACTTACTTTTATTGGTAGTATACATTTAATAATGTCAACTTGACAATATTTTGTCTTATCGGTGCATCGGTAGCTCCTCCATATGTCATTACTTTCATTTCGATAGTGCGCTTTGTAGGTAAACTTAGTTCCTTAGGGATGCGTTGTCTACTAAATGTCCGTTGAGTTCAATTGTCAAAGACAACTAAAAGAAAGCTTGACTGGCATTTGTTTAGAAGTCATGCTCGGGACGTTAATACCAGAGCTACGTTTCTACTTCATTGCGCGAAGGAATCATTCTGCTTATGATCCGCTTTGAAAATAACTATATTTATAAAGAATCAGCATCAAAGAAACCGGGCAGGGCAAAAGCCAAGAGATTTCGAAAGGTTACATTCTCCGGCAACCTACAACATCCTAAATGCCTAAATTCATTATGGTATGTAAGCAAGGATTGTTTGTTCATTTTTAAAACTGTTGTGATTGTACTTGGTGTAGCAAACAATGGCTGCGTGACCTCCTTCACAATTCGAGCACGTTACATGACAGTGGCAGTCGTTAGAACAAAGCCCCGCTACTTTGTGGTTGGAGGATCTACCGGCCTTGGCGAGGCTATTTTGTTCTCTTGCCGGCTGAGGTGAGCGTAGAATGATTCAAGGGCGCGTAGAATGATATGAACGTCGTATAATAAAAAAACTTTTTTTCTCGGAATACCACAGAGCCCACTCTTACCATGACACGACGTTTGCTAAGCGAGAAAATGCGCAAAAAAAAAGATATAGGTGTAGACGCCACATTGATATGCGCGGACCAAATGGCACAACGCCATAGATTCTGAATGTCTCTACTAAGTCCTACGTTGCTTCTAATCAATATTTGCGAAGCACATTGTGATCTGTGTGTGCCTATGACCAGCCACGCGAAGTTCCAGCAAATTTCATAAAGCCAATGTTTCTGAAACAGAAAAAAATACATTTTCAAAGTTGTGACTTCCCATGATGAGCATTCCGCGCATAATTAAAAAAGAAACTTCCATCTTTATATTTTTCTGCTTTAAATGAACTTGTCGTACTGAAACATATGCCATTAGAGTTCTCATCATGCACTTCGTCAACCTAAACCAATTCATGCTTTTTCTATAGTGTCCCCTTAACGCATGCGGTGTTGCGTGGTATAAACGTAGACTAGCACCAGGTCTTAAAACGTACGAATTGCAAGACGGGTTGGTGATTGAAAAGCCCACTCATCCCCAAGTACTCAGGGCTATTTAGTCATAATCAACAGCAAATGCTATAATCTAGCGAATAGACACGGAGGTTCACGTGCTGTCTTACGCATTGTACTGGGCCTTTGGCTCGATCACGAAGAAAAAAGTTCTGGCGTACTGGGCACCTTGCAGCTGTATGTTGCAATGAAAATTCAGTTACATTTTGCAGCTTAAAGTATTACGTGCAGACACACTACTTTATTTGTGGCGCTGCTGAGGCATCCCCCAAGAATCTAAGAACGCTACCAATAGGCATGGTGCCCGATTACGCTATCACGTTCTGCTCTTGAAGGTGAAACTAGAGTGACGATCAAGCTTTTTACTTTCAGGATACAGCAACTTCTACTGTAGGAAATATGGTGTTTTAACGAGAAAACACAAATCCCTCATAGACAACTTAACAGACTGTGAGTTTTGTGAAAACTCCAAATCTTTCGCACAGTGCACTTATGACGGTACACTCTTAGAGTGCGTTCATATTTTTATTGTCTCTATAGCCTTGTTCATATAGGTGTTTTGGGTCCGCAGTTTGCATAACGGAGAGGTTATTGCACGCGGTGCAGATGGGAAGGCTTTTTTTTCCTCAAATGCATGGTGCTGCTCCCAGGACTAGCGCACATCAGAAGAGATAGTTTGTTAAGTTAAAGGTGCTCTTCTTTCGAAGTTATTTCCGAGGCGGTAGGAAATAATGGAGCTCTCCTATGTGGGCTTGAACGCACCGTGTGACGCTACTTTTCTATTGCACTTGTAAAATATTAACCATTCGTCCAGATTTGCTAAAGACCATAAGAAAGTAGAGAGAAGCGACCTCAGAGAAGAAATATAATGGGTAACCACGAGTACTTTCACTTTAACAGAGTTCCACATTGATATGAGGGAGTGCAATGGTACCACTCGTCCGTGCTTCAATGCCATTGTGAGACGTAGCCAAATGAATTCAACAGAGAGGCTAAGGTAAGCCTAGCCGATATCTGAACGCCTCTTTCAGGGCTGTGGATTTGGATCCTGCATACGAAAACGCTCTTTTCTATTCAATATGGCTCATTTCAACATATGTCATAATAATAATTACTACGCTATACAGTAAGACGAGAATATACTGCCCCTAAAATTTCCTTGTCCTATTTGTCTGTTGGTTGAACTTTTTCCCTCCACCGAATGAGTGGTGCCCCTCTTTGCAAACCGAAATATTGCACGGTACTTACATTATAAAAACATTTAAGGACAGACAGACAGACAGACACAGAGGGATAGATAGATAGATAGATAGATAGATAGATAGATAGATAGATAGATAGATAGATAGATAGATAGATAGATAGATAGATAGATAGATAGATAGATAGATAGATAGATAGATAGATAGATAGATAGATAGATAGATAGATAGATAGATAGATAGATAGATAGATAGATAGATAGATAGATAGATAGATAGATAGATAGATAGATAGATAGATAGATAGATAGATAGATAGATAGATAGATAGATAGATAAATTCGCTCAACGTAGCCAAAGTTCACATAGAAATGTTCAGATAGATACGTAGTTAGATACGTTCTCAGCGCCTTCACTTGTTTAAGGCATGCTTGGCATTTAACATGAACAAATATCAGAGCCGTGCTTAACATAACTACAAATTTTACTAAATGTGTTGCTTCTATAAAAGTCTGAAAGTAGTGAACGTTTACCTTTCCCAAAATATTTTTTTTTTCATTCCAGAGGTGACATGCATTTCGAAGTTGCCAACCTATGAGTCAATAAAGACGCAACTTTTACAGAGCATTACGGTGAAAAGCATGCATGCAGCGCGTGTGGCTCATTAGTTTTCACGTGTTCCAAGAACAGTCTTTTCTACTATAGTATAAAACGCAAAAAGTGCAACACGATCATGATCACAAAGCGCCACAAAAATTCTCTGGAAGCATAGGTGCCTATTCCGAAAGCGTTACTGCTACAAAGTATTGCAGGCCTTATTCAAAGTGCTTGAAACAGCAAAAAGAAAGAGTAGAATGCACAATGCGCTGCCAAACTATCATACGTGGAACTCTTTGCAACCTCTGCTTTTGTGTGTTAGCAATCTCTTTGTGGACATGAAAGTTGCGTCCTTTTACGTATCGGTGATTACCCTGAAGAATATAACGCTTGAATGTAAACCCAGGGACAGGCAGGACACTAGTGTACATTGGATTCGCTAAAGCAATCGAACGCACATGTTAAATATACGCACGTTCAGCAAGCTCCCGCTTCGATGAAGCAATCTTTACTCAAGTGGTCACCAAAGCATATCACGTGGCATGGTTCGTGAGAAAGCCCACAGGAACACTTGGTCAATAGGTATTGTTCATGTAACAATGAAGTGATTTTTTATATCCTCAGAAACATAAGACAATTTTTTTGTATTGACTAAAAAACACGCATAATACACTAGCATCTATCCTACTTCTTTACTTTAATAAGCTCAAGAAAGTGAGATCTAAAGTTTATTCAGCCGATTGTTTGCTTTTTAGGAACGTTGCTAGCCAATCGTTCAACTTGATTTCCGTGATGCCACGTGGGATCATTGTGACCGTGTTGGTATTTTTTGCCAGCATATGTAATGCGAGGGGTAAGCTCTCATTTTACCGCTGTTCGTATATAACAATTACAGAAATAGATGGCCGCAAACCTAACACAAATAATGTTGCTCCTAATTAGTTCCTAAGTGGTTTGAGCTAGTTTGTACAGTGACATTACGGGGTAAAGAAAACATGTAATCGCTACCACGAAAGTAAAAAAGGCCTGGAAAGCTTGAAAATGGCATAGCAACTGATAGCCCAGTTTTCAAGTAGCCACACGAATTGATGATCTATGAGACTATAAATATGGTGCGTTTTTGAAAAAAAATGAATATGAGTTCATAGTAGCGCCCTGTGCGTCGACGTCATCTAGCTATATTCGTGTGCTTAGCAGTTTCATATTATAACTTGGCATTTCAAAGTAAGATCAGGTGGGCAGAATGATTTTATACCACCTCCACATATTTTATCACTATGCCAAGTAATATAATGAAACTTCAGTGGAAATACATGCAAAGAAACTGCAATAATCATTACTGAAAAATTTGCATTACTGGCACTTTCGTTTTTATAATCTCACATTAATCTAGAGACGTACAGCCCATTATTGAAAACTGTGTTTTCTATACGCCTTCTAATGCTCTTTGAACACCAGGCAGCATGATTTGCCACTACAAAGTTTGTAACTTGATACTCTTGTAAGAGATTGTGCTCACAGCTCTGTTTGTTCTTTTCTTCCAGCAGCTCGTTTAACACCAGAGCAGAAATTTGGTAAGTAGGAGTTACATCTTGTAGTAACATTTGGGTATCGGTAAAAATGCGTGTAAAATTATCGCAGTAATAACGTTGCAGTGTAAAGAGATGAACGTATAAAACACTACGCCATTTGAATAACAAAGTTAGGGGCAAATACAGAGTATACACAGTAATGGCCCCGCATAAGTATGCTTCGTGGGCCATTGTCGTCGAAATACAATTTTCCTGCCGGACAAGCAGCAGTGTATGTTTTGTTTTGTCTCAGATGGCACCTCATTTATGTTCAAGTGGCCGCATTTGGCTGGTATTGATAAAAACGTGAAGGCGCTGCGCGAGCTATGGCCACCACCAGCCCTGCATAAGAAACACTAGGGACTTTATAATTACGTATCTATATACTTTGTAGTAAATGAAGACACTGCCTTATACTTACGTTTAGACGCAGTGCCTCCGATATGTGTAGTATTTGCTTTTCTATTGGCAATGTCCCAAAGCGGGAACACAGTAACCAGTTCCAGATGACTGGGCATTCAGCAAGTGCTTATTTTGGCCAGGAGGCGTGAATGGTGTGAAAAACACACAAAAAGAGAGACGTGCTAAAGTTTTCACGTCCAGGTGTCCCAAGAGAGACTATCGTCTTTAAAAAAAATGTTTGCAAAGTGCTTCGAGCTGCAGCGAAAAATATATGTGTCCACGTTTCATTCGCATGCTTCAGAAAACATCACCATATATTTGTTAATGTTTGAGTAACGCTAGAACTTTACGAGCCCAATAGTAACGCCTTCGGGCTCTTAAGGCATAATTACTAAAATCAATCAATATAGACAAGCATTTATTTTTAGTTCTGCTTTCCCTCTAAGGGGCCAATTAGGCTCCTAGCCATAATATTTGTGCAAACACAAGTCAGTATTAGCTTTACGTGCCTTTTCACTTCAAATCAGGCGTTTGTAACTCATGCCTGAGCATTTCACAAGACATTAACAGCCAACACTCAACTGACTTTGATGAACACTGGTCATTATAGCCTCTTCCTGCATATACATTGTAAGAATGGTATTTGCATGCGTCCACTGCACCCACAAAGACACGTCAACCCACCTCGTATTTATTAGAAAAAAGCAAAAAAAAAGATCAACACAATTCAGCATACATAATAACTCACCGACTGCTTTGCACGAAACCGGTTCCCACAAGGCGTAGGATCTGCCGCGTTTTCTAGCATAATCAACAGCAATCTAATTGCCTACTGTGCGTCAACAGTTATTGAACAGCAATGAGATATAAAATCAATTTGTTCGGCGAGTCGTTAATCACTACCACAAGAAAGAAGTAAGTGCTTACGCTACTGCTGCTCCTATGAAAACTTGCCATGCTGCGTGAAAGGCTCATCACAGTCACAGAGCGAGGCAGAGCAGTGTGCTTTGAACAGCTCATTGTAAATTGTCATAAAGAAACTGCCTAAAATACCACTTCCGACGTACGCACTACACTATAGCCCTTATTGTTTTGTTTAATAACAAAGCATCATCCCATCATAGATCAAAATGCGAGATAGCGAGTTACCCGTCACGCTTCTGCAAGAAAACAAACTTTCTCAGCTGTATGGTGCACACGTCGTGTATGCTGTGGCGAATGAAAGTGAGTAAATATATACGGTCCCTTTGTAAGGAGAGATAAGCTGTAAATCCCCCAATGCTTAATGCTTGACGGTTTTTTATTCTGCAATGTTTCCTCGTATTTTTCTCTTTCGTCACACAATCATGCATCTTTGAACTAACAGTCCTTTCAATCAAAGGTTTATCGGCAACATGTTAAGTAGATAGTGTGTGCTTCTGAATATTGAACACAATGGCATGTAACAAAATTTTCTTAATAGGTCCATAATATAAAATAACGTGAAGCAGTTCTTGGCCTGCTTCACGTTAACTAACGTTCACGTTAAAATAGAAACATGATTGTATAATTTTTACTTTGTTTTTATCAATTGTTTCGCTAAATAAGTATGTGCAGCGTTTCTTTTTTTTATTAGCGAGTGAACTCACGTGCATGTGTGCTATGCTTTTTATGTCTTATGAAGTACTTTGTTCTAAAATGCGTAGTATTTGTTAGTGAAATTTGGCAACTTCGAGCTTATTCATTTATCTATCTAGCCGCCTACGTTTGGCTGCTCTCGTAGTCACCCCCTCAACTTGGCGTTAACCAAAATTATCACGGGTGGGTAAGATGGTTTGACGAATATGATACGCTAGTCAAGACATGAATTATGTCACAATCCCGTCGCGGACATCGTCAAACACTTCCCGCCAGACAGTGGCACATACCTACGGGGGGATATGTGCCGCTAGTGGTATGTGCCACAGGTGACTTACACAGGAATGGCGACAACACACATGGGCAATTTCAACGCACTAGCCTTACGAAATACTCGAAATCGATAGGGTCGACCCGACGAATGCAAAGAATAAATCTCAGGGTCCCAGCTGGAGTTGAACCAAAGAAATCTGCGTACCAATGAACCTTTTTACCACAGAGCTAAATCAGATCTTGAACCTAATTTTCAAATAAGCCCTAACGTTCATGAAACATCAGTAGTGGTTGCAGCGCTTCCTGCCCAATTTTATAAACGTTACGTGTGTACTCTTTGGATACAGCCATCACGTCAGGTTAACATCAATTGTGGTTAGTTGCCAAGCGCTGAAGTTGGTTGATTTATATGTGGGGTTTAACGTCCCAAAACCACCATATGATTTTGAGATATACTGTAGTGGAGGGCTCCAGAAATTTCGACCACCTGTGGTTCCTTAACGTGCACCTTAATCTGAGTGCACGGGCCTACAACTTTTCCGCCTACATCAGAAATGCAGCCACGGCAAACGGGATTCAATCCAGCGACCTGCGGGGTAGCAGCCGAGTACCTTAGCCACTAGAACACAGCGTCAGCGCTTGTAGTTGGTTTATGAACAGTGTCCAGGTCCAGCATCCTCTCGAGCATCAGCGCTTCATATTAGCTTCTGCTGTTGCTAACATGCACGTTCTAGTTGGTATCATTGCACAATTACAAAAAACTGGTCATAGAAACATCTGCAACTCTTCAACATATGGCTGTGCGTTCCACAACTGTACATAAAATTAGCGTAATTTTAGGACGTTTTGCTCAATAAACAAATTGCAACGTGGTCAACTTCCCTCCGTATGCTTCGCATAACGTCGGTTCCAAGGTACGCGGGATCTTCCGTGTTTTCTTTACTATGGACTTCTTCAGTATACCTGTTATGTTTATGCATATAGTCAAAGCTTCATTGTAAGTGGAATTGTGCCACATTGTGCTCTGAGAAAACAAGCTTTCGCAAGCCACTATAGGCGACGAGGACGAAGTCGTGGATTCTAAGCTGTTCGCTCGTTTCTGACGTTCCTCTCTTACTATTCCTGCGTTTTTGTCCTAGTACGCCGCGGTAATATTTGAATTTCTTACGTAGTGGCCATTTTTCTGACATTGTGGGCCACTCTGTGTCAATAAGACACGCTTGAGATATATTTTTTTTTCTTGTGCAATTTCTTTTCTGAGCCGCATTTCACGATTTTAAACAAAATCCGATTCACTGACGTCAACGCCACACTTGGCTAATCAGGAAACGGCCGGCTCTTTAACTGCCCGACGAAACTCTTGCTTGCTGTGTGATTGCACAATTTTATTAGGAAAGATTCAAGCCTCATTGGAGCAATGGTGCTGTGCAGAGTGTGAACTGTTGCATGCGCGTGGCGCGTGCATTAATAGAGATTGGCCGCCATATAAGCACAGCTGCAGACCTACATCGTGTACTTTACCGTTTTGTTAGACCTTGTGTGCGAAAGCTAACACTCTTCAATAATGAGTAGATACAGTTAAAATTGTTATATTGTTATATCGCTTCATGAAAGCCGCGAACACATATGGAAATTTTAACCAAGGCATTGTCCATAACATTTTTATGAGAATGATAAGCACACAATAAAAACTTGCATAGAGCAGGCGCAACTCATCAGTTAGTGGAGCAGAACACCAATCATCTTTTAGTTCGTAAGGCTAGCAAAATTACATGTCCACAAGTATGCTTTTTGTTGGGACGTTAAACCCCACGTATCAATCACGTATGCTTTTTTGAGTGTGTTGAAACTATTCAAGGTGAATGACTTTCATGTCTCACGCTGATGATGTCTGTTTGTGCTTCTTTCCGTCTGTGCCCTGGCAAGGTGCCAAGTGACCGCCGGGGCGTGGCCACGGACGCCGGACAAAATGGCGCTCACACTTTGCTAATGTAGCGCCGCTGTGTCCGACAAGCCCACTCAAACGAAAAGGGAGAAGTGTCCATTAAGTTAAATTCTAACCAACCCCGTCTCACTGCGCAAAGTCATTCATCGATTACAAAGTGTCCTTCAATTTTTTTCAGCACTGGGAAGACCAGTGGCGTGCAAGTTCCCGTCGGACAAAGGCAGATGTGAATATAACCTCACACGCTATTTTTACAATGCACGAACACGTTTTTGCAGCGCGTTCCTTTATGGAGGCTGTGACGGAAACGGCAATAACTTCAATACTTTACGAGACTGCCGAATACGTTGTGGAAGTAAGTATTATTGCAGCTTGCCGGCTGAAAATTGAATTTTGTACCATCACTCATACAACTTTGAGAAATCCATGTGATGTATAGGATCTTACGAAGCCCACCTAGTCATTCCTACGGAGTTTTGTCTGTGCTGCTGGTAATTTCAAAAACTCGAATTCCTTACTTATGATTATGTGTGGAGTACCTAGAATAATTCTGCTATCTTTGTGACTTTGTCACGCAATAATTTATTGATTTATTATGCCCACAGAAGTAAACTTGCCTGCAGTAACAAATAGTATGAAGAACTAATATCTATAAGCGTAGAGTTGTGAAATAATACCTCGCAGGCGCTGTACCGATGGTCTGTGTATTTGAGGAGGCAAGCATTTTCAATGAGGTTCAAATGGCTCCCGCCAAGTTCGTAGAAATACTGGCGTTTCGGGACTGATCCAGTCCATTCGTCAGGGATGACTTTTTGAATCAAGGTTACATTGGCATATTGAATTGTTCTGAATTGAACTTCATTCAGACAGTCATTGTCTAGGTTGAAGGGGCTGTTACACCTGGAAGTCCACCCCGCACATCAATTCCTTTGGCGAGGCAATCTGTGTCAAAACCAGTGATTGAGCCCGCCTGACGTGATCAACTCAACGAGGTTCATAAAGCGGCGGCGCCAGTCTGTCACGCAGTGCACAGCGAGCTCCCTCAGCCCACGAGGCCGTTGAAGCAATCGGCGCCTTCAAGTCGGGCGAGTTTTACGCAATGCATGGCAACGTCACTCGTCCTTGTGTGCAACCACACGCAGTGGCTCCGGATTTGAGGAGTGGACGCTGCCCAGCGGCGGGCCCCATTGAAGGATTCTGGCATCGCGGCCAGCGGCACTTCTGGTTGGACGTTAGTGACTCAAAAGATCCACCCGGTGCCTATAAAAAAAAGCCCTGCAGCGCGTCGTCAGCAGTAGACCTATTTGTCAGCGAAGCCTCTCGTTTCTTCGAGTCTCCACGCTGTCGGCCCGGCCGGTGTTTTTTAAAACGGCAAGTTTCGTGGCGCCCTTCGTTACCTCGTCGACGGCGCGCTTCGTAACAGTGGTTGGCAGCTGCGGGATCAGCCGGCGTCAGCGACATCGATGCAGTGAGTGCCTGATATTTTCCCCTCAGTTCACCAGACTTCTCTGGCACAGGTTATAGTAGATCAGAGAACGGCTATTTGAAACATTAGAGTGAGCTTTTATGGTTTCAAGCCAAGTCGAAGCGCCTTGAAACCAAAGTTAATGCGGAGGGTGTAAACACGGCAGTGTTAAAAATTTCTTGCGTGTCTTGCGAGTAGACTTATAGTGTGTACGGAAAGTAGATTCTTGCTTGCCGTACCCACTATAACAGCAAGAGGCTAGTGTGAGCGATGGAGAACCTTAAAATGAAGGAACTCATCGAAATTTGTGAGGAACTCGGCATTACTATGGGCCGTGCGAAACGAAAGCAAGTAATACTTGAGATTATGAAGGAGGAAGGAGTGTTGGCTGAGGAAGTCGACGAGACCTTGACACATGTCAAAACACGCCGCGATGATGCTGAAAGGCGAGAACGTTGCGAGCGTGAGGAAGCCGAGAGACAGGAGCACCTCGAGTTGAAACGAACAGAATTGGCAATGCTAGATGTTCGCAGGCGCCTAGCGTAGCTTCTGTGACAGTTCAGGTCAGTGGTTATAGAATTCGTGACAAACTGCCACCGTTCGTAGTAGGCGAGGACATGGCGAACTATCTCGTCAAGTTTGAACACGTCTGTGAGCGAAATGCTTTAGAGCGGTCTCTGGGCGCAGAACCTGATAGCTCTTCTTCTCAGCGAAGTGCCCGACGTGATAACGTGCTGGTCGAGGGATATGTTTGAAAGCTATGACGAGGTTAAGGAAGTGCGCTGGAGACGTTATAAGTTGTCACCCGAGGTTTTTAGGCACATGTTCCGGTATGCTGCAAACGGGAATGAGTGACACGTTGACTTCGCGTTTCGTCTTAAAGCCGATTTAATTCAATGACTCAAGAGCGAAGGTGTTTATGACGATTGCGGTAAAGTGGTAGAATACATTGCATCGGAGCAATGCTACCACGGCATCGAGGTGGCTGTCAAGTTTTCACTGCAGGACAAACTTGGTGAAGTACAGCTAAACAAGGTGGCAGATTTAGCTGAGGAGTATGATACTCGCCGAAAGTTTTATAGCAGGGCAGTGTGCGTTGAAACTGATGAAATGAAAGAGGGCTTTTCAAAGAAACCCGATCATTGGAACCACGCTTCGCACCGTAACTTCAAGAACGACCCATCTCTTACGAAGGATACTGTCGGGGAAGGCCAAACGAAAGCGTACAAATCGAGTGAGGTTCCTAAACATCTAGCTGATACCACACGGGCGTTTGAATCACCTAAGCCACTAGTATGCTACAACTGCAAAAAATAAGGGCACATCGCGATAAACTGTAAGCAAAAAGTTTGCTTTCGCAACAATCCGAGAATAGGAAAAGAATAGGTGGTTGTTAGAGCAGTATCTCCAAAAATTAGTGTTAATGGGAAAACGTGTCGAGCAATTCGAGACTAAGCGGCAACCATGGACGCATCCTTCGTTCGTGCCTGCGGATGAGTTTACAGGAGAATGTGCGTGAATCATACAAGTCGCCGAAGATCAGAGTGCTTGTTTACCAATCGCTACGGTTGTCATTGAAGGCCCGTTCGGTAACCTTCGCACCAAAGCGGCTGTGTCTGCCACGCTTCCCGATCATTTTCTCTATATTCCCTCTTCTCAAAGAGCAGCTTCTCAAAGAGCAGAGTAAATCGTTCTTCTCCAGCTTAGTGTACATGGCCCTCAGGTGATCGCAAGCACGAAAGATTTCGCAGTAACTTGATTTTGTTGAATGTGGCGAAACACTACCTGCAAATAATCCCGATCTGTGTGACCTTAGCGGCGATCAGGCAGGAAATTCTCCGTGTGAATCATTTGAGCAGTAACTCGAGCCGCCCGGCGCCAAAGCGACTGGAGCGGTCTGTGTAGGCGGAGGAGACGACATGGCGCTATTGAGTCAGAGCGAGAGAGGTGCAATGCTCTCGCTTGTAGCGGAAAGTTGGAGTGAGCTGTCGAGGGTTGATCGAGAAACGCTTATTCTAGAGCACCGTGAGGAGCTCTCAATTAAAGCGCTAATGAAAAGGGTAAACTTGGGAAAAAAGAAAAAGAATGTTTTCTTTTTTGAGAAGGCAGGGCTTCTGTATCGACGCTACACAAATACGCAAGGTCGCAAGTATGAGCAGCTCTTGGTGCCACAAAAGTACCATCGCCAACTATTGGAACTGGTGCATGAAAATGCATGTGCAGGGCATCTCGGCATAAAGAAGACCAAGGCTAAAGTTTCCCTTGGGGTTTATAGGTCGAAATGCTGGTAGAATATCGAAGACTTTGTACGCCTATGCACCACTTATCAGCGAGCGGGGAAATCCACGGACAAGTGAAAGGCACCCATGAAGCTTGTGCCACTTATTACAGAATCTTTTCGGCGCCTAGTAAATGATATTGTCACGGTGTCGCGACGTGGCCGAAAAGAGAAGACTTTGTGTTAGCATTTAACTGTTTATTTTGGCAAACCTGTGCCTGGTAAACGGAAAGTCTGATTACAGTAGCTGGGACTGATAGCGGCGAACGGAGCGTTGGCCGTCGATCAACTACTGACAAGCGGCGAAGCACGTCGGCATTTATATTCTTTCCGTCGAATGTTCTAGCGTTATCGCTGGCGGTGGCGTAGGTTCCAGAATAATCATTACAGTTCGCAGAGTGGGCGCGATCTTATCGAAATGATGTACTACAGTCCGGAAGCTTCTCGAAAACTGCAGGCGCGGTTTGCGCTGAGAATTGTGTAGTGTTTTGGAACCATAATAAAACTTGGGAAACGAAACGTGGCATTGCCCCCCTCTAAAACAGGCATCGTCCCGATGCTTTAACTAAAAATGAAGGTACAACAATAATGCAAGAAAGTACAACGAATAAATACGATACAATAATATTACAAAAAAACACTGTTTCAGTTTGTTAACGCGCATGAAACGGCTTGAGGTGCGCGACATGGACGACTTCAGGTCGCGATTGGCGTCGTTCGGTTTTCGTGATGCCATCGGGGACAACCTCGTAATCAAGTGGGCCGAGACGTCGAACCACCCTGTACGGTCTGAAGTACCGTCGCAGAAGCTTTTCACTTAGTCCACGTCGGCGTATCGGCGTCCACACCCAAACACGTTCACCGGGCTGGTATTCCACGAAGCGTCGTCGAAGATTGTAACGGCAGCTGTCGGTCGTCTGTTGATTCTTGATACGGAGACGCGCGAGTTGTCGGGCTTTTTCGGCGCGTTGAAGATACTCACTCACATCGAGGTTTTCTTCGTCGGTGACGTTTGGTAGCATGGCATCGAGCGTCGTTGCCGGGCTCCTTCCGTAGACCAATTTGTATGGAGCTATCTGCGTCGTCTCCTGCACCACCGTGTTGTATGCGAAGGTCACGTACGGAAGAATGGCATCCCACGTCTTGTGTTCGACATCAACGTACATTGCCAGCATGTCGGCGATCGTCTTGTTAAGCCGCTCGGTGAGGCCGTTGGTCTGTGGGTGGTACGCTGTCGTCCGGCGGTGGTTTGTGTGGCTGTATGCCAAGATCGCTTGAGTTAAGTCGGCAGTAAATGCCGTTCCTCTGTCAGTGATAAGGACCTCCGAGGCACCGTGACGTAGGAGCCCCGCCGCGGTGGTCTAGTGGCTAAGGTACTCGGCTGCTGACCCGCAGGTCGCGGGTTCGATTCCCGGCTGCGGCGGCTGCATTTCCGATGGAGGCGGAAATGTTGTAGGCCCGAGTACTCAGTATTGGGTGCACGTTAAAGAACCCCAGGTGGTCAAAATTTCCGGAGCCCTCCACTACGGCGTCTCTCATAATCAAATGGTGGTTTTGGGACGTTAAACCCCACAAATCAATCAAACCGTGACGTAGGACGATATTTTCGATGAAGGACGTAGCTACCTCGAGTTCACTGCCTTTGGGAAGGGTTTTTGTCTCGGCGTAGCTGGTGAAGTAGTCGGTAGCTACCATGATCCACAAGGAAACGTTGTAAATGTGTGTTAGACATGGACTAAGTAGGTAAATAACATGTTTTATTGCTTCCATTTTTAGGCCATTTAAGTCCTCACTCTTAGACATCTTAAAGCTTTTAAACACTCGTATTACCTCATCTTCATCTGTCGGACAAAAAAATATTGATTCCTTGAGTGGTGCTGGTAAGTACTCAAAAGCACTTGTTTGGTATGAGCCGTTAGTTATGGATGTGAAGTATTCATCAAATTTATTCGCTAACCCTTTGCCTTTAATAAACTCCTTGTCAATTACAAGTTCTAAACAATTTGTAGCTCTACCTTGAGATATGATGGAGTTTAACTTATTCCAGATTTCTTTGCTGTCAGAGACGCCTTTCAACATATAATGATAATCATTTCGTTTTGCTTGTCGTTGGAGTTTAGTAACTGAATTTCTGTATTTTTAAACGTCTTCAAATCATCTGAATTTCGGGTAACTAGAAATACGTTAAATAATTTATCTTTTTCCTTCATCAATTTTAGTATTTCAGAAGTCATTAAAGGTTTGCGAGCACGCTTTGGCTTTTTCAAAGCCCTAAGAGAAAAACATTTATTATTGAGTGAAATAAACGTTTGCATGAAATAGTCATAAGCTAAATCAGCCGTGGACAAGGAAAACAAGTTGTCCCATTTTGTTCGCTCAATTTGAACCCGAAAGTTCGAAAGATATTTTAAATTCACTGGTCGATATACTATACCAGAAACGGACTGTCTGGGCTGATAACGGAATTGGGGCGCAATGAAATATACAGGGAGGTGGTCACTAATTGCGGTAGATATAGTGCCTGAAAGTATGGATACTGAGGAAAAGTTTGTTACGAACAGGTCTAATAATGTTGCACTCGCTTGAGTAGTACGAGTAAGAGTGACAATGACATTTTTAAATAAAGTGAAAACGCAAGCCGAGTTTTAGCGAGTCAAAAATGCCACAAGCGGTGGGCGCCAACGTAGCTGTGGAACGGTTATTGTATGCAAGCCGAGGAGCGACCCCACTCAAAGCATATGCGTGTATCTTACACAACATGACCATGGGAGCGTCTGCTACCCGACGCACGTTGTTCGTGGTAACCATACTAATGAAGCCGTCAAAAAGAGCCGTAGGGGGTATTGTGTGAAAGCCACCATGAGGTGACATTTCTAGGATGTCTTTATGAGATGTGTGCTGTGATTGAAAGCGGTCTTTGACGTGAGCAGGTGAGTGAAATGTAAATGAGAGCGTTTCACGTCGTAGTCTGCTCAAGATTTGAACTTCTGGCATATAACTTCACTTTCCGAGCACCCTACTTCTATCATTTTAACCCGATAGCGTTAGAGAGCTAGTGTCGCAGAAATGCCGCCGTCGGCACAGACACCGTTGGTTGAGCGAAAAGTTGTTTATGAGCGAAAAATCGGGAAAGAAGGAAATAAAATGAAGAACATAATTTCCCCTCCCATTGCGTATCAAACCCGGGCCGTTCACTAAGCAAGCAGGTGTCCTACAACAAAGCCACGATGTTACTTGCAGCTAGTTTGGGAGAAAACACTACATAAATGTCATGTAGTGATAGGAGTCTCCTTAACGCATTTTGTTCGACAGGTGTCACGAAGAAAATAAGACCATTCGGTGATTTGTAGGCACATTCGCGAGGCCATCAAACTACGTCAAAAAAGGCCAGGATGGTGAAGCCATAGTCGCTAAAAACAGAGATAAACTTATAAACAGCTCTGAAAATGGGCAACTATATCCATCTAGTGGAAAACATATATGTCTTTCCAGAAGCGTTGATCAAGCAAACAGCAACCGCTAGATAATGTGCCACCGTCTGTGAGGCATTGTGAGACATTTATGGTCTTCGAGATGGCGAGCACGTGGCATCTTTCTCGGAGGCCATGTGACTCTTGCTTTAGATCAAAACCTGTACCATTCGCGCGCGCGCGTTGGTACAATCTACTGTGTGTGTGTGTGTGTGTGTGTGTGTGTGTGTGTGTGTGTGTGTGTGTGTGTGTGTGTGTGTGTGTGTGTGTGTGTGTGTGTGTGTGCGTGCGTGCGCGCGCGCGCGCGCGTGTGTGTGTGTGTGTAACAAACTATATTATTAATTATGCACTTAGCGGTTGAAGGGTGCACTATGGGCTGGATTTCGCTATCGCGTTCAACTCTTAAAGGCGAAGTTCATTGGACCCTCAAATTTTTCGCATTCGTCTCAACAATCATCGCTACACACGTATCGGTTCTAAATTAGGCTGTCCCAAAAGTGTCGCAGGTCCCTTTGTGTTCGTAAAATCAGAAATCTCACTTAGCAATCGCGGGTTATAAATTACAGGGGGTTTATTTAAAAACACGGACAGTTGGACTTGTAGAGACGCTCTCAGAGAAGGCAGCTAAGATTGTCGTCTTCTTCACTCTGCTGCGCTGCGCCTCTTGAGCAAATTCGCGTTCTTCGTTGTCGTCGCTATATCGCCGCTAAATGCAGCTATGCACGTGGCCTTACCCTCCCGCCAGAGTGAGCGTCGTCCCGACGCTCAACAGGTAGAGATGCGGCCATCGAGTGTTTACATCACTGAGAGTGATAAAGTTTCATGCGGACCACGTGCACTGTCTCAGGCAGATGCTGGCGGCGTTTGGAACAGGAGGAGGCGTCGGGCACGACTTCGTACGTCACGTCACTAAGACGGCGCAGAACCTTGTAGGGTCCGAAATATCGGCGCAGAAGTTTCTCTGAGAGACCTCGTCGTCGTACAGCAAACCAAACCCAGACTCTATCTCCTGGTTGATAAATGACGAATCAATGGCGAAGGTTATACCGTTGGGCGTCAAGTTGCTGCTGGTTCATTATTCTGACGCGGGCAAGCTGCCTTGCTTCTTCGGCGCGCTCAGTGAAGTCTGCGGCGTCTGTCTCTGAGTCATTGTAATCGTAAGGCTGCATGGCGTCAAGCATTGTCCTAACTTCTCTGCCATGAATTAGTGCGAACGGCGTCATTTTTGTTGTTTCCTGGCGCGCCGTATTATACGCGAATGTGATGTACGGCGATATTTGGTCCCAATTCTTGTGTTCTACGTCAACGTACATGCAAAGCATGTCAGCGATTGTCTTGTTAAATCTTTCTGTAAGCCCATTCGTTTGTGGGTGTGTGATGCGATGGTGATGCGACTGGTGCGCGTAATTGTGAATGATTGAAAAGTGCGCGAAATTAAAGGATGACCGAGTGCACGTGCTGGGTCGCCTGAACAACGACGACGCCGAGGACCGGTACACGTGAGAGCGTGGAGCGCAAGCATCCAAGACCATAAAGCAAACAAGGGCCAATGGCTGATCACCACGGAGTTTTGAAAGGCCAATCGGGACGAGACAAGTGTGCCCCAGAGAAAGCCAATCCTGAAGGGCAAAAGAGCTAGGAGTTCGAGGTGAACGAGGCAAGAGGAAGGTCACAGCTGGGAGCTGAAGACAGGCAGTCGGGTGGCAGACCTGAGCCTTCTGGACTTCACCCGGTCTGGACCTCCGGACAACGCCTTCCAAGGACGGCGAGCTGCCTCAACGGTCGAGACCAAGGCCTGCAGATTCCGGTGCGGGTGCAGCAACGGCAGTTCGGGTCACGGGCCTGAGCCTTGCAACCAGCCACCTCATCGGGCGAATCTGGGCCGCCACAGGCATCACCGAGCGAGTCCCGTTCCATCGTCGCCGCCAGCGAGCATCGGTACACGCCGTCGCCACCATTACAGCAGCAACGTTTTGGTGAGATCGAACTTGCTCTCTTCCCTGCACCGCCGAATCACCGCGTCAGAACTGCATCATGTAGCTGTGACTTTGTGACTTTCCGTCGGCAGTTTCGGGACTTTAGATGTTTGTTTTCCTTCTAAATCCCGCTTTTAGCCAGCTACTCATTTCTTGCAGTTTGTGTTTGAGTTTTGCTTCAGTTCTGCAGTAAATGTTTAGGTGTTGTTTGTTAAGCAAACGGCTTTGTCCTTATTAGAAAAACTCTCCGGGGCTCAACCAGGAGAAACAAATCAGCAACAAGAACCCGCATCACAAACTGGCGTCCGCAGCGACAGGACAAAGCCGTTGGTTTGACACCTTCATTTATTGACGCGGTTGACATCATGTCGAATATGCGAGAGCTAATGGCCTTGGCGGATCGCATGGGAATTGATGGGGCGGATTTTAAAGCATGGTACGAGGAGAAGGAGGCACGAGCACGAGAGGAACGGGCTGCGGAACGAGAAGCTCGAAAGGAACAGTTGGAACGGGAGACGCAGGCCAAGAAGGAGCAGCTTGAGCTCGAGACGCGCGAAAAAGAAAAACAGCTCGAACTGGAGACACGCGCAAAGAAGGAGCAGCTGGAATTAGAGAACCAAAACCTACAACTGCGTCTTAGACTTGCCGAAGCTGAGAATAGCCGTGTAGAGACAAGAACTGTTGACTCAGCACCAGGCTCAGCACAAGAAAGGAGTGTTTCATGCAGCGTGAATCCTCATAAGTTGATACCGGGATTTAATGAAAGCCGGGACGACTTGGACGCCTATTTAAAAAGGTTCGAGAGAGTCGCCATCGGTCAAGAATGGCCTAGGGACAAATGGGCCACAGCTTTAAGTTTATGTTTGAGCGGAGAAGCCTTAAAGGTGTTTGGAAGACTTTCGCCGGAGGATTCACTCGATTATGATAAAGCCAAGTTGGCGTTGCTCCAGCGTTTCCGTTTTACGGCCGAAGGGTATCGGGAAAAGTTCCGACAAAGCAAGCCACAGGACGGCGAAACAGGCAAGCAGTACGCAACTAGGCTACTGAGTTTTTTCGATCGTTGGGTCGAAATGTCGAGGACCGGAAAAGAATATTCGGCTCTTCGTAACTTGATAGTTACAGAACAGTTCTTAAGAAACTGTCATCACCGTTTGGCACTTTTCCTGCGAGAAAAGAACTTCAACAAGCTAGAGGACATGGCCGAGGCCTCAGATAACTTTTTAGAAGCTCAGAGGCAAGTCAACCTGTTAGTTTTCCGAGAAAAAGTGGAATTTAAAAGCAATACGGAAAAAAGTGGTAGCTACTCGGAGAGAGGAGCAGTACGTTGTTTTGTATGTGGCAAAATGGGTCACAGGGCATCGGAGTGTCGATCAAGGCCAAAACAACCTTTCTGTGGATATTGTCAGAAGGCGGGGCATGATTCCAAAACTTGCTCAAAGAAGAACGGTTCAGCCAACAAGACGTCATGTCTTTTGTCGCCAGAGGAGCACTCAACGGAAGTGAAGCTTTCACCGGACAAAGAAGAGGACATGGCGGGCGCCGTGAATACTCACCCGAAGTTTGCCACACACAAAATGCCCGTGTTACAGGGCCGAATCTTTGGCCGAACCGTCTCAGTGTTGCGGGATACGGGTAGCAATACACTGGTGGTGCGTCGTTCTCTGGTACCCGATGAAGCCCTCATAGGTACTACCGCTACGCTATTCTTAGCCGATGGCAGTAGCATCATCGTTCCCGAGGCGGAGGTGGAAATTCATTCACCTTATTTTTCTGGTACATCTATTGTCAAATGCATGACAAACCCACTCTACGACCTTATCGTCGGAAATGTACCAGGTTCACGTGAAGTCCATGACCCCGATACCAAGTGGGAGGAAAGGATTCCGGTAAAAACCTACCCCAACTATATAGCGAGTGGAAAAGGAGCAGATAGAGAGGATGGTACCCTGAAGTCTTCAGTGGTTGGTATCAAAATCCGAGAGCAACGGTCAATCTCATCTGAAATCGATGTACCCACCTTGAAGACGACCCGAAAGGATCTTAGTGCCGCTCAAAAACAGGACAAGACCCTAGATTCTTGCAGGAGTAAAGTAGGTCAAGGGCTACAGGGAGGATCAAAGTCCTATTCGTTCGAGATAGAAAAGGGGCTGCTATACCGCTATTATCACCTACCATCTGGTAAGGTGATTCAACAAGTAGTAGTGCCCCAAAGATTGCGCAGCCAAGTGCTTACTTTGGCGCACGAAACCCTGATGTCGGGGCATCAAGGAATAAAAAGAACGATTGATCGTGTTCTACAATCATTTTACTGGCCAGGAGTTCAAGAGGCAGTGAGGAGATACGTGCGCTCTTGTGACGCATGCCAACGAACCTACCCCAAGAGCAGAGTTGGTAAGGCACCACTAGGTCGAATGCCTTTGATAGACACCCCATTCGAAAGAGTGGCAGTGGACATTATCGGGCCTTTAAAGCCAATATCACACATGGGTAATCGATATATACTAACACTAGTGGACTTCGCTACTAGATACCCAGATGCAATAGCCCTGCCATCCATCGATTCAGCCACAGTAGCAGAGGCACTGGTAGAGATGTTTTCTCGAATCGGGTTCCCGCGTGAGGTACTTTGTGATCAGGCATCATGCTTTACATCGGAGCTAATGAGAGAGGTCAATGACTTGTTGGCGATCAAGCATCTCAGCTCCACACCCTATCATCCCATGTGTAATGGCTTAGTGGAGAGATTTAATGGCACACTAAAGCAAATGTTGCGTAAATTGTGCCAAGAGGAGCCCAAGACATGGGACCGACTATTAGCCCCACTCCTGTTTGCGTACCGGGAAGTCCCGCAAGCCAGCTTGGGATTTTCGCCTTTTGAGCTGATCTACGGTAGAAATGTTCGAGGACCTCTCAGTCTACTTAAAGAATTATGGACCGGAGACAATCAAAGCGAGGAAGTGAAGACAACATATGGGTATGTCCTGGATCTCAGAGATCGCCTAGAAAAAACATTGCAGTTGGCACAAGAAAACCTGTCACGAGCTAAAACAACGCAGAAGAAATACTATGACCGGGGAAGTCGGATGCGTCGGCTAAAGGTTGGAGACCGCGCCCTCGTACTACTTCCCACGACGGAAAACAAGCTTATGATGCATTGGAAAGGACCTTTCAGGGTCACAGGAAAGAAGGGTGACTCTGACTACTGGCTGGATATGGGACATACTACCAAGCTGTTCCATATAAACATGTTAAAACGCTACGAAGAGCGTCCTCCAGAAATATCACCCCAGTCCGCATCTTTCATTGTAGTGGAAGAGGAAGAGACAGACACGCCAGTGCCTACCTTTAAAGCTACTGAGGGCTTTGGTACTGAAGCTATCAAGCTTGGTCCTAACCTCAGGAATAGACAAAGGGAAGAAATTGACGAGCTCCTAGCCACCCATAAAGACGTCTTTTCCGAAGTCCCCGGCAAGACAAACTTGTTAGAGTGTCGTCTTAAACTGACAACGTCCGAGCCTATCAACACTCCACAATATCCGTTACCATTCGCAATGAAAGAGGTAGTTGAGAAAGAAGTCGGAGAAATGCTGCGACTCGGAGTGATTGAAAGGTCCGACTCACCTTACAACTCACCATTGGTGCTGGTGAAGAAGCCCGATAAGAGTTACCGTACTTGCATCGACTTCCGTCGCATCAATGATGTGTTGGTCTCCGACGCAGAACCAATTCCGAGAACGGATGTATTGTTTACAGAGATCGGCACTAGAAAATTCTTCTCCAAGTTTGACCTTACGAAAGGATACTGGCAGGTGCCCTTGGACAAAGAATCCCGGCTAAAAACGGCATTCTCCACCCAATCGGGACACTACCATTTCCTCTATATGCCATTCGGTATCAAAACAGCGTCCGCAGTGTTTACCCGGCTAATGAGACGTCTCCTTCAGGGCATCCCGAACGTCGTTCATTATATCGATGATGTTCTCGTCGCTACGACAACCTGGGAGGAACACATGCAGACTCTGAGTGAACTGATGAATAGGATTCGAGAAGCAGGACTCAAAATTAAGCCCCAGAAATCGGAGATTGGAATGACGTCGATTGTGTTCCTGGGTCATCGACTGGGAGATGGAACAATTCAGCCGGTAGAGGACACGATCATAAAAATCGCCAAAGCCCCATTACCCACTACGAAGAAACAACTACGTTCGTTTCTTGGCTTGGCAGGATATTATCGTGATCTAATCCCTCACTACGCTGAGAAGGCACGGCCTCTGACAGAGATGACAAAGAAAAGGGAGAGTAACAAGATCAATTGGAATATTGAAGGGCAGACAGCTTTCGAAACACTAAAGCAAGCTCTGGCGTCTGGACCTATTTTAAAGGCTCCGGATCTCAAACGTGGATTTGTACTCCGCAGTGACGCCTCCGATTCTTGCATCGGTGCAGTCCTTATGCAAGAGCACGACGGTGTTTTATACCCGGTAAAATACGCCAGTCGTCAGCTACTGCCTCGAGAACAGAACTACTCAACAATCGAGCGGGAGTGTCTCGCGTTGGTGTGGGCAGTGGAAAAGTTCCACATATTTTTATATGGGACGTATTTCACGGTTCAAACAGATCACCAACCGTTGCAGTACTTATCTCGAGCAAAACACCTCAACAGCAGAGTTCTGCGGTGGAGTTTAGTACTGCAAGAGTACAACTTTCACGTAGAACATATAAAGGGATCCGAGAATGTCGGAGCCGACTACATGAGTAGGTTGCAGTGAATATGTTCTGTGTGTTATTATTACAAGGTTATGCTTGTGTGGTGGACTGTTACTGGAGTTAATGACTGTATTTGTACTGTTCTTAGTTGCTGCCAAAAACTTTTCTTATTGTTGTTGGTTGAATGTTACGTTCTGTGGACTCGGTGTTTCGACGTGAGACATGTCAACGAAGAAGCAGTGTGGTGCCATCGGTGTGTTGTGATAGCTTGTGTGGTGCGCATCGAACGACAGTTTTTCAACGGGAAAAACTTCTTCGAAAGGGGGCCATTGTGATGCGATGGTGATGCGACTGGTGCGCGTAATTGTGAATGATTGAAAAGTGCGCGAAATTAAAGGATGACCGAGTGCACGTGCTGGGTCGCCTGAACAACGACGACGCCGAGGACCGGTACACGTGAGAGCGTGGAGCGCAAGCATCCAAGACCATAAAGCAAACAAGGGCCAATGGCTGATCACCACGGAGTTTTGAAAGGCCAATCGGGACGAGACAAGTGTGCCCCAGAGGAAGCCAATCCTGAAGGGCAAAAGAGCTAGGAGTTCGAGGTGAACGAGGCAAGAGGAAGGTCACAGCTGGGAGCTGAAGACAGGCAGTCGGGTGGCAGACCTGAGCCTTCTGGACTTCACCCGGTCTGGACCTCCGGACAACGCCTTCCAAGGACGGCGAGCTGCCTCAACGGTCGAGACCAAGGCCTGCAGATTCCGGTGCGGGTGCAGCAACGGCAGTTCGGGTCACGGGCCTGAGCCTTGCAACCAGCCACCTCATCGGGCGAATCTGGGCCGCCACAGGCATCACCGAGCGAGTCCCGTTCCATCGTCGCCGCCAGCGAGCATCGGTACACGCCGTCGCCACCATTACAGCAGCAACGTTTTGGTGAGATCGAACTTGCTCTCTTCCCTGCACCGCCGAATCACCGCGTCAGAACTGCATCATGTAGCTGTGACTTTCCGTCGGCAGTTTCGGGACTTTAGATGTTTGTTTTCCTTCTAAATCCCGCTTTTAGCCAGCTACTCATTTCTTGCAGTTTGTGTTTGAGTTTTGCTTCAGTTCTGCAGTAAATGTTTAGGTGTTGTTTGTTAAGCAAACGGCTTTGTCCTTATTAGAAAAACTCTCCGGGGCTCAACCAGGAGAAACAAATCAGCAACAAGAACCCGCATCACAGGGTGGTAAGCTGTCGTCTTCCTATGCGCTGTGCCCCTGAGCGTAAGCACAGTGCGCAAAAGCTCGGCTGTAAATGCGGTACCGTTGTCTGTTATGACGACAGCTGGAGCACCATGTCTCAGAACAATGTTCTCAATGAAGAACTGGGCCACTTCAGCTGCAGTGCCACTCGCGATTGCCTTGGTCTCCGCGTATCGGGTGAAGTAGTCCGTCGCCACTATAACCCATTTGTTGCCGCTGTCCGATGTTGGGAATGGACCCAGCAGATCCGTTCCGATTTGAGAAAACGGGGTTTCTGGCACGGGCACAGGATGTAATAGCCCAGCGGGTTTGACTGGTGGTACCTTGCGCCGCTGACAGTCAATGCATGTTCGGACGTAATGTTTAACCTCTGCTGCGATTCTTGGCCAGTAATATTTTTCTTTGATGCGTGTCAGTGTTCTTGTGAAACCGAGGTGGCCCGCAGTGGCTTCGTCATGGCAGGCTTGTAACATTTCGCTGCGGAGGGCTCCAGGAACTACCAGCAGATAGCTTCTACCTGTTGATGAAAAGTTCTTTTTGTACAGAATTTCGTCCCGTAAACAGAATGACGATAAGTTCTTCGAAAACACTCTTGGTGCACTGGCGGCTCGTCCGTTCAAGAATTCTATAAGCGAGTTGAGCTCCCGATCATCTTGTTGTTGCGGAGAAATGATAGATGCATCAACAACTCCTAAAAAACCTGGGAAATCATCATCCTCTATAGCCGGTGATTCAATCGGTGACCTTGACAAACAGTCGGCGTCTAAGTGTTGCCTTCCGGACTTGTAAACTACGGCCTTGTCGTACTCTTGGAGCCGTAAGCTCCATCGGGCTAAACGTCCAGATGGGTCTTACATGTTGGTCAACCAACAAAGAGAGTGACGGTCGCTTACGACTTGGAAAGCGCGGCCATATAAGTACGGGCGGAACTTCGCAACTGCCCAAACGACGGCCAGACACTCCTTCTCCGTTGTTGAGTAGTTGGACTCGGCGCAAGTCAACCTTCTGCTAACGTAGGCAACCACTCTCTCCACACCATCTTGGCATTAAACAAGAACAGCACCTAGGCCCACATTGCTGGCGTCTGGTTGAATGGCTGTTGGTGCATTCTCGTCGAAGTGAGCGAGGACAGGTGGCGTTTGTAGACGCTGTCGCAGCTCGTTGAATGAAGCTTCTTGCTCTTCACCCCATACAAATGCAATGTCTTCCCTTGTAAGGCGGGTGAGTGGAGCGGCGATGTGTGCAAAGCCTGCTATAAATCGCCGGTAGTAGGCGCAGAGACCCAGAAAACGCCTGACCGCTTTCTTATCAACAGGCCTTGCGAACTTTGCGACGGCGGCTGTTTTATCTGGGTCAGGCTTCACACCTTCACGACTGATCACGTGTCCCAGGAACTGGAGTTCGTCGAAGCCGAAGTGGCATTTTTCCGGTTTGAGTGTGAGTCCAGCAGACCGTATGGCTTGAAGAACTGACTGTAGCCGCTTTAGATGCTCTTCAAACGTGGCCAAAAAAACGATCACGTCGTCGAGGTACACAAGGCATGTTTTCCATTTCAGGCCGGACAGAATGGTATCCATTAGTCTCTGAAACGTGGCTGGGGCTGAGCATAGACCGAAAGGGAGGACTTTGAATTCATAAAGCCCGTTTGGCGTCACGAAGGCGGTCTTTTCTCGGTCGCGCTCATCTACTTCAATTTGCCAGTATCCCCTTTTAAGATCCATTGACGAGAAGTAGGGCGCATGCCGTAGCCTGTCAAAAGAGTCATCAATCTGTGGCAATGGATAAACATATTTTTTGTAACATGGTTCAGCTTACGATAATCGATGCAGAAACGCAAGCTGCCGTCTTTCTTTTTCACGAGTACCACTGGCGATGCCGAAGGACTCTTTGATGGTTGGATAACGTCATCCTCTAGCATGTTCTTGACTTGCTGCTGGATTACCTCACGTTCTTTCTGAGTGACGCGATATGGGTTCTGTCGGATTGGTCTTGCTGTGTCTTCCGTAATTACGCGATGCTTAGTCAGAGGCGTTCGACCTACTCGTGATGTCGATGAGAAGCAGTCCTTGAACTGGTCGAGCAGCTCCATAAGACGGCATTTTTCAGTCGGTGTCAGACTCGGACCGATATCAACTGGTCGTGTATGTGGAGGTGATTGAGCTTTGGCTTCCCCTTGCATTAGAAGACAGTCGTGAGAGTAGTCGAGCTCTTCGAGGTATGCCACAGCCGTGCCTTTACCGATGTGCCGGCGCTCATTCGTGAAGTTGGTCAGAAGCCCCTCTGCGCGCCCATCCACTAAGCTGACGATACCGCGAGCGATGGCGATGCCTTGGTGAAAAAGAAGGTCAGTGATGCGTTCGACTATGGCGTCTTCAGTACAGTGCTCGGCGCAACACACGGAAACAAGACTACATGACAGTGGTGGCACGCAGACGTCGTCGTCGACCACACGTAACACCCAGGGTTCTTGGTCTGGATCAGTGGCCCCAGACTTGTCGGCGGCGAATGTGATCACATCGTCGCGTATCTTGACCACAGCACCGTACTCTCTTAAAAGGTCCATTCCAAGTATCATAGGTTTGCAGCACTCCGGTAGGATCAGAAATGTGGCTACAAAAGCCACATTCTCAATAGTGAGTCTAGCTGTACATTTTCCCGTGGGAGTCATTATCTGGCCTCTAGCACTTCGGATATAAGGGCTCGTCCATTCCATCCTGACTTTCTTGAGTTCATCTGCCAATCGTTCACTCATTATGGAAAAGTCTGCACCCGTATCGACTAAGGCCGTCACCTCAACGCCGTCAATCGTCACAGCGAGGTCGGCAGTCACAGTTTTATCGGCGAAGTCTTCATCGTCGTTTCTCACGTGTTTCGGCAGCAGTGGGGGATTTTCGGCAATTCGACGGCTTGCAACCTTCCCCCCAGAGGTCGCTGCTTTCAGTTTCCCCGCCATGGGCTGGGAGACCAACCTCTGACGGCGTCAGCAAAACTACGGCGGCTTGGTGAACCAAAGCGAGCCGGTGATGGTGACCGCGTCCGGAAGGTAGAAGAGCCTTCCCGCCTGCCAGCCTGGTCGTCGTCGATGATGGCACGGCTTTCGTCGAACTGTCGGCGCGTAGCTGTAGCTGCACTACCGCGGTATTCAGCTCGGTGATGTGGGAAAAAACGGTAAATATGCCCTGGCTCTCCACAGTTGTAGCAGAGTGGTCGACGATCCGCAGTGCGCCATATGTCGGTCTTCCGCATATAGGGTCGCCTGACAGAATCCTTCTGAGCCCAGGCTGCCACAGGATACGGTTCGAGGTACTGCGGCGCTGGCATGGGCGTGGGTCGACGAACATCGTCTGCATAGCTGTATCCGTTCGGCTGGTATGATACTTCTTGAGCCAATGGACGACGCACAGTGTCTGCATAGGTACACGAGTTTGGACAGTGCGTTGGAGCGGAATGTTGCTAAGGAGAGGCAAACGCTTGTCGAAGTTCATGGCGAACGACTTCAGCGACGGAGGCTACCGTGGACTCCTGCTGCGGGGGCGCCTGTGACTGCAATGTGTATTTTGCGATCTCCTTCGCGATCTCCTCACGCACGATCTGTCTGATCAGGTGGCGTAGAGAAAACTGGTCGTTTGCGCTAAGTGCGACGGCGCCTGCAGCTGCGCTGGTGGCCGGGCGATCAGACTGTCGGTACCGTTGCTGTAGCGCACGCTCTATTGCGGTGGCCTCCCTGGTGAACTCGTCCACTGTTGTCGGCAGATTGCGCACAAGACGAACAAATAGCTGCTCTTTGACGCCCCTCGTGAGATGGCTTAGCTTTTGAGCCTCGGGCATGTTGGGGTCCGCGCGGTGGCACAAGTGCACCATATCCTCAGCAAACATGGCGATGCTTTCCGGCAGCTGTTGGGTGCGTCCTTCAAGAAGGCGTCTGCGTTTTCGCGTCGGTCCGCATTATCGAAGGTGTCCAGAAGCCGACGACAAAACTCCTCCCATGTCGTCAATGTTGCCTCCCGGTTTATAAACCACGACTTCGCGCCGTCTTCAAGGGCGAAGTATACGTGGAAGAGCTTTCCATCGAGACTCCAGTAGTTTTATCTAGCTGCCCGTTCGAACTGCTCAAGCCAGTCTTGCGCATCTTCGTTCGGCCGGCCATGAAATGGTTCAGGAATGCGCATATTCTGGACCGTCACCTGTGCAGGACTCCTTGCCATTTCTCAAGTAGGGGTGGTTGCCGGAAGTGTTGCTCCCTTTAAAAGGCCGAATTCTGGTTCAAGACCTTGAAGGCGACGGCTTGAGTGGTGCACAGGCGTCTCCACGCGTGGCTGTCTTGTAGGACTGGACTCGGGGCTTCTCACAGGGATCATGAGGTGGTAGTACCCAGCACTTCCACCAGTGTCGCGGGTTATAAATTACAGGGGGTTTATTTAAAAACACGGACAGTGGGACTTGTAGAGACGCTCTCAGAGAAGGCCGCTAAGATTGTCGTCTTCTTCACTCTGCTGCGCTGCGCCTCTCGAGCAAATCCGCGTTCTTCGTTGTCGTCGCTATCTCGCCGCTAAATGCAGCTATGCACGCGGCAATATGAAATCCTTATCCTTTCACAGCAATGAAGTCAATGGCTAGGCAGTACACGCAAACTTGGGCACAAACCATCGGAAGTATGTGCAGAGACCTCAGAAACTTCTCAGTTCGCGTTGTGACTGTGGTTGTTTAAATCTGCTAACTGCAGCGACCTTGCGAGGGTATGGACGCACACCATGGTTGTCCACGAGATGTCTAATAACAAGTGCTTCATGTTGGCTAAAAGCAACATTTCTTGGAGCTAAGCGTAAGGACAGCTTGTTAAGACATGTCAAAATAACGTAAGGTCAATTATTGTGTTCAGCAAAAGTGCGACCGAAAAACAAATGACAGCATATTCACGGGTTCGATGATTGAGAGTGTGGCGAAGATGGGTTCGCACGCCGTTGCCACACCGCTTCGGCCTCCCGTTCTCGTACGCCGGGTTTGTGTCGTGGTGCGACGACATTCCTAGTTTCTCGTGCGCTCACACATCGCAGATCCATCTTCAAGCACGAACTCCTGCTGCCTTGTGCGTATCATACTTTTAAAGACGACAGTTTTTCTTGGCGACCTTCGACGCAAAACTTTTAGTCTGCCTGTCTGTCTGTACATTTGTCTGTTTGTTTTCCTTAACGGCACCGGGTACTCTAAAGGCACCCGCCGAGGCCCCAAACGGCCAACCCCATTCAGCGCCAACAAATGTTGGTCAAAATTCAGCGCTCACTTTTGTGCGAATTTCTGTTAAAAAGCAATTATTGCGCATATCCGAGGCACCTTAACAACACGTATATATTCTGTATGTGCATCTTCTACTGGAGAAGAAATACATAAGTAATTTCAAGTACCATAACATTTATCACGCTGCGCTGACCATGTACCGCTTGCATGAAAGGGCGAGTGTTTCCAACGCTTTGCTAAGATGACACGGTAGTGTTCCCTACCCATCGCCTTGCTTTCTACGCCTTATCACCTGTGAGACGGGTGCGCATGCCGCGCCCTCTGTTTTTCAGGATAACTGCCAGATAGCGCTCATGTCTCACGTGTGACGTGACTTGATGTGCTCCTTCGCCTCCGATGCTCACGCAGCACCCCCAGAATACCATCCACCAATTTTCTTGCGCAGAACATCAAATGAACATTTTGTTCACCTTATCCAGACGCAAGACTATTGTCTTTTAATGACATTTGCAGATTCACATGCAGATACGGTGCAAATTTTTTTACCGGCAAACCGTGAATCATCCAATGGCCGCGTCCATCCTTAGTCTGTCTGTTTCTTTGACACATGGAAGGACGGACGCACGCATGGACAGAAGAATGCATGGACAAAGAAAGGGATGAACGCATGGACGCTCGCATAGACGAATACATGGACGAACGCAGGAACAGACGCGCTGATGCATGGATAAACGAACACATGGACGGACGCACGGGTGAACGAATGAATGCACGGATGGACGGACAGATGGAAAGAGACACGGACGAACGCAAGGACCGACGCAGAGACGGATGCACGCACGGACTGACGCATGCATGAACGCCGGAACGGACGGACGGATGGATGGACACATGGATGAATGCACGAATAGACGAACGGACACGCGGATGAACGGATGAAGGCGCGCACAGACGGACGAACAGATAGTTGGACGCCTGGACACATAGATGAACGCAGAGACGGACGGCCGCATGGGAGGACGCACAGGTGGATGCACAAGAGGACATACGCGTAGACAAACGGGTGCACACATGAATGGGTGCATGAAGGAACGAACGCACGGATGAAGAGATCGACGCACGGACGGATGAATGGACGCACGGATGAACGGAAGCAAGAAAGAATAGACGGACGCTTCACCCCACTAATTATTCGCTTCTTCGATATGCTGTGATTTTATTACTTATCATACTACACGTAACTTTCTCTAGTATCGTGCCATTTGCATTTTTCAGCGTATTTCCATTTCGTCACATGTACAAGTACCGCACTCTACGGCCGGTTCTGAATCTAGCGAGAGGTGGCTATATAAGATTACGACGAGATGCTCAGCCTACGTCTCAAGGTGGTTCACTACTAAAATGACGATGTCGTCGAGGTAACACAAGCAAATTTCCCAAATGAAACTGTGCAGTACCACTTTCATAAACCTTTCGAAGATCGCAGGGGCATCGCACAAACAAAAATTATGACAATAAATTCAAACAAGCAGTCAGGTGTGACGAAAGCGGTTTTCTTTTTGTTAACAAAAGGCATAGTTATCTACCGATAGCCCGATGGGACGTCCACAGATGAGAAGTAAGACGCCGAACGAAGACACTCGATAACGTCGTCTATACAGAAAAGTGGATACACATCCTTTTTATTCACCGAATTCAGGCAAGTCGGCGCAAAACCTCCAGGACCCGCTTTTCTTCTTCCCGAGGATGACCGGCGCAGCCCAAGGGCTAGAAGAATATTGGATTACACACTTCGTCAACATGTCTTCCACCTATTCGGTGATCACCTTGAGCTCCGATACGCAGACGCGGTATTGTTTCGGCCTTATGGGATACGCGAACCCCGTGTCAATTTTGTGGTGAGCCCGTGTGTTGGGAGCACAAGCTTTGGTAATGTCCTGGGCAAATCAAACAATGAAGCATGCTTCCTCAGTGCGCTCGCCAGGGCTTCACGTTTCTCAGAGGGTAGTGCCTTGTTGACCATATTCAGAAATGGCGAAGAGTCTTCAGGGACACCAGGGCTAGTCTTGTGCACACGGGCATCCTACGAGGTGTCGTGCTTAAGGCACCTATGCTTATGCGTGTATTCTCTTCAAACTAGGCAAGTCGCATCGAAGTTGGAAGCACAACAGGCTGGACGAATACAATTGACATCCTCTATGTGCTTGCGCCAATGACCACAGAGAAAATACAGCGAGGCACGAGGACAACCTTCAATGCAACGATTGAAGGCATTGGCTCAACAATAGCATCGAATGCATTGTTGTCAGCATTAGCGAAAGTAACTTGGGGGTGGTGGTGAAAACATTTATTAACCATTAAATGGTTACAGAGAGGTGATTGGGTTGGGGCCGTAATGGCCTCCTACCCTCACAGCACTAGGCGGAACCCCTATTACGGGGCTCCATTGGCAAGCAACGCCGCCCGCGCCCGTTGAACCAGAGCCTCTTCGGCCTTCAGGTCTTGACAGCCGAGCAGGGCCACCTCCCAGTCCTCTCTCGTGGGATTGGGATTGCGGGGGATAGATGGATTAGACTGGCACGCCCAGACGATGTGAAAGGTGTCAGCCACCTCACCACAGAACTGGCACGTGCCCCCAAAAGATGAATTGAAATGTTTTAGCACCGCCGGGCACAGTACAGTATTGGTAAAGAGTTTTGAAAGGAGGCGCTCGTCAGCGCGATGCAGTCCCTTACAAGGGTCTGGATATCTCCGGTGCTCCTCCTTGTAGTAATTGGTAATATCTTTGAATGAAAGGGCCGAATTGTCTGATTGCGAGTAGGCTTCCAAAGACAGGGAGATAGCCCGGGAAGAGAGTGCGCGGGCGGCCTGATCGGCCTGTTCGTTACAACTGAGTCCTTGGTGACCAGGTGCCCAAACCAGATTTCGCGGAGTTGGATCAACGTATCGGCAGCTAGGTTCCAGTATGCGCTGAGCAAGTGGTGAAGCCCACCATAGCTGATAGTTCCGACAGGCCCCTCGTGAGTCGGTGATGATATGTTTAAAAGAGGGATAGGTGAGAGTTAGAGCGATGGCAATCTCCTCCGCGTCTGTTGCGCTGTAGGCTTTGAAAGTGAGCCCGTTTACGGTGTTTGCGTTGTGTAAGACTGCGGCCGTATACCACCCCCCATGGTGCGGGCCGGCAACGTCCACGTAGCACACGTGTTCCTCTTCACCTAAGTGTCGCTGCAACGCTTCCGCGCGCGCCTGGCGGCGACCACTGTGGTTTTCTTTGGACATGTTGCGGGTAAGGGGTCGGACCCGGAGGGCGCGTCTCCAAGGTTCTGGCACTCTCACCCTTTCCTCAATATAGTAATCGTGTTTGATGTGTATTCGGTCCAAGAGGTGGCGACCGGAATGGGTCTGTGCAAGGCGCGTGTATTGGTTAACAAGGTGGGCTTCTCGAAGTTCCCGGTAGGTATTCACCACGCCTAGGGCCAGAAGTCTCTGGTTGGACGTGGTGATAGGGAGGTCGAGAGCCCGCTTGATAACTTTACGGTGGATGACCTCGAGTTGAGTATCCTCGTGTTTGCGTAGGTGCAAGTAGGGAGTCGAGTAGAGTATTCTACTCGTTACGAAAGCATGAGCAGCCGCATTGCATCCCTGCTTCGTAATCCGCCCCACTTGTTGGAGACCCGGCGGACCATACGGCACACCTGGTCTCCCACAGTGCAAAGTTTGGCTATTGTGGTGTCGGCCTTGCGTTGGTGGTGTATGAAGAGGCCAAGGACGCGGATCTCCTTGGCCTCACGGATTGGTCCCGAGGGAAGTCTGATATGGAGCGGAGTTGTGTCCTGAGGGCAGGGACGTGCGTGCACAAATTCTGACTTAGCCGGGGCACACTGGAGTCCGCAGTAGGTTGCGTAGTCATCGACTACAGACGCTGCTGCTTGCAGGCATGACTCCATGTGACCCAGGTTACCTTGCGTGGCCCAGATCGTGATATCATCCGCGTAAAGAGCGTGATGCATCCCTGGTATAGAAGCCAATTTGGGGCGAAGATGATGCATGGCTATATTAAATAAGAGGGGAGAGAGGACCACGCCTTGAGGAGTTCCCCTCGAGCCAATGACGTAATGCCCATGTTACTCATCTTGTATGCGTATGTAGGCTTGACGGTCCGTAAGAAACTGTCTAACATAATTGAATGTTTTATAACCACATTTGGTCTGACTGAGGTGGTCAAGGATTATCTAATGCTTCACGTTGTCGAATGCCCCTTTAAGATCCAAGGCCAGGACTACCTTGTCATTATGGGGGCATTCAACAGGATCTAATATGTCATGGTGGAGCTGTAGAAGTAGAACCTGGGCTGACTTCTGAGGGCGGAATCCAAACATGGTGTCCGCAAAAGTGTGCTGTGTTTCTAGAAACTCGGAGAGTCTGTCGCGCACCATCGTTTCCGTCAGCTTGCCGACACAAGACGTGAGGGAGATGGCGTGAATGTTCTCCACGTCAATAGGTTTACCTGCCTTCGGTATAAAGGTCACGAGACCTGATTTCCATTCAAGAGGGAGGGGAGTTTCTCTGTCCCAAATGCTATTGATGTATTTGAGGAGCGTGGCGTAGGCTGCGTCGGGAAGTTTGGCCAACAGTTTGACCGTAACCTGGTCACGCCCTGGTGCAGTGCCACGCTTCATCTTGCGTAAGGCCGCCTGGAGATCGTGGAGCTGGAACGGGGTGTCCAACTGCGTGTTCTTTTTGCCTGCGTAAGAGTATGCGGCCGTCCGGGGGTCCTTGGTGGTGCGCAGGTATCGGTCCCTGAGCGTGTTTGCCAGCTGTGTGGTCGTTCCTGTAAAGTTGTGCATGGCCTTATGTAAGTGACGTTGAGTTTCCGTGCGTGTTTGTGTTGAATCGATGAGAGCGCGAAACAGGCGCCACGTGTTGCGACCAGACATCTGGCGTGCAGTCGTGTTGCACCTGTCCACCCAGTTAATGTCGGCTAGCAGAGCAGCATATTCTGCAGTTTGTTCCGTGAGCTCTAGGATGCGTTTCTTGAGACGTCTGTTATGTTTCTGTTTTTTCCATCGTTTGGTGAAGCTGCGGCGGGCCTGCCAAAGATGGAGGAGGTGGTTGTCCACGTTCGTTTTAGGTTCCGTGAGCTGTATCAGCCGTTCGTGTTGTTTCAGTGTAGACGTCAGTGATTTAGACCAGGTGTCGTATCCCAACTGGAGAGGGTCTACAATAGGTAGAGTGGTGCGGAAAGTTGTCCAGTCTGAGATATGAGCTTGTGTAGGGCGTTTTAAGGGACGCATGTACACGGTTGTGTTTAATACACAATGATCACTACCGAGAGTGTCCCGTGTGTTCAGTCAGTCGGCATGGCGTATGTTGCGTGTAATTGTGAGGTCCGGGCAAGTATCTTGTTGAACAGAGTTGCCTACATGTGTTGGGCTGGCGGGATCAGTCTGGAGGGTGAGTCCAAGTGTAGAAAAAAGTTCCGCAAGCTTCCTTCCACGCGTGTCCTCTCGTGGGTAACCCCATAACCTGCTTGGTGCATTGAAGTCGCCGACGATCAGGAGGGGGTCCCTTCCTGCCACCTGCATAGCTTGTGGGAAAGTTGCGCTGAACGTGACGTTCTTAAGCTTTGGGGGACAATAAATGTTTAAAATATGAACAGGTGGGTCAGATCGCCTTATAGGCAGCACCGACACCATCGTGTATGGGAAAAGCGGCGTTGTGGGGAGTGTGACTTGCTGGGCGGTATATTGCTTGTGAAAATGTATACATGTCTCCGGGTTTTGTTGAAATGTAGTGTAATTTGTGAGTTTGACGTCCATGCCGGGCTCCTGAAGGGCAACCACGCAACGAAGAACTCAAAGGTCTCAAGATAGAGGCGGAAATGAGCCCGCTTCTTGTGGTTCTTGAGACCTCTGCAGTTCCACTGTGTTAGTAACAACGGCTGAGTTGCTCAGTAACTTAAACAATGGCTAAAAAACGTGGCGGTAATACGGAATCTTCACAGACGGCGAGAGTTTGCAAACAGAAAGCAGGTTGGTCGGCAAGGGGAGAGGCAAAAAGCTCGCCGGTACCGCAGTCAAGGCAAGGCACCACTGTTGTAGGAAATCCAGACCCAGAATTAGATCATGCGTTGATTTAGCGAGTACTGTGAAATCAGTACTCGCTAAATCAGTACTCGTGGTGGGTTCACTGCTACTGTGAAACATTCGCGGTGCACCCACCAAGAAGTCGGATCAATTCTTCACTCGCAGCATGAATTCGATTCGCAATATCACCCTGGAACATCCTCTTACAGCCTAGTTTTGTTTTAGATCCGAGCTTATAACCGAGCCACTTGCTCGCATGTCCACTAAAGCTAGCGTTTTCACATTGTCTACAGAAACACAAATCTTGTTGTGACACAGCGTCACTGGTAGAGGCGTAGCGGCGTGTCGTTGACGATGACTGGTGAACTCGCCTCATTAGTAGCGCCGCCTAGCTTCCTGGCGGCGGTGACGTGGGACGTCGTCGAGTGCATGGGGACCGTATATAGCTTGAAGGGGCGGCATCAAGCTGCGCACAGACGCAGGTGAGTCGCTGTGGTGATTCGCCTGATGGTTAGACCTGGTGTCCGAGTCATAGGGTGAGGGTGTCTCGTCAACGTGCTGATTGCTGCGCTGGTAGAAAATACTCGGTCGCCCGTAAAATGGTTCTGCCATGCGACAGCAATTCGGGCTGAATCGGGTGGCATGGCCACAGACACCACAGTGGGAGCATATGGTACATTGACGGGGTGCACTATCGATGCCGGCAAAAGGATGAACGGCCCGGCCTCTCCAATCTATAAAAACGGCAAGTGGTCTGCGTTCGCAGTCATCATACCACTGGTAACTCGGATGCGGATGATTGGTGGCGCTTGGCACTCGAGGACAAAACGTATAGTTAAAGGCATCAAGAGAGGCGGCATCGATAGTTGTTGGTAGAGGGGAAAGGGCTCTAGGACATTAGATGCCCGCCGAAAAGCTGCCTCACGTCGGTCGAGCTTTTCACGCACTACTTGCCAAATCACTGATGTGAGGTCCGATACGTCGACACTAGTGACAGTAGGGACGTTCACCAGCCGGATAAACTTTTTTGTAATTCGGCGCGCTTTCAGCGCTTCAAACGTATGGCGGTGCTTAATGACGTCACTTACGAACTCCTAAGTGTCTTTTGCGATGAGGAACTGGCAGACGTCCTCTGCGATTTCTTTTGAAAGATGACCAACCTCGTCTTCTTCTGTCATCCAGTGGCCTAGTACCTTGCACAGCTCAAGCACCTCTTCAATATACGTCGTGCAGGTTTCCCCTGGTACTTGAGCTCGTTGCATAAGGGTTTGTTCGGCGCGCTTCTTCTTAGCTGCCGGATTCCCAAGCACTTCTTGATTTTATCAATTAACTTCTGCCATGTCAGGCTTTCTTTATGATTTTCAAACCATACAGATGCGTTTCTCTTGAAAAAGAGCTCCACATTGTTGAGCTCACCGGTAGCGTCCCAGCAATCAAACCAACTCGTCCGTTGATAGCAGCTGAGCCATGCATCGACATCTTCCCCAGCTTGTCCGGCGAAAGTTGGAGGCTCAATGCAGGGCTGCCGTGGAATACGGGGAGCAGGTGGATGGTTGTCATTGTTGCCGTTAGAAGTCATCGCAGGTGGCAGACCAGCAAGTCTTCAACTTCGGCAAAGCTCCACGTATTGCGCCTCAGCGGTCGGTGCGTTATCGTTCGTCTGGGGCGCCGTTATTTTAGCCAGCACCTCTCACCAAACTGTTACGACGGGGTGCGTTAATTGAAGGATGAATAGCGAAGGGTAGCCGCGCTGTCACCGATGATGATGATGATGCTTCTTGGATCATTGTCACTTGCCCACTCAAGAGGATCGGCCATGAGTCGGGTAGATTGTACATACTGGATTTAAGATTGGTAACATTAAGTTGCACTATTTTGTGTAATCGCTCATAGATAGAAGATCTTTTGACTAGGAAGGCTGAATAATTGATTGATTGATATGTGGGGTTTAACGTCCCAAAACCACCATATGATTATGAGAGACGCCGTAGTGGAGGGCTCCGGAAATTTTGACCACCTGGGGTTCTTTAACGTGCACCCAAATCTGAAAGGCTGAATAAAGAATTGTTAGTAGTTAATACACCTTTTAAATCTATCCGGGTCTCATATAATCTTTTCGACAGCTTTGAAAATATTCCTGTCCGAATGTCGCAGCGCAAAGGCCCCAAATGTTAACGGAACGGCCGAGGTAATCGATAGACAGAATTGCCGCAATAATATTTCGATACTACGTGTTTTGAATAAGAAAAAAACGTCAGCAGCTCCACAGGAAGTGTTCAGTAACTTCGAGTTCATTGCTATAGCAGCAAAAGAGGGAGATTGCCAAACGCCCTCTGTGCATGCAAAAATTGAGATTTGAAATTCTACAACGCATTCTGGTTATTGCAACTTCAGCTCGTCTTGCTGCACACCATTTCCTGCTCCTAGGAAACTGTAGGTGCAGAAAGTCCGGTGATGAATCGAGACCTGGCATAAACACAGATAATGCATAGCTACTGAACCTTGCCCCAGCAACAAACTCCATCAACAAGCTCCTTCTTCTTTTTCTTCTCTTCTTCTCAAGGCTCTTACACAATGCAGGGAATAGGCTGAGTGTTTAGTGATTTTTTTTTCTTTTGTGTGTGTGTGTGTGTATGTGTGTGTTTCCTCGCATTACTACTCATGTAAGCCAGGGATAGATAATAGAACAAATTTAATTTCTGAATACAAGTATTTAATTGGGTAATAGGATAAATAATTTAGCTCAATGTTCAATTAGTCTCACTAATAAATTCCTCTGTGGCGTAGTTACCATCCCTGTGACTGTAGTCCAGAGTAGAGGTGCCAAATGACAGAACAACTGATTTCAATATTTCGAAGAAGTGGTGCTATGAATCTTCTTTGCAGTGACGTATACTGGGGACAGGATAAAAGGTAATCATTGATTGTTTCCTCCTCCTTACAGAAAAGGCACAGAGGTGACATTGCTTGACTTGCTCAATGCAGGTAAAAGTTGACGAAGGTAACCCGGCAGCGATATTTGGTTAAAGCCACTTTCATTAATCTCGACCGCAATAACTCACTGTTTCTTTGATATGATAGGTGCTTATGTTCTTGAGAACCTGTCAAAACAGGGTTTGAAAAGCATTTTCTGAAACCTATGGTGCGGAATCGTGCAATTGTAATGTATCTTGTCAGCGGGAAAAGCGGAATGATTGCCACCAAAAGCGCCGCCTTGCCTAAATAATCAGAGATTTCGTTCAAGAACCGAGCTGCTTCCAAGACATACCACTTCGTTCTCTTGTTTCTTCGTTCTCCCGTTGCCACTTCCGCGTAACACCATGGTTCACCAGGCATACGCTTGTTGCTACTGCATCCTTGCACCTCACTTCATTTCTTCAGGTACCGACGCAAACAGTCAGCGTTAAACGTAACCCACATTGCTCCGCTGCCCGTTGGACACTGCACTCAAGACTTTGATATTGATTGATATGCGAGTAGTACATCCCAAAATCACTATATGGTTATGAAAGACGCCGTAGTGGAAGGCTCCGAAAATTTCTACCACCTGGAGTTCTTTAACGTGCATCCAAATCTCAGTGCACGGGCCTACAACATTTCCGTGCACTAAAAATTTCACCAAAGATAAAACGCATTTCATATCTTCGCGCACCGCAGCAAACGCAAGCACGTTTGGAACACTAAAGCAGGTGAGGGGTGTGTCATTAAAGTTGAGTTTGATGAGCCGGCCTTTCCAGGGAGTAAATGGACTACACTGCTACATTAGGTAATAATGGCATTGGCAAAGGGTGCTGAAAAAGGTTGCTAAACATAAAAAATCAAGTTGTTTGCTCATAACTTCTACAGAATATTGTTGGGGAAAAGAAATGACATTTGTAAAACTTAGTGATTGCTTCGGCTCTAAATAAACTTCGTTTTTCTCAATTACTTTTTCTTTCCTTCAAACATTGTCGCGCCTCAATCGCAGCATTAACAACTCTCTAGGCTAATGTCGGTGGCAATAACTGCTTAAACGCTTTTTGTCCGAACTTCCGCGATGAATTTGAAATAAACCTTGAAGAAGGGAGGGAGGGAGGTGTAGTTTAGCTGGTGATACTAGATTAGCAAAAGTAAACACACAAAGCAACACGGTACACAGACTTGTGTTCACCACTTTCTGTTTTCTCCTCCTGTGTGCCGTGTGGTCTTCAAATTGCGCATGCTCATCATGAATCACCAACCACCTTTCATCCAAACTCGTCTCCTTTCTTACCGAAACTATAGGTTTGTTTCTTTGTTCACCACTCGAGTTGTCTCTTTTTGTGTCCCATGTGGCACACGAGCCACCTCGAAACATACTTGTCTGCCATTGTGCCATTGCAGTTCCTCGTTGTTTCACTGGGTCATTGTGATTATTAAGAGCGACCACGTGCCACTATTGGTGCTTCGCCACCGAAGCGAACCATATTATGATTTTAAGTCTTGTTTTGTGGCTGCGCTGCAACTGCTTCACGCTTTTTTATTTCTTGCAGACACCATCAAAACTCGTTATTATTTTACTTACTACACATGATTATGCTTCACCATATACTGCAACATGTATAATGATAAACCGTCTTGTTTATGCACTTATATAAATAATATGCAATAAACAGAACCACAATACGTGAGACAAGCAGGACTAAGCGTTACTGACAACTGTGAACATTTATCGAAGAACATAGCAGCAAGACGCTATGCGCAGGAGCACAAGACATTTTATAATGACCAACGAAAAAGAACTCACAACACAACCTGGTGGGAGGACGTTTCCAAAGACTTAGTATAGTCTATTTGAACAATATAACGCGATTGGTTACAGATGCTTTTGTATATTTTGTTTGAAAATTTCGTTTACTCATCTCCTTTTACTGCTTTGTCAGAATGGTACAACCCAAAAAAGGATATATGTCTTGACCCTCCACTAAATATTTGGTGTCCGTATTGGCCAACATTCTCTGATATGTGGTATTTTGACTATGAAAAAAAGCAATGTGTCATGTTCCTTTATAACGGCTGCACCAATGATCAAAACGTATTCAGTTCATGCCTAGAGTGCAAGAAGGCATGCCAGCGTAAGTATATTTTTAATCATATTTTACAAACAACTGCGCTCATGTTCACACGCGGTAGTGACGACAAAGACGGCATTCGGTCAAAAGACGACTAAACTCTTTTCTGCGAGAACTTGTCCACAGGAGGCAAAGAGTTAAGATACAATCTAATAGGTTGTATTCCCGTGCCGTCAGGTTGGCGAGCGCGGTAGCGAAAAGAGCGCCAGCTGTGCTGGCAACCAAGCGGCCATCATTTTGAAGGCCACCATGCCGTTGGTTCCGACCGTTGCACACAAGTTACTGCGGGCACGTCGCTCAAGTTTTATTTTATTTAGCTTTAGAAGTTAAAAAATTGACCGTATGTGAAGCTGCTGCAGCATTAAGCGATGCGTTCTAGGTTAGCCTGAGCGTGCACGCCGAGAAATTGGACGTCGATGCTAAACTGTAATACACGGGCAAAGTGGTTATCTGCAGTGTGTGTTGTCTAACTCATTTTGACGAGCGGAGAGGCCGCATTCAACACAGGACTCATCTGTTAGGTGGAAGCCTGAGACATAAAAAACTTCTTGTTGCATACCACAACTTCCGTGACGCGTGGACGACAGAAAACCAAGAACTGTTTGCATGCTTGACTAGTGAAATTTGTCCGCGAACCTTCACGTAGACGTCATCGTGACTGAGTCGCTGAGCACGCCAAGGTAAGATAATCTTAACCTATACTCGATCTATACAGTGAAGTTTAGCCATTAATCTGATTTTAGAGCAATTTTTGGTGAATCCAGTTGAATATGCAGGCTTGACAGCGCTTAGGAACTTGAACGTTAAAACGCCATTGCACGAGAACTTTCGATTGTGGTAGAGTGGACATAAAACTAAAGATTCGATGTGGTTGGCTCACTCACAACTTTGATCAACTGAATGAAAGCACCTGGAGAGTAAAATTATTTACTAGACCAAGAAAACAAGCCACCTGTTCTTTGACGTGAGTGAACTGAGCCAGGTCACTTTAGCAAGAAAAACAGAAGCATGTGAATCTCAACTAAGCTCGTCACTAGTGTGCCGCACATGTATTAATAAAGATAGTTCAGCGTTGAGTACTCTGCAGTCTTCTGCTTTTTGCAGACGTTTCTGTCAGAGCCTTCAAAGTGACTGCATTTTCTGTGTTATTGCATTTTTTATTTTCGTGTTTTGTGAGCGTCTGAATTATTCAAAGCACTCAGAATCTAAACTCAACTCAGTTTCTATTCACAGGTGAACCATTCTAAAGCACTCGCTCAACAGGCTTGTTCAAATCAGTTTGACGGAGACAGATAATTCATCGTCACGACGCTTCGGCGCAACCTCCTGTGTATGGTTACCTTGAGTGCGAGTAACGTTCGGCAAGGAATCATATTTCATGAGTTTTGCGTTCTCAGACTTGTAACTATTCCATTTTGTGCAATGGCCGCACACAAACATGGCACGATCAAATATGATAACGGAATGGTTGGCGCGAAAAAACAGCTGAACTTTAGTGTCACGCAGAGGCACACACAATGTACATACCCTAGTGATGGAAGCTGGAAGTAGTTCCTTTTTCGCATTACTTGCGTGCTGTGCGGATATGCCGAGGCGTAGGCTACGTGAGCACAGGGTTGCTCAGAAGTGAATACACACTGTACTATGGTTGCCGAAAGCATGCTGTTGTCCGTCCGGAATTTGACAAGCGTTAACTTTGGGGCTTTCTTGAGAAAATTGCCCTCATTTTTTTTTAATTTCGCAATTCGCGTGAACACTTACATATTTGGATTGCGAGATTATTTAGCAGTGTTAGCCAAACAGTCTTGAGTAATTGCCTCATCGGAATGGGAATGAATTCGAAATCATTACACGTTTTCGCAATACTAGGATGGAATGAGATTGTAATGGTGAGAAAGTTTGAAAGAATTATATAGGAATGAATGTAAGTGCATTTTCCACGTAATGGAATGCCAGTTGAATTGCGACTATGTCCAAAATCGATGCGCATTAACTTCTAGCTGCTGTTCTTGAAGCTTCAAACTTTATTAAGTCAGACTCTCGAGTTTAACAATACAACAGTAATTTAGAAAGGCTTGGCTGATTACAAGCATGATACTTTTAAAAGCAATGCACTTTTTATACATTGAGCCTTCAAATGTGTTGCTCCGAAATTTTCTTGTGTTCTTTGTGAAACCACGGCTCTATGTCATGGTATTCGTCTTGCGGAACTATACGGTGGTGGCCTGTTCACCTTACACCTTCTGACTTTTTTCCTCGGTGGTGCCTCAGCCACCGGCTGTCTCCTCATCTTTCACTAGGTTGTTGCTTCTGAGACTGTCAGCGACTCAAATGCATATTCGAAAAAGTGATTCTCTAAGTTCTGATGTTTATTTACTTTAGTGCGATGCTTACGTTTACTGCTAGCATTTGTACACCAACTCTCGTGCAGTCTGGCCACATATTACCGCTCTCCTTTTTTGTGAACTACTGCCCCCTCTGTCTACAAACATGGGAGCATTTCCCTGAAACTCTATCGCAAAGGTCTGTAGGTCAACGCAGATCAAAATTGTACACAAACTGTGTGCTGTGTGAACCGTTGTACAACATCATCGAACCACACACAAAGAGATATAATAGACTTTTGAAAACAATGGTACGGGTAGTCAGCCAAAGCAGGCAACCCCATGTTACCAAGGCGGCGTCTTACCTTATGTCTCTGTGACAATTCGCTAAGTCGTCACTTTAGCATTATTCTATTTATGCCTAAACACTATTAAAACATCATTCATTTATACGTACATTTTTTTAAAAGAGGCCTGCTCACCATTTACTTGTCCCAATAAGCACCCACCTCCTAAGATGTAGCGGTACTAAAATACCTATACAATGTTTTTCATGAATAGTGCTCATTCCAGGAATTATTAGGTAACTGAATTTTAGTTAACGAACGTTTATATGTGCATGTACGTCGCCACATCAAGATATTTTAAATACAGAAGTATATATAGGAAAACAAGCGAAGTGACATTCTCGACGTAGGTGGAAGGGGCCAGGACGTCCTTGTTATTTGCCCACATTGTTTTTACCTTTATTTTCAATTCGAAAGCTTCAAATGCCTTGAGGAACCCGATCAGCACCCAGCAGCTACAAAGCCAACATAAGCGATTCTAAAAATTATAACCTTTGACGCCACGGATCACTGAATTGGGAAGAATTTGGACGAAGTTGCGTCATTATGTCACATCATTCCTTAGACAAAGACACGCTGCTCATGGTGGATTTTGGCGGGTGCACAGGAGGATTTTTGAAGAGAGGAAAAAAGAAGGCGACTTTTGCTTGGCAGTAATCTTTGGTGAAAACATAGGGAGCCCTGTAAGCTTTCTGATTTCATTTTTTTTTCAAAACCAAGTAAGGAAGAAAGCAAACGGGGGAGAGACAAGAAGGTTAGCCAGTCCAAAGATCTGCAGGCTACCTTTCGCTGAGCTAAGGAGAAGGGTAATCAAAATCAACTTGGGAAGAAAGAAAATGTTGGAAAGAAAAGAAGGTTAGCCAGTCTTTGTACCTGCAGGCTACTTTTTGCTGGGTTAAGGGGACGGGTTCATCAAAATCCAGTAAGGAAAAAAGAAAATGGTGGAGAGGAAAGAAGGGTAGCCAGTCAGAAGACCTGCAAGCTACCTTTTGTTGGGTAAAGGAAATGTCTACCCTTTGTAGGGGTATGGGCGGGGGAGGGGTAACTAAACTGAGATGCCCTTTCACGCACTGTAAGTGGCTGTCAAACCCCAAACGAGAAAGCAGTAGTGAACTTCGGAGCAGAGATGTGAAACACTGAAGTGAGCTTTAGCAGAATATATGAGGCATGTCTTCTATTTCTTTTGTTGTTTTCATAGCTTGCATTTAACTAAGTTTGTTTTCATCAGAAATCAATATAGCGTATCACAAAACGTATATATAGCATTCTTTGAGATGCGCACACGAATACATTGTTTTCTTAAAAAAGCGCCCACAGTTTTGAGCCAAGCCACTATGCTGTATATTGTCGAGTGTGAAAGTGAGGAACTTCGGGCAAGTAATACAACGTAGTCGCGAAGACGCAGGTCAGTGATGCGACACAATCGAAAAGCCTCGACGGGAGCACGCGCTGTCCTAAAAATGACTTCCTCGTTCATTTCGTCTGGATGCCGGCTCATGCTCGCCGCAGTTCATGGCCAGGTGGCATCTGCGGTTGATACGCCATCATCTTGTGATGGCTCGTAAAGCTTAGTTTGAATACATCGTCAATGAGCGGAGCCGTTAAAGCTCTTTCATGATCAGCGATCACGCAAGAGGGGGCGTCATGGCGATGAACGATCTGGTCGACAGAAGACTAGGCAACATCGCAAGCTGTGGCTTGTTAGAGGGCTCTTGCCTCGGCGTATCTCGTTATATATTCAGTCGCTACAACTGTCCACTTATTGCCGGCATATAATAAAGGAAACAGCCCCAGTAAATGCATTCCTATTTGATCGTATGGTGCCCTTGGAGGTGTGATTGATTGCAGCAGGCGTAGTGGCTTCAGTGGTGAAGGTTTTTGGCGTTGACATTGACCGCAGCTTTTCACATGTCCCTTGACGCACGTAGCAAGTTTCGGCCAGAACGCCTGTTCAACTCTGGCGAGAGTTCGTAAAGAACCTAGGTGACGAGATCTGGGCCATCTTGGCAGGTCGGAATAATGTCGACAGAGGATGGTATGGTCAAACTTTTGCAAACGAAAACTCTATCTAGCCAGACGCCCAGACGGGTCTCGTAAATTGGCTAACCAGCACAATGAATAATGATCAGTCACTACTCTCAAGTGACAGCCGTAGAGGTAAGGCCTGAATTTTATGGTGGCCCACACTACTTCTTGACACTCCTTCTCTGAGGTGGAATAGTTCATCTTGGTGCGAGACAGGGTACAGCTTGCGTAAGCTATTACGTGCTCGGTGCCTTCTTAGTGTTGGAGAAGCACGGCGCCGAGACTTACATTGCTCATGTCGGCAATAAATTCAGTGGCAGCATCCTCGTCGAAGTGAGCAAGAACTGTGGATGCCTGAATACGCTCACGTAGAATAATAAAAGTAAAAGCTGCGTTCTCTTCTTCATTCCAAAGAAATGGTACGCCGTCACGAGTGAGACGAGTCAGAGGCTTGGCAATTCTAGAAAAATTAGCGATGAACCGACAATAGTAGGCGCACATGCCGAGAAAGTGACGTACTCCTTCTTTTCACGGGAAACGGGAAAGAATGCTGCGGTGGTTGTCTTGTCGGCGACAGGTCGAACACCGTCTGCGCTTACAACATAGCCAAGGAATAAAGTTCTTTATAGCCGAAGTGGCATTTTTCTGGCTTCAGCGAGAGGTTCGCAAAGCGGAGTGCTTCCAGAACAACCTGCAGACGCTTCAAGTGCTTCTCAAAGGTGACCGAAAACACAACATCATCGAGATAAAACTAGGTAGGTGTTCCTCTTCAGACCGGTAAGAGCAGTGTCCATCATTCTTTGGAACGTCGCTGGTGCTGAACACGGGCCGAAGGGGAGTACCTTAAATTCATACAGGTCATCCGGTGTAACGAAAGCAGTTTTTGCTCGGTATCTTCATCAACCTTAATCTGCCAGTATCCGCTTTTCAAGTTGTTGGATGAAAAATACCTTGCCCCCCCGCTGTCTGTCTAGTAAATCATCAATGCGTGGCAGAGGATACACGTCTTTTTTAGTCACTACGTTGAGCTTTCTGCAGTTCACACAGAAACGCAACGTTCCGTCTTTTTTTCTTTACAAGAACGACTGGCGATGACCACGGGCTATTGGATGAATGTATAACAACATGATAAAGCATTTCTTTGACTTGAGCATGGATGGCGTCACGCCCTTTGGCCGTAGTTTCGTAGGGTTGTTGCTTTATGGGCGAGACAATGGTCTGCGTAATAATCAGCTGTTTAATAAAGGGCGTTTGACGTAACTACGAGGACGAAGCGAAACACTCTTGGAATTCAGGCAACAGTTTCTGTAGCGCTTCGCGTTCTTGCTGCGGTAGGCTCGAATTGATGTCCACCTCTGCAACAGCCTTAGAAACGCCTGTCGATGTTGATTTTAGCCCGCTGTTCATCGATGTGTCGGTAAAACATTCAGCAACATCTTCGATGGGATAGGCGAAAGCGATAGCAGTGTGACGAAAATGTTGTCGCTGCTCATTTCGAAATTCGTCACAAACAGCATGGCACGTCTGTCGTGAAGCGTAATAACAAAGTGGGCTACGTAGACATCTATGCTGGACAAAAGTGTGAAGTTGCTTTCGGCGACTGCCTCACCGTCATGTAGCTCGTCACACGTGACATCAACCAGAGCCCTTGAATGTGGGGCAACGTGATCATGTCGGCCAAAATACGAAACGTGCCGAGATGGCTGTTATCAGGTTTTTCTGCTGCTTTGTCTGCCCAGAACGTCACTGTGCGCTGTCGGACGTCAGTTATAGCACCATATTCCCGTAAAAAGTCGATGTCTACGATGAGGTCTAGGAGCATTCGGGAAGTATAATGCCGCTGCCGAGAAATGTGCGTCCATGAACGCCAACTTTAGTCGTGCACATACCGAGAGGGGCGACGACGTGCGTGCCGGCTCTACAGATTTTCGTTCCGCACCACGGTCTAGCAACTTTCTTGAGATGCGTCACCAGCTTTCTGTTCATGATGAGGTACTCAGACCCTATGTCTAATAAAGCACTAGCATCGTGGCAGCTGTCGAGCACTCCAAGTATGTATAGGGAAAGTCGGCTTTCTGATTCGGGAGCTGTAGTCGTCTAATCACTGCTGGTACGTGCTCGCGTTGATCGGAGCCCTTGCTTGTGTAGTTTATCAGTGGCTCCACCCCCGGAAGTCGGTGTCGCTAGTTTTCCGGCCTAGGGTTGAGCAACCGTGCTGGTGCTGTCCCTGGGTAGTTCGGTACAGTTGAAGGAGACCTTCTCAGAGATGATGATTGTGACTGGCCCCGCGGTGGCAGTAGCATGCGCTGCTCGGACGGGTATTCCTCGATTGCTATGGGCCTTTCGCCAAATCTTTGCCTGGGTGAGTCGATTGCAAAGCCCTGAAATCCGCGGTGGGGGTATTGGCATTCGAGGTATACATATCCAGCTTCGCCAGAGTGGTAGCACAGCGGCCGCCTGTCCGGTGTGCGCCGTACGTCTGATTTCTGCGGGAGGAGCTGCCGATTCTGGAAATAATAGACTGGTTGGATTGATGGAAGTGCATCGTGAGGTGCAGGGTGTACGAAACAGTGTGGAGAGGCGTAACGGCTCGCAGCTTCGCTGTACGATGAAGAATGGGTGTAACGGCTCGCAGCTTCGGCGTATGATGCAGGAATAACGTAACAGCTCACAACCTTGGTATATGGTGCATGGTGAGGCTCCATTGGTACAGGTGGAGAAGCATCGCTGGAAAGTGGGACTTGCAGAGCCCGCTGTGCTTCACTTTTAATGAGGCTGGAGGTGGGTCCTGCAGCAGGTGGAGGTGGCAGTAATTCTTTTGCAGCTCATCGCGTACCACTGATCAGATAAAGTTGCAAGAAGCTTCAAAACTGATATTACTCCCCGCAACTCCAATCTGGTCCACCGGCGAAGCAGCATTGACATGGCGGTCATACACGGCCAATCACTACTGTGGCATGTTTTTCATCGTCGTAGCTTCAATAAAAAACTCAGTCACAGTTTTGAGGGGACTTCAGACGAGACCAGCGCAGAGCTTCTCCATACCTCCTCGCATTAGGTGCCGGAACTCCTTGTTTTTTGCTAAACCTGGATCAGCGCGATATAAAACACTCGTCATGCCCTCCACGTACATCATCACGCTTTCGTTTGGCATTTGAATGCTTGATTGAATAACCCGCTCCACTCGTTCACGGCGATGGGGGTCGGCGTAACTTGCCAGCAGCTGACAGCAAAACACCGTCCACGACAAGAATGGTTCGCGGTTTTCGTACCAAAGCTGACGTATACATTCCGCAGCTTTTCTTTCTTTATTTGCTTCTTTATGTGCCAGTACAGAAAATGGAGCGAAAGCAAAAGGCTGAAAGCCTGACTAAGGGCCTTTGCTCCAAATACAGTGAGGCAGACAGGCTGTCATAAGAATTTTGCAAGATACAGAAAAAATACAAAAATATACAAAAATACAAAAGGCACATGTGTAAAAACTGTAACATATACAACATTAATAAAGTGTTATTTCTAGTAAACAAGTATATACATAATCATCGTAATGTTTTAAATACCAATAGATATAAATTACGATTTCTCATCGCAATTGCAAGAGATACACAAAAATAACAATATACACAGGGAAGCATAGAAAAAAAACAGACATAAAAAGCACCAGATACTACTTAGGCAGAGAGGACACATAGAACGATAGTCAAGAAAATTCAATGTTGTTTTCAATCAGTACCATCCTGATCGTATACTTAGGAATTCCACAATTATTATCTAGGAGTCTGGCGATTTTCTTTAAAAACGTGGGTATCTGAAAAGATTAGTGTTGTCGCCCGTAGATCGTTCAAGTCTTCGGAGTCCTTCTAGCGTAAGTACGAAAATCGTACAGAGAACCACGATAACCCAGTGAATAACTTCTTGCTACGAGCATGCGATGTTTCGAAAATAGCGGTTCTGTCCGCAAGTTACGTATAGGACAACGAAAATCCTCAAAGATTCTCAGAACCCTCTTTTGTAGAATAACCAATTTAGAATAGTTCGTTAGTGTTGTAGTCCCCCACAAAAGCGCCAAGTAAGAGAGTCGTGAGTAGAAGAGAGTATATTAAAGGATGCTTTTTAGCCACAGTGGTATGAAAGAATTTAACCTGTGTAAGCAGCCAATACATTTACTTAGGTCTGACTTTAACTTTGCTATAGGCTCATTCCAAGATAGGTCTTCTTGAAATCAGACACCAAGGAACTTCTGGCTGTTAACTTGTTCTAATATGTGACCCTGGTAGGTAATAATCGTATTAAAATTTCTTGGTTTATTCAGGGGGGCAAACAGCATGAACTTAGCCTTATTTGCGTTTATGCACAACTAATTAAGTTTTAACCATGACGATAGTCGATTCAAAAAAACATTCACGTTCCCTTCAAGGTCAACAAGTGAAGAACCCTCAAAAAAATGTTTGTGTTGTCCGCGTACATTACTAGTTTGGGGCAATCTGGAATGTGGCAAAGATCATCTATATAAATTATAAGTAGAAGTGGACCCAGAATGGATCCCTGCAGCACTCTTTTCTCGACCATGACGTAGTCTGATTGCATGTTATTTATGCTCACAAATTGGTATTGATTCGCTAGATAGCTTTTCAGTAGGTCGTGTGCGATTTCTCGTATACCACATGAGCTTAGTTTATGCAAGAGGATGTCATGGCCCACGGTATCAAACGCTTTACACATATCTATGAATAGCCCAGCTGTATATAATTTTTTCTCAAAATTCTCTATCATATGAGCTTTTATTTGAAGTAATGCAAGCTCTGCAGACTTGTTTTTTTGGAAGCCAAATTGCGCACTATTTATAACAGTGTATTTATCAAAAAAAAATCCTGGAGCCGCTCGTTCAATGTACTTTCGTAAACTTTCGAAAGAACAGTTAGCACTAATATAAGCCGATAGTTGGTCATGTGTTTCGAATTGCCGCCTTTAAGGATAAGACAAACGCGAGCAATTTTCAGCTTATCTGGGAAAATGCCCGTGGTGGAAGAAAGCCCCGCCGTGGTGGTCTAGTGGCTAAGGTAGTCGGCTACTGACCCGCAGGTCGCGGGTTTGAATCCCGGCTGTGGCGGCTGCATTTTCGATGGAGGCGGAAATGAAGGAGGCCCGTGTGCTCAGATTTGGGTGCACGTTAAAGAACTCCAGGTAATCTAAATTTCCGGAGCCCTCCACTAAGGCGTCTCTCATAATCATATATTTTATTTATTTATTTATTTATTTGTTTGAGACATACTGCAAGCCCATTGAAGGGCCCAAGCAGGAGGGGCATCACGAGAAAAACAAAATTTAGGCACAATACACATGATACACTGAATAAGATAGTTTGAACAAGTACAGGAATGCATCAAAGTTACAAAAATCCGCAATACACGTGGTACACTATTGGAAATATATTAAACACATACACAAGAGTACATCGAAATTGTAAAACAAAGCAATCAGAATTCCAATTGTTCAAAAAAGTGAATATTGGTCACAGCCGATTCAGTTAGTTTATTCCAATCTGTAATAGTACGCAGAAAAAAGGAAAACTTGAAAATATTAGTTCTTAAAATATAGTAGTTTTGGGACTTTAAACCCCACATATCAATCAATCAATCAATCGTGGTGAAAGAAAGATTGATAATATACGCTAAGGGAGCAGATAACACACCGGCCACGTATTTTATCGGCACAGCTTGCTAGCATCGGTCCACTTGTTGAAAGCAGCATTGCGTTCAAAGTGAGCCAACCAGTACACGACATCCTCCAACGTCGAGCCATGGTACACCTTTAGCACTCGTGGTTTCTGCAGCGTGTAATTAGCCATCGGAGTATTTTTCGTACCACTCCTGGGTGGTGCAGTTGACGCCATCTCCGGTAGAGGTCAACGCTCAGGGGACAATCCTCAGATTCTCCGGCAGGCCCGGTAGACAGCTGTTGTGACTGCACGTACTGGGCTACCACGAGGCGTTTGGATCATTGACTGGGAATACTCAGCACCTCCACTAGTTGTCACTTGTAAAAAAGAGGGACTGCGGGCAAGGAATACCACGTAGTCGCAGAGACGTGGGTCAGAGACGCGACGCAACCAAAAAGTCTCGGCAAAAGCATGCGCTGTCTCAAAAATGACTTCATCGTTTGTTTCTCGTGGATACGAGCTCATGCTCACCGTAGTTCATGGTCTGGTGGCAATATGCGAATTGCTGTGAGGTGCCGGTGTTTAAAATAACAATAAATTTTGGCTCTAGAGCATTTATACACTAGTCCACATAGTACCTACGATTGTGTTTTGCACTGATTTCCGGCACACAAACTGCTAACTGATGCTGTTCCTTCAATTTCAGGTCACATGAAAACTCTTCAAACCTGTCCAGGTGAAAACTGCACTTGCAATGCCGAATGAGTGATTTTAGGTTACGTCCCATGCGCTACAGAAATCTCATCAATTATGTTTCAGATGGCGTAGCAGCTTGGACATTCTAGGTAATAATAAAATAATACAATACACTTCTCACGTTTTAAATTTTTTTCTTTGTAACAGCGTTCGTCTATACACTGCAATGCGGTGAATTCAATACTTTGATAAATAGGAATTGTGTCATTACGGTCTTGATGACATTCGCCGTTGCTTTCATCATCCTTTTTGTAGCATAAATAAGTTGGCAGAAACGTGAGCTAATTACTTACCGCGAGACCGAACTATTGGGCCATTCCATGAGCACACCAGTATGCATGCGTCGCCGGGCGGTTTGTGAACGTTTGTGGTACTGTTTTACGTACATCGCAACTCCGTGGCGTGCACCCGTAGGAAACGGTAAATGTTACACATATACTTCGCAAACCGAAGAAATGGAATACGCAGAAAGGAACTATTCATCGAGACTCACGTCACGCATTTGGTATGAAGTTTCAGCTGTGGAACAATATTTTTCGCTAAGCATTTTTGTAGCTCCCAATGAAATAATGACATTAGTATTCATCTGAAGTTTCTTACCCAAAGGATTTGCAAATCTTCATGATCTCTGCCTCTCAAGACATTATACTTCTTTTGTTCAGTCAAAGAACGAATACTGCAGCGGCAAAGGTAAACGAACACCACCAGCGTAGCTGGTGCAGTACTTCACCCTTTTATTGTCTCCGGCTGTATATCTGTGACCGAAAGTGAGGCCTAGTCCTAAGCATGCACTTGGCAAGATGATCGAATGCCTCTTTTTATTAATTTCGAAATGGCGTCTAAATAGCAAAGTCCGCTTTACGGTTCTGAAGCCGAAGGCTGGTTAAATTTAGAAAGACAAGCAAGGCGTAGCTGAACTTATCAGTGCCATTCGAATTGTGAACTTACTTAATGTTAAGAAACCTCCTTCGTTGGGAGCTGATCGTTCACAATATCATTGCTGGTTTCACAGAACTTCGGCGCATCTCGTTTAGCTACTTGATCAAATGACTGAAGGCGATGCTCTGGGCTTCTTTTAACTTAACTGCCCCTTTGCTATTTTAAGGTATTGCCCCGCCACGGTGGTCTAGTGGCTAAGGTACTCGGCTGCTGACCCGCAGGTCGCGCGCGGGTTCGAATCCCGGCTGTGGCGGCTGCATTTCCGATGATGGCGGAAATGTTGTAGGCCCGTGTACTCAGATTTGGGTGCACGTTAAAGAACCCCAGGTGGTCGAAATTTCCGGAGCCCTCCACTACGGCGTCTCTCATAATCATATGGTGGTTTTGGGACATTAAACCCCACATATCAATCAAATCTATTTTAAGGTATTTGTATAGCATGGCGTTAAGCAATACGACACCGTCCATTTTTTTTATTTTTCAAACGTTGGGTTAATAGTCACTTGGTTTATTCCAGTCTCCTTTGTTATCTAGTTTATAAGTAGAGCCAATTCAGTGGGCAGCTTAACTCTGCGTTATATCCAGTTTCAGTTTGATGGGTTTCCGGGTTGATTAAAGGTGGCCGCGCCTTTTTGTATTTGGCACCGTCGCTGTTTTGTTTTCGGTTGGCGTACTTATAGTAGCACTTTGTCAGCTTGCCTCATGATGTTTAACGTCTCAGGCTGCCGTTCACTGGTGATTTTCTTCATGCACGTTTGCTGTTCCTTGTCAATGGAAGAAAGGGTCCGAGACATACTTCCATGCTGTTCTTCTGCCGTAAATCTAACCCACCTCTCCAGGTCGTCTGCGTCTTCTTCGAGGTGCTTGCATTTTGCTCGCGGTTTTCACCCTCCAAGTGAGGTTGTTGTACATGTCGTTGACAGGCATGGTATCAGATTTCGATAGAGCATTATAAGCTATCCGCTACCCAAAAAAAGCGCCCAGCACAACCACACAAATCCTGACCAAGCTGGCGACAAATCAAGTGGCGTCATATAACTAGGATTACAAATAACTAACAAACGCGCCATAAACGCCTTGCAAGATTTGAGAAGCGCCCATCGCCACTCACTTAACTTACAACATTGATTGTGTTGTAGGCTTTGTGATCGTTGTAAGTTCTCAAAAACGGTGCCGAATGAATCCGAAGTTTCCGAACACTGTGCTGTCAAATCTTAGTGACATGAATAGAAGGCAAATGAGAGCAGTAGTTAGATTAGAAGATACAAAGATATAAAGTGCGCAGCAGTGACTTGGTAGACTCCACGTAGACAACTGCTTTCAAAAGGGCAGCCACGCTTTTCGGAAACGCGAATGCCTCTCCGCATGCTCGCCTGTTAAGCTTGCCGTAGAATTTGGACGGCTCTCGGGTGTGCGGAGGCGGTTGACGTTTTACGGCACCGCGCCATCGTGACAGCTTTGCCACTAATGTGAGCAGTCCGTTACAGGAACAGGTAAACGCTTCACTACTGCGGCAGAATACAAGAAAAAAATCCACTTCGTTGGCACTGATGACATAGCGACGCTGGTGGCGTTACATGCCCTAGGCTAATGCATTTCAACATTCTGCAAGTCTTTTAGATATGTTGTACCGCTGCTCTTTATGACGCACTGTTTCTTAATTTTTGGGGAGCAATTTTTACAAACATCTACAAAGAAGCCTTTGACCACTTAAGATCATAGATTTTCAAACTGGGAGAATAGGAGGAGACCGGGGCGCCATAAGAAGGGGCACCAATACATCCACAAATAATCACACGATAGGAGGGGAAGGGGAGTGGCATGCGATGATTGTTTGCCGCCCTCCCCTGAGCACGCTTATGATTACGACGCTCCAATATGTCCTATCAATGCTCCTTGTTGAACAATCCGTACAGAGCTCTCAGATTGTAATATTGCAACCACTTTTTATAACGACACCATATCACGTGACATTGATGTGAATGTGCTGATGTACACCTCATTTTTTCAACTAACTGTCACCTTTCTTCTTTTTTATATGCGAAGCATTTCTTAGCGAGCTTCGGCGACTTTGAGCGTATCTATTTATCTATCTAGCCACCTATGGCTTTTAGCTCTCCTGACCGTTTCTATTGTGATATCGATACTGAACTTGGTACGGCATAACATGACTATATGTAGAACATATTTGACTAGTTATAGCATGAAAATCATGACATGTATGGGATGAATGTTATGATTTACACTTCGTGGTCCTGCTGCTCTTGCGGTGCTTTCGTTCACATGCCATGTTGCAAAACTGGCATGGTGTGGCATGATTCCATGGTGAACACAAGCGACAGACATGATATGTGTGTCATGTAACATCCAGACTACATGCCACGCTTATGATGCGCTCGCGGCCGTTTCAGTAGCGTCACATACACCAAATTTGGTATAACAGTACGTGAATAGATATCGAAGGAATGGGACTGATGCAAACATGATAATCATGAGATGCGTGTCATGTAGCAACATGACTACATGCCACGCTCATGATGCGCTGGCGGCCGTTTAGCTAGCTTCACTTATACCAAATTTGGTATTAAGGGACGTGAATGGACGACGAAGGTATGATGCTGGTGCAAACAGAATAAAGATGAAATACGTGTCATGTAACTACACGGCTACATGCTACGCTCGTGATGCAATCTTGGCCATTTCGCTAGCTTCTTATGTACCAAACTTGATATTACACGATGTGAATGGACGACATAGGTAAATGACCCATCCAAACATGATAATCACTGTATTCGTGCCATGTAACATGACTACATGCCACACTGATGATGCGCTCACTGCCGTTTCGCTTGCCTCACATATGCCAAATTTGTTTTTACGTGACGCCAATGGTTGACGAAGGTATGTGACTGGTGCAGACACGATAATCATGAGATGTGTGTCATGTGAGAACGTGACTACATGCCACAGTCAGGCCGCGTTCACACTGAGCTACACGGCCGCCGAAAGTGCTCCGAATCCGGTTCGGCGGCGGCGAGATTCGCCGAAAGGGCCCTCTCCGCGCCGATCGCTCTCGGACCAATTTTTGCGGCGTCTGCCGCCGAATCGGTAACCGCGGACCAATAGGAGCGCTAGTCAAGGAATTTTGAAAAATGGTGGCAAAGCCCTACTCACTTGTTATGCTGCAGTGCACCTAACTGAATGTTGAAACCAACGGGAGTTTAACCTACTCTGTGCCTACTTCGCGTCCGTATTTCGTGGAAGAGATGACCGAGCTTGCTTTTGGCGTGACGGAGCTTGTTGCGGTCTTGCAGAGCAAAACGAAGCCACCAACGCCGCTGGCGTCGGTGGTTTTTTCTGCTCTTCGTGCATTACAAAACAGCCATTTGCCAGCAAAGTAAGCAGTACTGTCTTTTTTTGCTTCCTGCGTACGAGAATCATCGAAGTATACACTACCGGATATCGTAGTGACGTTTGCGGGCCGTGACAACAACCGGGTGACAGCGCATCCATCCCGCGTTCGCCCGGTGGTAGATGGCATATTCGGCGGCTCGGGGCGCGTCCAGTGCGAACAACGCTGCGTTTCGGCGGCAGGGGAATTTCGGTCGCTGTAGAAAGCGGATGTTTCAGTGTGAACTAGGCTTCAAGGCGCCAATACATTCAGACGTGACGCAGTGCGCGTGCTCACCGGCGTTCATTTCGTTGCGTCACACCGGCGTTGCCACACCAGGCATCGGTCCTGCCATGTACTCGCACGCACGTGCCGCGCTGCGTTGCTTTGACGCCATGCGCGTTTCAGCGCGTCTGGCGTCCATCCGTCACGAAAAGAGGGAGGCGCAGTGTTGTCTGGATAATGCATCGGTGCAACATGCAGCTTGTCGCAATTCGCGCTGGTTGCCATCGGGCCGCGCCGACGGAAGCTGGTGGCACCTGGCGTGAGACTATACAGTGCTCGCGTTTTGCTAACGTAGGGTCGCTGTGCCCCGCGTGCGCGCGCGTCAATGCTACAATGAAGTATATTGGGCCCTTCATGATGCGCTCACGGCCGTTTCGCTAGCTTCACATATACCTAATTTGGTGTTACGTGACTTCAATGGGTGACAAAATATATGACTGTTGAAAACATGACAATCCTGACACGCGTGTCATGGAAGAACATGACAACATACCACGCTCTTACCGTGCTCGCGGCAATTTTGCTAGCTCCACATATATACTAAATTTGGTATCGCGTGAAGTGAATAGAGGGCAAAGGTAAACGACACATCAAAAATGATAATCATGACACAGAAGTCATGCACGGCATCATTTACCTCCACTTCATACCGTTGTGCTAATTTTAAAGAGACATATCAACATTTCACATAAGTGCTTCGCATATCATCGATTCCCCCTGTACATGGGATCTGCCAATTTTTTTAGTGGAACTTTTGTGTGGTCATCTTTACCTAATTTCTGTGACACGTACGCATTTGTAATTATACTTGTTTGATACGTCACACATATTTCCGTAGCACCAACCTGATTTATGCTGTGTTGAGCGTCCTCAACACAGCGTAACGTAGATAAATTTATATTTTGTGTAGGCTACAGCTGACTAATGTGACTACTATAAAATGCAATACCTAAGTTGTAATTGATGATTGATTATTGATATGTAGGGTTTAACGTCCCAAAACCACCATATGATCATGAGTGACACCGTAGTTGAGGGCTCCGGAATTTTAGAGCCCCTGGGGTTCTTTAGCATGCACCCAAGTATGAGCACATGGTCCTACAGCATTTTCACCTCCATCGAAAATGCAGCCGCCACAGCCGGGATTCGATCCCGCGACCTGTGGGTCAGCAGCCTGGTACCTTAGCCACTAGACTACCGCGGCGAGCAATTGAAATTGATAAAATGACCGGAAAATATAAGCTACAATTCAAATGTAGGTGAACTTAGCCCTTTAGGGAACACGTGATGAAGAAGGCACTGTAACGCGTTCAAACACGCTAAACACCAGCAGTAGTTACTGAATGGCGTGACAACGAGGTTCTGGACAACAAATATCCCCCAATGAGGTAAAATTAACTTTGCAAGAACAATGAACAACGACGTACAGTGAACTTTGAAAGAATAATATGTGAAAGTATTGGCCTCTGCAGAGTAAACTGAACAGCCCTCAGGCATCGACACTCAGACTTCTGCGCGTCGGGGCATAATCCAGTCCCGTGCCGTTGCGCAAAATTTATCAAGAAATTTGGACGTCAGACACATGCGTGCTTCGCGAAGGCTTTGCCATCTTAAATCTAGTGCTCTGGTAGTGCTCTGCGTTGTGGGTTGCAAGCATTGCATTGTCCAAGTAGAATGCTGCGCCACGCAGTACGGATTTAGAGACGCAACTATGGGCAGTCAATGAGCCCACCACGTGGCGGAGAGGCTCAGCCTATCTGTCCCGACGGGGAGCGGCCCACTACGTGCTAGTTCACACCCCAACGAACACAAATAAAGTTTTTCGGCACCACACCATACCAACCCGTTTGTTGAAATAACTGTTCCCTTTTATTTTGAAGGACTAGTTCTGAGTAGTGAGGCTTACTCCGTACCTGTGGCGCATGCCTGTTTATTATGGATCTAGTTGAACGTCCACAGCAGTCATTCGGACGCGGCCTGCCACTGCAATTGTCTAGCAGGCTACGTCCCTAAGACTAATGCGGACACGTGACTAAATCTTTCTAATGTACACAGGTGTTACCAGGTGTCCTGAACATAAAGGGCTCGACAAAGAACAACGTCGCTCTAAATAAACTTAAATAGTTCGCCTTTTCTCGAAACGCACATAATGCCATGTGAATGTGGTGAAAGGCCCCTTACCACTATACTAAAAGGAAAATATATGCATTTATGCATGTGTAAGAACATAGGTTTTATCTATTTGATTCTGCCAGCACTACTTCGTTCATCGTGGGACTCCCTCGGGCCAGAAAGCCGGGGAAGGAAAATGGAACACGTAGCAGTGGATCCTCAAGGGCATTTCCGTGCCTCTCCGAAACTCGGACGCTAGTAGGCCATTGAGTAGGTGACCCACACGTTTTCGAAAATTCCTTAGACACAGAGAGCACCAATGCAGGAATTATAGTGGCCTGTAGTGAGGCAACTATCTGGCCTAGCAATGACAGATTATGTCGCTACGAGATGTCCCCTGCTATTCGTTCTGATCAACCTTTTGTACTTTCAGTCAGTTGCCCACTTCTTCTCCGTACGACCCACCAAAGTTTGCTGGAATCTGGTAGTAAGGCAAGGACCCCATCGGTGCCATCCTCGAAGAACTTCTTTGCTCCTGGGACATATCGATAGATTATGGTGGAAGTCCGGCATGGTGGTGGCTGCGGTAAACTTTGGGTAGTTATGCTTTTGTTGCCAAGTTCGTCGTACCCGGCCCCTCTACCAATATGTTACACAAACGAGAAATGGTTAAAGGGGGTGTTCCATAACAGAGGCTCCCCGTGGGGATCACAGAGGCAATATCATCGTTCTCCTCTTTTTGTTCAGTTTCTCTCAGTTTCTTTTCGCTGGGACACTCCATAACAATATTTTATAATCAGTTAGCTGTTTTTTGGGTAAATCACTCATAACTGTCTAGATGGGGTTTTTATATCGATTCTGCAATCTGGCTGGCGTTCTGCAAACTGCTTCAACGAAGAATAAACAAGGCCCGTAGGTAGGGAGGGGTGCCCTAACTCTCTACCATTGACGTTTGAATAGAGTGTACAAGAACATAGTACAATCTAGTTTGGATGAAGGGGATTGCTTTGCCAAAAGTAACCATTCAAACTGGGTGTTCTTTAGGGTAGGCTTTAAACAAGTGGGCATCCCCTCCACACCCTCGAAAACATTCTAGGCTGGGGTCCGGTTTATGTTCATGCGCAACCACATTTACTTGCTTTGTCGAACAAACAAAAAGCACAAGAAGCGTAACTTGAAGATAAGCAATATTATTTTCTTTGGAAACTCTGAAATATCACTGCGGAATGGAGGTAATAAAGGAGGAGCTTAATTTGCCCTTTTCCTGTCTTCCTTGCTGCCGACTTTCCATGGCGCCGGAGCCAGACAAGCCCTCACTGTAGGCTTGCCGCCAGCGTGGCTGTGCCATTACTATAATTCACGCATTTTCAATTGTTCTCAACAAATGTATTGTAATAAAACAGTGTAACTAAGAGTGAATATGAGCAATGATGCGCTCAATGTGTTTCATAATCTTGTGCAAGGGCATGGCGTCATTTGTAGGTCAGAAGCTCATGGACCAGCTATTCGATGAATGAACCAGCACAATGGTCTATCGTGGGTGCCTAATTCTTACATTGGTTCACTCACTCTGTTCAGTAGTTACTACTGATATTATTTAAGCTATATTGCTGTGAACATTAAGCTTGTTCTATGCAGATTTGCATAACAAATGCTGTCTCTCAAGCTGTGCTTGAAGAATTACGGATGCGCGTTCATACCTGCCACATACAAACACATGCTTTAAGGAAAATTTGAAGGACTCGTTTTCCAACGTGACGTTTCACTTTTCCGTTCTGAAATGTGTATTTTAGAATTATTATGTTGATCTCGTGTAGTGACTCCGGGTTAAGTCTGCTTGAGTCGTCGCTGATGATATGTGGGGTTTAATGTCCCAAAACCATTGAGTCGTCACTACACGCCGACCATCCTATAGTACGGATACGATAAAGTTCACAAGTCAGTGAGACCAGCACGTGGAAAAGAATCCACTGAGAGAGATTTCATTTTAGCACGTTGAATACGACTGACTATGTAGACTTCGGTGATACAGATAGTACTGTCACAATCAAGCTGAAGAATTGTGCTCAAAGAAAAGAGTACTAAGAAACAGAAAGCGTCCCATGTATAACCTCACGGAAGGTTGAAATCAGCAAAATATAGAATGCCCATGAAGTATCTTATTCGCTGAGTGATCAATCTTTCGCCATCTCCGCTATCATTCGATGAATTCACCTTGATGAGATTCGCAGGTTATTCATCTTGTTTAGCTAAGGGTCTCACAAAAGACGAAACACTTTACACTCAGACGTGGCTTGTACAATTCAACCTTCAATCCAAATGAGTTTAGTCTGTATTCCTATAAATTGAAACAAACGACAAATCACCTGAGTGCGTTTGTTATGGGTGTATATTCATACACTCATAAGAATGGGTGTATGCATATACGCCCGTTATCAGTTAAACAATGATTGCACTTTATGCTTATGATTAGACAAGTGATAAACATTATTTGCAGCAACAGTAGACCGATGGCGGGTGAGGAAAAAAATGGAACACTCTAGAATGAATGTTAGTAGCCCTGCTGGCGCAACAAATCTATGCTACCTTCGGAACACTTTATTTAGCAGTAAAACAAATATGATGTAAAGTCGAAAAATAAAGAAATTCAGGACATAATAGATTCTAAGTGGTTAAAAACCGTCGAGAAGTGTTGCATGAATGTATTCAAAAACATAAATGCTTCTATAAAATGGCACTCTTCAGGTTCGCATAAAGACTTAAACTCAACAAGCTGATGTACCTGAGCTTCTCGGTGGCATTTCTGAGGGGGGGGGCGAAATTGCCTTTCTTATGGAGAATCGAAGAAAAAGCGCTTACCGAAAATGTCACTGTCGAAGTACCATATCTTGGCAACAAATAACAGGGGGTGGAATAAGAAGATCATCATCTTGTGAGTGTTACTTTTCTTTAATCCAACTCAACCTGTCCTAAACGCACAACGACATGAGCCTTCAAGGATAATGCAAGATCTGTTTATGCATCTACTGAGCAGTACATGGAAACTTGTTTAAATGACTTTATTGAAAATGAGCGCCATGTCGATGAGCTACGAAACCATTTTAATAAATGTGCATAAGACCATTTGTACCAACCAAATCAAAAGAGATTGCTAAAAACACCCTATGAATTATGCGTGATGTCGTTAATCTAAAACGCACACTAAAACAGGGGAAAAGAGTAATCCCTAATCAGCTATTATTCACGAACTTGAAAAAAAATTACTTTAGTGCTTGGCGTGACCCTAAGAATATTACTTTAAGTAAAACAACACTGCCAAACTCCTTAAAAACTATCCTAGGTAGTTAAGGAATTTCCAAAGCGATAATACGAAGCAGGTCGCATAATGTAGTTGATATAAATAAGTCACAGATATGAGGCTCCTTCAGGTAGATTTTAACAAATTTTTCTTTAGCGTGTTTGCCAAGACGTCTTGGTGCGCTTCAGCAAAGAGTATTTCAGTCTAATGAAGTGGACTCTATCTTTTGTTCAGGTCTTCTAGAAATGATTTTGAATTTGAATACTAAAGCATCTTGTGGTTTACAAAAAAAAACCTAATGTTTTTCTTCGCCGCTATGCCAAGATTATTGTTAAATTAGTCATTGTGCTCTTTCCGTGTACGCTTTCAAGTGCGGAACTACCTAGTGATTCGAAGAGGGCTTGTATTATTGCCGTCTTTAGGCCAGACAACCATTTACTTGTAGAAAACTACCGTCCCATCTCATTACCATCACCGATATGTAAAATGCCCTAACATGTAATATCTAAGCAAGTCGTCGAATTCATCGAACAAAAGTCTGTACTGAGTAATTTAAGCTTGGCATTAAAAAAAATTATTCATCCACAACTAAGTTTATATCAGTGGGTTATTTATTTGCAGAAAATTTAGATGAAATGGTCAAATGGATGTCATATTCCTTAATTTTTTGAAGGCATTTGATAAAGTTATTTATCACCAACTCATTACAAAATAAGGGACATCCACCTACACGATATATTCATTACCTGAATTTAACGCTATTTACCAGAACGTTCACAGTTTGTTTAAGTATATGAAAACAATTCAAGCGCTTTTTTGTAACATCAGACGTGTCACAGTGTAGTGTTTTGGAACAGCTATTTATTTTATTTATGTACACTACAAACACACTATTTACGGAATAATGTGTGCTCCTTCGTGAAGTTACTTGTTCTAATGTTCAAAAGAAACTGAACTCAAATTTTAATAGGCTACTAGACTTATGTAACGACAATTTTATGCCACCTAACGCCCAAAAAAGCGCTTTATCAATGTATAATTCGCTAAAAAACACTCTTTCGTTTTACATATAACCTCGGCTCATCAGCAATACAACAGGTAAACAACTACAAATACCTAGGCGCGACCATAAGTTATGACCTGTCTTGGAAATTACACAAAGACAAGGTATGTTCTGCTTTCCATAAGCTGCGCCTTCTCAAACATAAACATAAAAAACATGCTTCTAACATAAAACTACTTAGATACATTACCTACACAGGACCAAGATTATAATACTATTAGGTTGTGAGGACCCCTTTATTGAATCTAACATTCAGGAACTCGAAGCAGTACAAGTAAAAGCTGTGAGATTTACTGATTCTAAGTTTAAGCTTTCGGACTCACCGACTGAACTCATGACTGCTAGCAGCATTGAAACACTTGCTTTACTACAAAAACGGAACCGTCTTACCTTCCCCATTTTCTCCTAAGTTTTTCATCATAAGTTGGCCCTTGACCCACGTGCAGATATTTATCTCATCTGTTCACTGGGCATACGCGTCATTATCACGCTCATTTTTTCACTCCGTATTTTGCCAAAACCAACGCATTTCAGTTTTTCTTTTTTGTTTACTCTACTAGAGTGAACTGTCCAACTAATCTCAACCAATATTATGTTGTTTAGAGCTACTATGAGCACTGTTAGTTTCTGTACTGCTTCCATTTTTTGTAATATTTTGCCATGTTATCTTTGGCGCGTTCTGTTAATGCGTATTAGATTACCTTTCTCGTAATAAATGCTTATGTTATCTCATATATTTCAACACGAAAGTGTTTTGTGGGGCGGGTCCACCACAGTACTTCGACTTATTTCCGTCATGGAATATAACGTTGTAAACTTTATTAACACATTGCAAAGAAAGAAACGAGAGGGAACAATGCTGCCGCGGTGCGTCGAGTGAGCGACCCCGTGAACACGTGACGGTAACCATGAAGCCGCCCTTCTCCAACATGTTAACGGTGAGCCTTTTATATACACCTTGTACCACTGGCGGCCCTCAGAGCAAAGTACTTCACCATGTTTTGGTTATCAGATGGTACGATCACGCTCGCCCTGAAGGTCGTTGTGCCGCGCCACAACGCGTGTTGATATTCTCGTTTATTTCCACATGGCTTGGTGAAAGTGCGTATAGATGTAATTCAGCGTGGTGGCTGCTTGTGCGCACTCGCGCTTATCCCAGTATGCGGGCGCTCTGTACCTATGTTGCTTCCACCGCATGATTGCTTGACTGATATGTGGGGTTTAACGTCACAAAACCACTGACCTTTCACCGCAAGCTTGCCTTGAATATATACAGTCATTACAGAAAGCACGAAGGTCACATCGCTCGCTGCCACGGCCATGTTCATGAGAAGAGTACGTTGCTCATACACAAAGTAGAACCGTAAACGTCCTTTAAGCTCGAACAGCTGTATACTTGCGCGTTCTGTTTCGTAGGTCTTTTTGTTTGAGCAGCGTGCTTTAAATGTCGAGCGGCTCTAAATGTCAAGCTGGGATGGCTATTTGTCCACGCTCGTCCTGTATATGCTCTTTTTTTGGCGTGCTTTCTGCTTGACGTGTGCGCTGCAAATTTCTAGCTCCTTGCCGTTCCTTACGTGACAGTGCAATTTGTTACTCCAGCATTAATTCCTTCACTTTTGTGGAGAAACAAGGTGCAATGAATGCTTATCTACTTCCTCGAGGACACGTTTCACTTTCGTGTTATACCGATTCCTAAAAAGGGTATCAACTACGTTTTTTTTGTTTACTTCCTGCCTCTAGTTTCCGTCCTGCTCGGACCAGTTCTTGAATGCAGTATTCAATGAAGAAAAATATCGGTAAGTAAAATAAACGGAGATAGAGAAGATAAAGGGTGAGGAGCGAAAAAGTTTAAGAGCAGGATTCTATTTGGTCATCTGCTCAAAATATTCTTAATAAACATCAAATAGAATAATTAGATACGCTCACACAGCCCACTGTCCTTTAGTGCAGTTCGGTGAAGGGAGTGTTATGTGCCAAGATTTTTTCTTTAAAAAACTGGTTTAAAGACCTAAAACGCCTGGAGACGAAAAGCAGAGCGTCTCGACGTCCGTTTATTGCGGCCCACATGCAAGAACCAACCTCGCGTGCTACGCGCTATCTTCGTCCTTCTCTTCTTCTCGTCCTCGCAAAGTCCACTATTTTCAACACTCCCCGCCACCGCATTTCTAGGAAACACAAACGTTGAAGAGGGCGCCTTACAAATTTGCCGCCTGCTAGCTTTAGGTGACATGTACGAACAATGCCGTCGTTTCCCGTAATGTTCTTCAGAACACGTGTCAGATGCCAACACAACTTGGGCACAGCATCATCGCACACTCTCACTATATTGCCTTCCGCAATACTACTAATGTCCACCACTGACCTGCTATGAGTGCTTCTAAGGAGTATAAATATTCCTTATACCAGCGATTCCAGATTATTTTGACACATTCACATGGTCAGCAGGTAGTGCCACCGTTGGTCGCACCGGAAGCCTTGTCACCCAGAAGCACTGTCGTAGTTTTGCGATGGTTGTTGCGACTACCCCGTGAAGAAGCCTCCTGTGCACCCTGTTACGATGAGTTCAGTAGCGATGTGGTCACCGGGAAGCAGAATCAGATGCATGATGCCTTCGTGGTGCATGATGTTCTCAATTCTTATTCGAATTCGCAGCAAAACATCATCTTAGGCAAGCAAAAATGGGGTGGAAATTCCGAATTGTCGACGCGTTGGGTTGATCTCGTCCTGTCTGGAGGGCTGCCAATTTAAGGCCGAATTGTTGTTTTTTTTTCGGGTGGCGGTGTCTACTTCCGCATTTTTTACGCATAATTTTCAACATCAGTGAGATTGGGGGTCAAGAATTCGAGGCATTTTTCGTCTTTTCCCAACCAAGCTAGGTCTACACAACCAATTCTCCCTGTCAGAGCCCAGGGCATCAGTGCCTATTCTCGGTAGTGTGGCTGTCAGCTGTCCTGAGGCGAAGAAGAAACCCACGGCTACTGCGCAAGAGTCCTTTAAGTGGAACCAGCGAAGTGGTTTCCTGGCTGTCACGTAAGGGTTAGAGGGACATTCGCGCATGTAGCCGGCCACGAGGAGAAGGCCGACGTCTGCGAAGCAAAGACGGTTTACTGCGGTGCTGGATCGTGGGCGTTCGTTGCAGCATTGTCGGATGCCTTATTTCCAGGTGTCCACACGTGTCACGGGATCGAATCAAGTGAGATGTGGCATGCGCACTGCTCCACGGCGTGCAGTTTCTTGGTGACCCTTTGTGGAAGACTACCGTCCTCCCAGCGAAAAACGGTGGCAATGGCTGCGTGAAGTCTTAGAGGGTCGCCGTCATGCCGAACCATGGTTGCTCACTTAGGATTATGGCCCCCATGTTGGTAGTGACGAGTTCGCTCATTCGGCACTTGCGTTTATCAATTAAACTGGTTTTATTGTATGCTGCCAGCGAAATATTCTAGGCATTATCGCTACCTTCATTTATTATCAGGGGATCTTGTTGGCGTAACCAGCCTGAGCAGGTGCCTCAAGGAGTTGGTAGGGACTCTTATATGCGAAGCATGATAGGATCGAGCTTAATCTCGTGGGCGTCACCACTTTTACTGCACGTCCTTAACTGCTGGCCTAGGCACTGCCAGGGCGTCCTCAAGTGCTAGCACGTTCAAAGCTAATTAGGATTCTGTAACCTCTTCACTTAATCTCTCTCAGATACTGTGTGAAGGCGTAGTTTTCTTGTAATGGGCATTTTCATTGAACTTGCTCATTTTTGCTATGTAATCTGCAGCAGAGCGTGAAGCGGTGCATTTAGACATTTTAATACGAAAGTGTTTTATGGCGCGGTTCCCTAGGACTTCAGCGACGTACCTATCCATCAAGTAAATGACGTCTGAAGGAGACATGTTCAAATGGCGATAAAGAAAGTTCTGTTAGCAGCAGCCGAACCCACCCCCACTTATACGCGGCAACAGGTGCCGGGCACGCTATTCGCTGTGGCATGGTCTCAATCTCGGGAGGTTTTGCAAACACGCCTCTATATTCAGGCGCATATTTTCTATATATTCAGACTGTCTAACTACCACCTTGCTAGCCTGCCACTAAAAAGACCGAAAAAAAAGTTTGCCATAGTGGTGGCAGATAACCAGCATTCCATCTCCTGGAAATTCTCACCCGCAACCATACCGCTATGCCCGGAGTGGTGCCTGCAAAGACCCCCTGTACACCTTGAAGTGCCGGGGATATACAAAAAGGCTAGCCTGTCATCTGCAGCCCTCAATCAGATCCCATTGGACCTTTTTCATATATAATACTAAACCAAACTCATATTTATACGGATGCTTCAGTTTCGGGAAGTTTTATGAGCGCTTTTGTGATTCCATCTCGGTCAATCACCGTCAACATATAGACTTCACACGTCACAACATCTATGGGCTCTGAGCTTGCCGCCCTCCTAGCCGCAATTAGATTCGCTCTGCGAGAATCACCTGCTAAGTGGGCTATCTTGACTCCAAGGTGGCCCTTCAACGTATGCGAAGTCTACAACGTGGGATCTACATTAAGGTGGCAACCCAAATCAATAATATCTGTCATCGTGCCACTGAGAAAGGACATGACATAATCTTTCTATAACTATCTGGTCACTGTGGCATTGATGGTAACCACCTCGCCGACAACGCTGCCCGTTGTGCTCACGATGCTGTACCCACACTGCTTATACACCTGTCAAGGCTTGATGCCGAAAAAGAAGTTCGCCACATCGCGCGTAATACCACACTTACCCATTATAATCTTCCACTGAAATCGACTCGACGCCCACAAAACCTCGCTTCATTACTCCAATTACAACTGCCATCAAAGGCTTCGCGATGGGATGCTACAATGATGTGTCGGTTGTTGGTCAACGTTGCCTTCACCAATTCATTGGGTTATCGCATTCGTATGACTGACTGCCGCAACTGGGTTGACTGCCATTGTGTAGAAACATTCGAACATAACCTGTGCCATTGTCCGGACATTTAAAATCACCGAACTCTCCAGTGTGCTTTAAAGAGCCTGCATGATCAATTTTTTTTACTCTGGAAAGTACTTTAAGAGCGTGGTCTTCAAGTGCTTCAGCCCAGGAAACCACATGAGCCCTTCTACAATTCTCGAGGGCGACATCACTGTGCTAGCGCCTGTGAAACCTGAACTGTGTATGTCGTGTCTGTGTCATATTCAATGTGTATTTCCTTCTCTCTTTTTCTTTTCCTCCCCTAATTCCCTCTTCCCTGTGTAGGGTAGCAAACTAGGCTTAGTCTAGTTAACCTCCCTACCTTTTTGATATTTTTTCTTCAGTCTCTTGATCGACGGCAGCATGGCATCGCTCTCTTGGAGCGGCAAAAGGAAGTAATTCATCATAACTGTGTCCTTCGCAATCATGTCCTGCAACGCGTCGTCATACGTGTCACCGATATTTTGGGAACGTATTAACTAACACGGTATGTTGTAGGCCCGTGTGCTCAGATTTGTTTGCACGTTAAAGAACCCCAGGTGGTCGAAATTTCCGGAGCCCTCCACTACGACGTCTCTCATAATCGTATGGTGGTTTTAAGACGTTAAACCCCACATATCAATCAAACATCAATCAATAACTAACGCGGTCTTGAAACACCATGACGTCGCAACCTTTGTCCAAAAGTCGGCGTTGATGAAGGCAGCCATCCATACCAAAAATAGCCCTGCAACAGGTAGTTGCCTTGCCTGGCTTTAAGACCGAGCTAACCATGCATGCTTGCCAAAAAAATCACAACCGCACTACAGGAGTCACAAGACGTTGTGATTCTATGTAGTCTAGTCGTGGTGTTGAATAACTCATTACCAATTCGCGTGATAGCGACGTCACCTAAATTTCTGCACTGGATTAATGACGCTTTTATAGGTGTCACACTGTCTTTTCTGATTATGGCTTTACAGTTAGCTACAAAGCTGCCAGAGTGGTTTGTTTATTTATTGATTATGAACGTTAGTTTTTTTAAGTGTAGATATACCACCAAGTGTCGACGTGGGTGCAGCCAGGTTAAACTGTGCCATAGCAGCGACGCAGTGATAGATATTGTGTGATATGTCTTATATAAATGTACAGTGAACAATTAGGTACTATCACAGCAGTAGCAAAATACTTTAAAAGGAAATCCCTTGGATTACTTAGTGAAGAGTGCTGTCAGGCCGTGCCTGATCACAGCCTCGTCAGTACGTCTGGTGGCCTGCAGCTGGCCGTCCAGGCTTGTGGTGATTAAGGTTCTCTCCAAGGTCTCAGTGGACAGTGACGGTCCCAGGATGTCTGGCTGGGCAAGGCCTTGGCTGCATCCCCAGATGATGTGGTTTGGGGTCACGGTCTCTGTCTTGCAAAGAGGGCAAGAAGACTTGAATAGGGCTACGGAATGTATTGAGTGGGATTGTAGCCACTGCCTAGTTAAGCAAAGGTGAGCATAGAGCTTCGTTCAGCTGCGGATATGGAAGTGCTTTCATTTTCTTTGTGAGTTGTAATTCTGTGCGATGTGAAAGGTGAAGAGTGGCTTCTTAGCACCTCCCTCTTGGTCCGAAGTCTCGGTCGCTGCTCAGCGTACGAGTCCTCAAGCTTGTCTATGAGTGGATTCGTTACCCGGGTTGCCTGCGGGTCCTTGGATCCGAACGAATTGAATGAAGCTGGGATCTCCATCATCGGTGCTTCTGGTGGTGGTGGGAGTGTTGGCGTTTATTGTTATACCGAATGCAAAAACGTCGAGATTAACCTTGGTATTTTTATTTCGGCTGATTCGAATAAAGAAGAAATTAGAATTTCATCTCTTTATTCAAAAACGTATTCACAGTGAAGTAAGTAACTAAAGCTAATTAATTAGGTCGCCTAGCTGTGTAATATGACCAGACCAAGCCTGGTGGGTTTCTGTGTCGAGTTAAGCTACGTGCGCCGTGTCTCACCTGGATCTGTTCACACTTTCAGTGACAGTATTCAATTGTAAATCATCCCTCTTTTTATTTATTTTATAAAGACGATTCACTGCTCTCCCATAGTACGAAGTATCGAAATTGATAAATACTTTGTCTAAACAAATTCGCTGTGCGTCTTGCCTCAACTTCATTTTGTGTTGTTTGTTTATGAAACTGAACTCTCTTTTAAGGGTGAAGCTCCTTATGGTTTAGGGCGGTCCCTCGTCCCTCCGGAGTATCCAAGGGTATCTCTTTATTCATACGTGTCGTACGTGTCGGATCACTGACACGAGAGGCTGTCGCCAAGCGAGCGTGGCGCCAGTGTATCCCGAGATGGTTCGCGCCAAGGACGCCACTGCGCAACGCGCGAAAAGAGAGGCGGATGCTGATATGGTGTGCGTCAAAGAATCCGCGGTGAAACGGGATCAACGAGGAGCGAATCCCGGAATGCGACAGTGGGGAGCGGCGGTGAAGCGCGCGCGGCGCGGGGTGGACCTGGATGGTACTCGTTGGAGGACTCGCGATATCACCGAAAAACCTCCCGAGCTTCGCCTACCTCACCATCACCCCCTCTGTGGCCACACTGAAATTTCGGGTGTTCTCGTTAACGAATGTCTAGTAAGCAGATGTCACGAAATGTAGGTTTGTTATGGGCATGAACTATCTATGCGATAATATTTTTTTTCTAATTAAACTTAATGTAACTCTCCCGTGGCAGAAAACAACATGAATATTTTGGAATTTTTTCATATGATGAGTGAGCCGTGACATACAGTAAGGGTCACCTTAGCCCTCTCATAAACGCAACCTAGGTCGCAGCACGACCGTTAGACTTTAAAAAAAGTTGTGGCCTGTTACGTGTCCCGAAATTGACGAGAGCCCCCTACTTGAGGTGGTTGCTCCTATGGCACCACAAGGCGGGTGAAATTGAATGAAATTACGAATTTCATTGTGTTATGGGTTTCTTGAAGGAGCGTCGAAATCTGGGAGGGGGCCAGTTTTGGCACGCTGGCATTGAATGCATGTTTGTGCCCAGGTGCGGCAGTCCCGTTGCATTGAGGGCCACGCGTACCGGTCAGTCACGAGGCGTGTAGAAGCTCGGATACCGGGATGACTGAGGTTGTGTAACTGGTTGAAGAGGCTTTGGCGATGCAAAGAATAGACGTATGGTCTCAATCGTCCTGTTAATATGTCACAGTAGAGAACGTCTGTTGACCCAGGGATGGTAACTTTTTGCAGTTGAAAGGAAGAGGCCTTCTTGAGGAGCTGCTGGAGTTCGGTGTCCGTTTTCTGAGCTTCGGCGAGGGCGTCGACTGTAACGGTTTGCAGCTCGACAGCCGAGACGCGAGAAAGTGCGTCGGCGACCACGTTTTTCTTTCCGCTGATGTGGTGGATAGCTGTGGTGAATTGAGCAATGAAGGACAGCTGGTTCTGCTGGACCAGTGGAAGTTTGTCGTGGCATTGGGAGAAGGCGTAAGTGATAGGTTTATGGTCGGTGTATATGGTGCAGTGCTGTGCCTCGAAGATGTGGCGAAAATGTTGGACTGGTTCGTAGATGGCAAGGAGTTCTCTGTAGTAGGCTGGCCAAATTGTCCCCGCGGGGGTCGAGGTGGCATCACCAATGCTTCCGGAAGGCGGGGACGGCTTGGGGGAAGAGAGTGTCTTCGAGAAGAGCGCCAAGGGGCGCCAGTTGTTGCCCACACGCTGCATGAGAGAGGCTCCGACGGCGGTGCTAGAGGCATCTGTGAAAAGACCCAGGGGCGCCTCTGGCTTGGGAAGGGAGAGCAGCGTAGCGTTGCAGAGGGCAGTTTTGCAGTCTTCGAACGCTTGCGTTAAGGCTAGGGTCCAAGTGACAGGATGGTTGCCGCGTTGGCCGGCCAACGCGTCATAGAGAGGGGCCTGATATGTGGCCGCTTTAGGCACGAAGCGCCTGTAAAAGTTGAACATGCCCAGGAAACGGCTGAGGTCTTTGGCTGTGGCAGGCAGTGCGTAATTTTTAAGGGCCAGGATGTGGTCAGGCAAGGGTCTAGTTCCTTCTAAAAAGATTTCATGGCCAAGAAACGTGATGACGGGGGCGCCGAGCGTGCTCTTTTCAACGCTTATGAGTAAGCCATTTCGTCGAGACGCTAGCACAGTTGACGAAGGTGTTGACGATGTTCCGTTTCGTAGCGGGAGAAGATCAAGATGTCGTCTAGGTAGACGAAACAGAAGTCCAGGCCACAGACGACGTCGTCGTTGAAGCGTTGAAAGGTTTGCCCTGCGTTGCGGAGACCAAAACTCATGAAAGAGAATTCGTATAGGCTGAAAGGCGTGATAATTGCGGTCTTTGGGCCGTAATCCGGTTTTGCAGGATTTTGTGTGTAGGCTTTTACGAGGTCCACCACTGAGAAGATACTGCTGCCGTCTAAGCGGTGAGCAAAGTCCTGTATATGGCGGACGGGGTACCTGTCGGGGACGGTGCGGGCGTTAAGGGCTCGATAATCTCCGCAGGGGCACCAGCCATTAGTCTTCTTTGGTACCAGATGAAGCAGTGAGGCGTAAGGTCTCTCCAAGCGGCAGGCCGTACCTTCGCGAAGCATGGCTTCGAATTCGGTCTGTGCGATTAGTAGGCGGTCCGCGGCTAGCCGACGGGCACGACATGAGACCGGGGAGCCGGGAGTAGTACGAATGTAGTGCACGGTTGAGTGGCGCACCCCTCGTGGACGCCCGCTAGGTCGATTCAGGTCGGGAAATTCTGCGATGATGTCATAATATGGCGACTGGTTTCCAATGATGGGTGCCTTGACGTTAGGCTGTTGGGTTGTCGCACGTTGGCCCGGTGTTGAAGAACCTGTTGTAGCGTCGATAAGTCGGTCATATTGGCAGTCAGGTAGAAGATTGTAGTACGCCAAGAAGTCGGACGATGACGATGTTCCATGGAATATCTCGACACAGGTTTTTGAAGTTGATGTTAAGGCGGAGTGAGCCGTAGGTTTTGATGGTAGAATGATTCGCCGCGCTGAGCTCAAAGGACGTGCAAGCACGCTTGTCACGCAGGAAGGTTCGGGGAAAGCAACAGATGTTGGAGTCACAGTCGACGAGGAACCCCCACTTTGTGACTTGGTCGGTGACAAATATGCTACGACCACTCAGTTGGCAGCTCGCGGCCGTCTCTACGGGCTGCCGTTGAAGTTTCCCTGACGTCCAGCTAAGCAAGGTGGTTGACATATCCGGGCTTTGTCCCCGAAGCGGCGATAGTAGTAGCAGGGGCCGTTATTTCCGTGCGATGAAACGGCGTTGTTGTCTTGGTTTTGGGAGTGTTTTTGTGGACGCAGCTTCGGGCTTTGATCCAGGCGCCTTTGAATTGAGTCCAGCTGACGGGTGATTTTGTCGACACGGCACGCGAGCTCGCTGCTGGACTGTCGGGCGTCAACGGCGTTGACGGTGAGAGGCGATGCTGGCAACGGAATCTCGATGACTTGATCGCGATGTGAGAGAGCTGGTTCAGCGGCAGATTCGGCTGCACCTGGAGGATGGCCTGCGCATGTGAGGGTAGACGCTGAAGCCAGATGATACGGAGGAGAGAGTCGTCGACCGGAGTGCTGCCCAAGAGGTCACGCATGTAACGCAGGGGCTGCGATGGCTTGCTGTCACCGAGTTCTTCGTGCTGGAGTAGGTGACGCACCTTCTCAACTTGTGAAGACGAAAGCCAGCGGGTCCATTCCCTCTTCAGGTGTAGGTAACGGTCATCAGCCGGGGGATTTGCAAGTATATCGCGAACCTCAGCCGCATAGCGAGAGTCTAGATGGGCGACGACGTAGTCATAGCACGTCCGGTCCTGGGTTATGCGTGCCGTAGAAAACTGTGCCTCGACTTGAGTGAACCACACGTCAGGCGCCTCTGCCCAAAACGGTGGAGGTTTGACGGCGACGCGACAGACGTCCGTGTCGGTGGCGGCCGCAGCAATGGAGGCGCCCGAGATGACAGGGGCCACTGGGGCAAAGTTTTGGTGGGCGTGGCCCAAGTGGTACGGTTCACGGTCGTCGGACGAGAGCGCTTCATTTTCATTGCGCTGCTGCTGTTCCCGGAGCTGCTGCTCTTGGTTCTGGATCACTTGCTGCTGGGCCTGCAGTTGTTGTTGCAGCTGTTGTACTTGTTGTTGAAGGGCAGCAAGGGTTTCCTCGTCGGCAATGGCGGTGCGGTACGTTCGTTTTCCGGGTCACCTGATGTGGGATAACATCACTTTATTGTGTCCGCACTGAAGGTACTACTACAACTGCCTCTCAATCGGGGCACACACACAGTTTTTTTGCTTCTTTCGGGCGAGAGTGTTCTTATCGACGGCGCCCGGGTTTACAGGCAGTAGGGAGTTTTAAAATAGCGCACCTCAAGCCCTTGCGGTGCGGTCACTAACACTGCGCATGCGTTGTAACGCGAGTCGGCGTTAGCGTTCGCGGATCGCATGCAAAAAAAACGAAATTGCGTGCGGTAATGGCGGCCCGCATGTGGCCCGCATGTGGCCCGCAAGCGCTGGTTTTGAGGCTACGGGCGGTGAATGGCGGCCCGCATGTGGCACGCAAGCGCTGGTCTCGAGGCTACGGTGTCGCAGTGATCGTGCATTGCGGATTGCAGCAGGGCAAACGCTATTCTAAATCTCATATAGCGCCCGCTACGCCAACAACGCCCGCAGTGCTTGCAAACGGTATTCTAAAACTCCCTATTGCCGCGACGCGCAGGCGTAGAAGCGGCGCAGAAGTGGCGTCGAACCGTTTCGCCGCAAAATTATTATTGCTAGTTTTCTAATTATGCCTTGCTAATGTTTGGGGATTCCAATTTCCCCTATATCGATCGGAACAACCTTTACACATTAACCTACCTATTGAAGGCTCAAGGTTTTTTGGAGTCATGCCTAGACTTTTCTCTGACACAGTTTATTATCCACTCCGCGCTATTTTGGACTACATCAGCCAATACTTTAGATCTTCTTCTAACCAACCATCCTGACATATGCTCTGACCTAACTCAACAAGATGGGCTTTCTGATCATGATGTAATATCAGGCACTTTGACAGTTTTTTTTGAAGACGTCACTGTTATGATAAGTATATACAATACTATAACAGAGCCGATTTTGACAGCATAAACTCCGAGCTCTATGTGTTTCCTTTAGCTTTCCTTAAAAATTACAAAGCTCAAACTACTGGAAGTAACTGGCCAATGAATAAAACCACTCTTGCCAACCTGATCGATGGTTTCATTCCATTAAAAAAAATAGCCTTCTCTTTAACAGCAACTTGGGTTACCACAAAACTTCGACGCCTTATTAATAGGAAGAAGCGTTTATATCGTTCAACAGACAAGGACCATCTCTCTGATTACTGGCACCATTAGAAGGTCTGTGATAGGCAATATAAGTCACTCTTGAAACCATAAAAACGACATTTCTTCGCTCACGACTTCTACTTCATGCTCACTAACAATCCACCGCGCTTCTGGCATATGATAAAATCTTAGAGATACCCTAACATAACACTTGTTGACAAGCACGGCGACATGGTTCATGACTCAGAATGTGCGGATCTATTAAATAACGCCTTCTCATCCGTATTTACACCTTAAAAAAAATCCCTACTGAAAAATCCTGTACAGACAGGACCCGTATCATACGATGTTATTGGATACAGGTGATACAGGGATTATGGGCCATATGGGGGATACAGGGATTACGGGCCATATGGGGGATACAGGGCTTATGGGGCATATGGGGTATATGGGCCATACAGGAGTTAAGGGTTCATGGGTAATATAGGTGATAGGGGTCCGAGGAATTCTCCGGTCCTGCTGAAAATCATAATATAGTGCAAAAAAGAGAGAACAGTCACACAAAACCACACACCATATAATTTTAAGCAAGCATACACTAGCCCAAAAACAAGCCCTTCTGCAGAAAAACCCCGGTTACTTTGGGCAAGTAGTAAGGGTCCTAAGTAATGTTTGTCTAAGCATGGTAATAAGGCTATACCAGTTTATAGTGTAAAAAATATGAATATGCCACAATGGACAATTTAATGGTGCTTCGAAAGTACAGTAGACTAAACGGGTGGAAGTGTTGTATGTAGTGTAGTGTCGGGACATTTGAGAAAAACAAGACAAATATTTTTGCATCCTCGAATTTATTTATATGATTACTATAACTTACTAAATTCTTTACTTATTTTTTAACTGTAAGTTAAAACATAAAGCAAAATACCATAAGGAGTACTGACACAAAATTTTGTGGCTAATATAGCCTGCGACATTGATTCCCTTGAACGTACATATATCTACAAATTGGATGAACAATTATAGCTCAGACAGCCAATTATATGAATATTAAAGTTTGCGTGCCTGATCCAGTGCTATATGCCGCATCTCGCATCATTGTATCACTGAAAGTGACCTGAAGCTGAGTCCCAACTGCCAGGTGCCACCATTGTTGCTGAGCTCAGAGTTGGCACAGCTACATTATTGACATCATAGTCGTTATTGCCTTTTGGCCACACTTGTGCTAGCAGGCTACTATTCAGCGACTGCTGTGTTCATGCCTAATGTAAACATGTGGAACGTGAGGATGCCTCAAGAAAATCTTTGCACCCGAACGAGAACGATCAACTTGACGACAACGACATTGTGCTGCATATGCAGCAGCAAAACAATGTGAGCACATAACGCAGGCAGCACAGAAGTGCGTCAGTGTTCTGTGTGTAAGAAGGAAGAAGAACAATACGCCATGGTGGGCCATCTCTTAAGCCAGAAACGCCGAGCGGGAGCTGTTTGCCCCAGCGTCTTGATTACTGTGTCGGTTGTCACCGTCCACTTTCAATATTGATAGACCTGCTATGCAAGTGCTACTTACACCTGGAAGCCCCGTTTTATGTGTACCATTTAGCACACTAGTTGGCATTTGTTGCATTCCGTGGCTCGTATTCTTAGAACTGTGCCAAGCTAAAACTAGTCTGTAATAAACAGACAGCAATTGTCCATCTGTCCCATGCTGCAGCAAGCAATCCACCACATTGTGACTAATAGGCTGTCAACAATGTTAATATTGCAAGACAAAAATTTGCGTCAGTACCTCTTTAAGCAATAATCACTAGCTACAACCTCCAAATTTCTCGCTGTCAGAGCCCCGTTCAGGGGCACTTCTTTGTCCTCTTGATGCACAAATACTCCAATGCGGGGCTACTATGAGGCTCTTGTTCTGAAGCTGAAGGACACTCCACAGGAGCTTTGTAGCCTCCTTGCATTACGACCGCAGCCAAGCCCACTGCTCCTTCTTCTGCCTCTCAAATGAACCTGCAGGGGAAAAATGTCTCTGTGATCCTTCTTTCTTGTGTGTGGGAGTTAACATCGTTACACTCATCCTCAAATTGTTGCTTTAACACTTAACACTTACTAGCATAACTACTTCAAAAAATGAAGTTTCAATAGTGAAAATTGATCCACGAGGTTTCACAATTTTGAATTCAAACAGCTAAATAGAAGGTCTCACAGAAGAATATGCGTGGAGCTCTAGGCACGTGCATGAGTTGTGATCTGTGGCCTTAGCACAGCATTTAGAAGGGCACATGTCTTTTCTACTGAGAACGAAAAATGGGGTAAAAATTTGAAGTAAACAATAAGTAGGGGTACGCAAATATTCATATTTTTGAATATCTTTTGAATAATATTTGCTATTTGATTCAATTCGTACGGCAAATTTTGCTATTTGAACTATTATAACTTACCAGAGACAAAAAATAGGGTCAATGTCTGACTGAAAGGGACCCTCCAAATTTTTAATATGTTTCACCTCATCACACTCGTATTGCATGAAAGCTGACTTTCTGGCTCAGCTACGGTCGCAAATGTACTGACTCTAGAAAAGGCTGATTCTAACAAGGAGAAGATAGGTGTGGCAGAGACAAGGGCTTACTTATACTGCTTTTTGACCTGAAATTTGATCAACTCTTTGGCTGCATGAAATCGTGCATATGAACACATCTGTGCATATATAAATTCAATTGTGCATTGCCTTATTCTTTATAAGGCAACTAGGAAACGCCACCCTACCAACACTTATCAATTTTGCGAAAAGGAAGACTTTCATCTCATAAGAATAAACTTTGGAAGCCTCTCCAACTTTTTCTAGAATTTCACATGAAGTATTTGAAAAAATTCTAGAAGTATTCGAGAAATTTCAGAAAAATATTCAATTTGCACACACACTTCAATATTAGAATTCACTTTGGCACACATACTGTAAAGTTCAAGAGAAGTGGGAAAACCAGAAATAGTTGAGCATTTTATCGCACACTCCTGCCACAGAGAGTTATTCTTCTTGTTCTTCAAGCACTTTGATGATGTTGAAGCAGGCAAAACCATATAAAGCATAGCCAATTAAGGGCACACTTGCACCAGAGCGACCTTTTCCTCCTGTTCTTTGAGTGCCTTGACGGTAACATTTAATGTCCAGCAATTTAAGGGCCTCGATCATCTACTGTCATCACTTAAATCTTTTTCAAATTGTTCTTATAAAGTGTAGCAGATGGCAGATATACAGGAATTAGGCATGCTAAAATGGGCATTTCTTTCACAAATTCAGTATAGTATACACAACACTCTCCATGAAGCAGTTTAAGTGGCCCAGCAACCCTTTTCGAGCATGGTCAGAAAATGCTGCCGAGGGTAGTCGAGGCACCTGAGAGCATGTGAGACAGACATGATGGGGCAACACGCAGCCTGTAATTCATAATTTATTATCAGTCACCTGAAAAACGCTGTTTCCCCTAAACAAATAAGGCTCCAAATTCAACTGACTGCGCTTCAAGTGCAATGTGTACAACCGCAACCGGAGGCTGCCTTATGCCCGTGCACATGTTCGTGATTACACTGAGAAGAAGCCCCATGTTTGAAGAAAAAAAAAAGGGGGGGGATAAAAGAGCTCAACTTCAGGACGCACGTTGATAAATAGGCATAGCTTCTTGTCCCCCAGTCATCCCCTCCTGCGTGGCTTTGAGTGAGCTCACTCGAACGAAAGATGAAAGAAAGCACGTAAAGTATGTGACGAATGCCTGTAGCTCCGCTAGTATTTCGCAGATTGCAAAATTTTTTTGCAACAGTCGATTTAGGATGAATTAAGTTTCTCTAATGAAGACATTTGATGATTACTTGGAAAGGCTTTTCAGGGCTTCTTCATTACAAGGTAATGCAAACATGTGCCTGTAACTTGAAGGCAGGAACTCTTCAACCTGATATGGTTTTGTTATGGCACAACGTAGTCATTACAATTCCAGCTTCCAGTTTTAAATTTAGTCGACCTGTTCCAAAACTTTACCCACTGTACAAACCACACCTTTATATCAGTAAATTATCCAAAAATGAAGAAAATACAATTATTATGTGAGCAAATACAGTACATGGATATAAAAAAGATAAGTGCAAGCTGCAGGAGTGTAAATGGCATATTCAGGCTGTATGAGGAATGTCGTGGAACTCGTAGAGATGAGTATTAATGCATCAACAGCAAACAAAAATTTTAAAAAAAACAAAGCTGCCCACTTTCTTATTTATGAGAGCCAGAACTGTAAGCGGCAGTCCCCCCCCCCTGGGTGCTGCCCCCCAAAAAGCAAAAAAAGTGGATAGTTAAGTCAGCCATAAAATAAGGTGCTTCCAGACAAGCATGCAACCACAGCTGACACAAATGAGCACTTAAACAGCATTAAAAAAGAAGCCCCCAAGCATAGCCCCTAATGAGCCCTTTGCAGCTACACGAGCTATCAACAGCTGTTTCTCTGAAGCATGCATGCTCCTGCACCCTCCTCTGAAAGAAGGCACCGCGCAATAGCCAGCATGCTTCTCACCAAATGCTGGTGCAAAAGCCCCCCAAAAAAATGAGAACTCAGGACACAATGTCATGTAGAAGCTGCTACAGTGCTATGAAAAAAGCATGCAAGAAACTTATTCATTTCAAGGCTTTGCCTTTGTTTTGCTATGCATGGATGAGTCATGTCAATATTCCTCGAACCAGGGTGCAAATGGCAACTATTGGCACCCTTGTTCAAGAATCATAGCAATTGAGAATCGAGATTAGCAGTAACCTCTTTTGGATTCAATCTCACTTAACTCTACAAAACAAAACGCTGGTTAAAGCAAATGTGAGTGCTCCCAAGAGTGAAGGGTTTTTGTGCTGTTAGTGACCAATGACCAAGTCTGGTGAGTCAACTTACGAGTCCGTTAAAATATGATTATCTTTTTCACCTACAGTTTCAGTGCTCCATAAAAGCAATATATTGCATAATAGGTGCTCCAGCTGGCACCTTGCAGTGTCTCGTGGCAGTGTAGCGGCCTCCCTCCACATGAAATCGCGCCTTGAGCTCTCAGTTTTCACAGCTCACACATATCTCAATGCACAAGCATTTGTGCACCGACTCAATATTTATAGCTGAGAGGCCAGAACTACAAGAGGGGGGGGGGGGGGAGTCGAGGTTCCTTGACATGCCCTCCTGTGAATTTCTTCCCGGGACATTCTAATAAAATATCTGAGGTGCCATCTCTTTGAATAAAGATTACCTTACTGGGTTGCAGTCACTATATAAAGGTCTGAGATTGAAAGGCTGTAACTGGAGCACCAATTATGCAACACATTGCTGTTAAGGAGCATTTAAACCATGTGTGGAAAAGATCATCAACTGGAGCACCAATTATCCAACACATTGCTGTTAAGGAGCATTGAAATCATGTGCGGAAAAGATCATCATATTTTAACGGACTCGGAAGTCTACTCACCAGACTTGTCAGACTTGCAATGAGCAGCGAGTCTGAGTCCACTAGTAAGGCCTAAGGAAAAAATATATTTCATGAGTGAGTGTGAATGATTCGCAGATTTCTTTTTAACCTATGCAGGGTGCTGCTCAATATAAGCACGCAGAGACAGGGTAAATGCAGAAGTGGTTCAGCTGGTAAGGCAATGTGTTATGATATAGAAGAGTTCTTCGGTTGTCCAGAGAAGTGTTACATTATTAAGTAGTACCATCGATCATCTTACATCGCTGCCGAGAAAAACACTGACCAGAAAAAATTTGAAACAATGCAGTGTGATGTTTTGCATACAAAACAGCTCCTAATAGCACCTTAATAGGGCATCAGTCAGTCGGTCTATGATGAAGATTTTATAGATGATGCTGTGCAGTCACTGAGGAGGTGTTTTGAAAGAGAGTCTCGACACTGAGGAGTAACAAGTATTCACCGACTGCAGCAGGGGAGCTCCTGGTCAATACTGCAGTCTACATGGAGGGACTAGTCGGGCTGGTGATGAAATCATTGCTTGAAGGATTGAATATTCTGGAGTGCCTGAGTTTCATGCTTGCGATGAGTAATACTTGATGATTGTCTCACCATCATTGTTATACCCACTTGAGTTGTCCAGTGATTTAACTAGCCATTCATTTAGAATAAAATATTGCAATGGCAATTATATGGACACTTTCAACAGCTGCTACCATTGAACATAAGGGCGCAGTTATGAGTGCTGGTGCATGCTATTCAGATAAATATCACTACATGGCTTGTTTACGTGGTGTGCTCTCAGCACTTTCTATTCGTTGAGACTACCGACAGCACAAAAACCCACTCACTCTCAGCAGCACTGACATTGACTTTAACCAGTGTTTCGTTTTGTGAAATGGAATCTAAAGAGTTAAGTGCTAATCTTTGTATAGCATTCCCATTTGCTCCTATTTCCTTCATTGCTTCGTGCTTGTAACAAAACTCGTAGCTAAGACTTTATCTTTGGACCCCAACCAGCATTTGCTGGCGTGCTAAAACAGGAGTAAAACAGCCGAAATAGCATTTGGAGCAATTTTGCAGCAGCAAAATGTTACTTTTGGAGCACTAAATTCCAAGTTCAGAGCTGGTTATGGAAAAAAAGAACATGCATTTTTATCATGACATAGCGAATTTGGAGCACTATAAAAAAAGGTGGCTTACATTTAGAGAAAAAACATGTATAAACAATTCAACATAACCTAAATTATGTAGTGTGAGCATACTATTTACTACTATTTCAATGAAGGTAGTATTTTGAACCACCTCGCTAAGGAACCAATGATAAAGTCCATATTAGCGTTTACTGCACCTGTTAAATCAATTGACAAACTCTGAGAATTTCAATATCAATCTGCCGATATTGTGAGCTTGAAATTTGGAAGATTCGTAAAAACGAGAAGTAGAGGTGGTTAAAAAAAAATTGGCACACAATTTAGTTTATTTCTGTAGAGAAGCATAAATGTCACACACTGCTTCAAATGATTGACAGTAGCTTATTTATATGTCAGTAATTATACTGGTACTCAGAATTTAATGGTGTACAAACGCATGAGTAACTGAGCAAGATGTGAAGTGTCCCAGTATCGCGAACAGCCCCTTGTAAATATCTCAACACGCTTTTTCGCAGGCACTGGTCTAGTGCGGCAAAGGTGACTCAAGCAGCTTTAGAACGAAAGTCAACAAATTTTCTTACCGCTCACCACCCCCCTCCCACCCACCCTTTTCAGCATGGGGCTATGTGCCGCTTCGGCTACCTTGCAAGACGAGTTTGACCAGATAAAGTAACAACGGCGCACGCCCGTTGCCCCGGCGACGGTACTAGATATCTTCGCCAAGACCGTGGCAAGGACGCAGCTTCCAGCCAAAATTTGTTATTTGCCACTGCTAAGGTAATCAACACCGGCATTTACAGCACGTCGAAGCCTCATTAAGCCATATCCGCGTTTCTGGCAAGAGAACTTACATTTTCCGCGAAGGGTTGGTGCAACACATTTTTGTTTTAAAGTTCTGCCATCCCGCCGATACGTATCTGTTGTGGTCAGCGGACCGATAGACATGCAGTGTTGTTACTTTATCAGGTCGATCACGTCTCACGAGCATAGGGTGGGTGGCTAGATTATTTTAGGTATATTCTAGGCAGTTTACTTCAGGTTTGCACGCTTTTAGTGATGGTGCAAAGCTGCAGGTGGCCGACATGGCCTGCATTGCTCACCGCAATTAGTACACCCGAAAAAAATTGAGGCTGGCTGGGCATTTTGACGCAGCGTGGTGCAATTTTAACAATTTCACGGGTTTGGCCCAGCTCGGTGCAACAATCGGGAATTGTATCAAATTGGCGCGATTGGCACAGCTGCTGCACCCCTGCTAAAAGGGCCTGATGTTAAACTGTTCAAGCTTTAGCAGTGCATTTTGGGGGATGTTAAGTCAGCCATTGGAGTCTACCCGGTCACTGCCTCCAATTAAGGGGTAGCGACAATAACTTTTCTGCTCTATGTATCTACTTTGCCATTATTGAATATGACAGCTCTGTGGGTGTATGTAAACACTGCCTTACTTCAGAGCACTGTGTTGATTAGAGAAGACCGGCAAGTCCCAGACTTCCACGTATTTTTTACCCCATTGTAATCATTTTTGAGCATGTAATGATAGCAACCAAAAGTTTATACTAATTTGTTCAGAGCCTTGCGTTCTATTGACCGAACCAAAGTATGGTTTACTTTATTTAAAAAATTGCATTTTTTTGCTCCTGTACATGATTTTGGACATTTTGCACACTTTCTTTAAGATCAAATGAAAGTTATTCTAAAGGATCAAGTTCAGTTCAGTACACCACCATGTGTTGCTTGAGTACGTGCACAAACAATCAGCATGACATTTTTTGCCATTTTAAAATTATCACACTGACATAACAAAAAATGCCGTTTCGAGAAGATGGAGTTCTACTTATGCAATAAAAATTGCACATTTTTTTTTCTGTGCTGACTTATTTTTTTTACTGTGCCACCTTATCTATTTCACTGTGTCTGACTTCGGTAAATGCTTAAACAACACTAGTTGGACAGCCTTTTCTTTTTGCTAAAAAATGCTAAACTTCATGCTTTTCGTCAATTTAGAAAGAAAATAAGCGTCAAATATACCATATATAAAAGGGCCATTTGCTTTCAGGTCGCTTTTTTCAGTTGATTAAAAAAAGATACGCAGGATGAGGACAATACTGTAATATCTCAAGCAAGTGCCCACACATAAGCAAGTTCCATCCTCTCTCTTTCAAGATATTTAAAACATGTACGAACAACTGAGCAAGCACTCCCCCCCCCCCCGCCGCCTTTTTGCCATTTCTGTAGTTTCCTTCACTTCCTTTATTTAGAAGTGCAACGAGGTTGCAGAATCATAGTGAATTCTTGCATATTTATTAAAGTGTATCAGTTTCGTTGGAAGCACATGCGACTTTTTCACCATAATCTTGATTTTTTGATGCAAGACCGAGCAAGAACCCCCCCCCCCCTCCGATTCTCGTCACCTTCACCATAGTGGGAGCACTCGCTCAGGATTGCACGGTACACGAAAATTGTAGAAAAAGAATCTGCTTTCATATCTAGTAAACAATGGAAAAGTACTTTCTTCTAACGTTTGCTTACCCTGCTTCCTTCATACACAAAATTAATAACATAACCCTTACAAATATTATTTAGTTCTGTAGCAAGGGAATATGCTGCCCGCTGATATTGTGAACTGCTCTTCTGTCAAATTTATGAACAGAATTCAGAACTTATGTGAACACCTGTATACTATACAATGTGCATATTTCTTGCTCTTACTTGCTTTGTACATAAGTTCGATTTATTTTCCTCACATTTTTGTGTATTCAAGTTCAACCCATTCCTGCATTGGCCCGAGAAGGGGCCTGCAATATTGTAAAATAAAACAAAAATAAGCTACTTTGAAATTCACATAAACTTGGTTCCCTACACTGACAGACACACGTAGTTTCAACCCTGTTCAAGAAGCATGAAGTTGGCAGACTTGTCAATTATTCTGCCCATTGAAAACATCAGTGCTATTGAAAGCTAAATTTCTTAACAGTACACACTTGCCTGACAGCTTCTTCTTGAAGCATGTGAAGCCCTGTCAAGGTGAGGCATCATTGGGAAGGACTGTGGTAGCGGCTCAGAAGTTGTAATACTGGTTGTGATGCAGCAATGGCTGAAGTGAAATATAGGTCGTGGTGGTGGTAGCAGCAGCTGCAGTGTTTCTGCCGAAGGTGCCTGACCTGGAGGATATCACTGAAACCTAAGGGGTGACAGATAATAGGCATTAAGAAATCATGAAAAAGAATGTTCACTACATTATAGAAATTTGCAACTTAGAGTAATGGACAGCTGAGCTTGTTGGTAGAGATTTATGTTGGACTTCTGTGAACATAATAAGCGAGAAGCGTAGCATGTAAAGGGTGTGTCGTGGGTAGTACCTACATTCACAACATAGCTCAGGGGCTAAAGAGAGTGATAAACAGATACAACATAAATGCATTATGACCACCAATAGACTAGGTACTAGGCGAGATATAATGTAATGCTGAAAAACATCGAGAGGGGACAAGAAGCTGGACTCACATTTGTTTCGTAATCACACCAAAAATTTTGTTGATTACCATACAGGCGTAAAGTAACATGTTCCTTTTAGCTTCGGCCATACCTACATAGGGAAGATGGGCCAGTGTTAACTATAGATGAATGAAAAAGAAGAGAGCGCGAACTACAGGCTCACCGAAAACTCTATCTTTAAATTGTCGAAGGTATGTTGAAAGCACAGGCCGACCAAAAAAAAAGTGAAGCTCACTCAATCGCAAAATGTATTTGCACATATGGCTCATTCAGATTCTCATTTATGGCCCAATCCAAGTTTGAGTGACTCGGCTTGTGAGGGAGTTTGCCGACCTATGGCTGAGAGGGGTTCTGAAGTCTGCCATTCCTTTCCTCCAAAGCCTCTATTTGTTGCTCAATCCACTCGTTCCATTGTAAAAATTTTCTCTTTCTGGAGGAGGCTCAATCAAACAAGCTTCTAATTGCCAGAGCCATCCTACAGGGCTCTTTTTCTTTCTTGAATCGCTGCCTTCTGCGACTTTTTTTTTTTGAGGGGTGGGGTGGGGGGTCTTGGGAGTGTATATAAAACCCAAAATATTACCACTCAGTAGAGACGCTCTAAATGCCATAAAATCCAGAGTAAGCACTCCTAACAGAGCAAGCACCTCCCTACTTTCTTGCTAAATACAGGTGCTAAATAAGTAGCCTCTTCTCCTCTACCACCATCTTCACTGTTTTCATTTGCCGAGTGAATGCGAAATAAAGCCGTGTATGCATGGGCATTCAAGAAAGTGCTTAACTAGACGCACAGATGTGCATTTTTTATTCTCTGTGATTCTTCCACTTCCACGTTAAATATTGACCGATGACTGAGCAAGAGCCTACTCTTCAAACCTTGTCGAATTATCATTCACTCTCCAGGAGCACTTGCTGAGAATTTTTCGATAAACACAACATACTACAAAGTCTGTACTTTCCAGTTACACGTACCTTAAGAGTACAGTTGCAGTAACTACCTTACTAAGTCATATATTACTTCATAGGTAGCCATGAATATTAACTTGAATATCATACTGTCTGCTGTGTTGCTGATCGCAACAGCTGCATGTGCTCCTTAATTTATAACTATGCAATAATTGCACAATTGCACATCATATTTGCAGACTGATGTTTATGCAGTGATTTAGCCACATGAATTTATGCAAATCATTACAAAATTAACTGCTTCATGAACGTAACAAACATAGAGTCAGCATGAGTATAACTTGAGAAGCTAGCTTTGGCATGTTGACACTCCGGAGATACATTTCAGCTCATAAAATACAATGCCTATATTTTTCAAAGTCAAACTGGCCTCCGAATAAAAAGCAATTAAAATTTCATGATGCAACGCATATGTGTTGTACGATTTCTTTAGTGTGCCTGTCTATCTTATGAGGTCACAGCTTTCAGTTCTTGACGCAAAACCCATGTAAGCATGCCTCGGATAAGTGTGAAATGTGTGCTAGAATTCAATTTCAGGGTGCTGAGCAGTGCAGTGCAGCTGAAATTCATGGAATATTGAGCAATGTGTACAGCACCACTTTCAATACATGACAGCAAGGCACTGCAATAGTGTAGGAAATTAGAAGCATGATGTACAATATTTACAATGCAAACTGACTGGGAATGAAGCAAGTGTAAAACTATGATTTTGTTGACTGAACGGATCAGATAATTCGGTAAAATCATGGGGTCAGAATTTTCGGGCTGAGTAATTCATTTCCCAAAATATTGCAGTCAGCTCAATACAAATACAGCACAAATGGTATACCATGGTTGGACACAGAGTGAGACTCTAGTGCTGCAAACTGCGTGCAGTCAGTTCCTAAAATGCTGACTGGTCATGAAAACAAAACGATAAACGGGTGCCATTTTGACATTTCTCTGGCACTACCATGATGTACTCCAGAACTGAAGGTGCAATACAAACAGAAGCATTCCGATGAGCGCAAAGAAATTCAAGTGAACCTTCTCCAAGAAGAAGTGCATGGCTGCTGTGTTTGGCGAGATAAATGGTGGTGTTTCCTTGATAAAATAGGTGAGGCTTAAACCCACAAAGACTCATGAGATTTGCCATCTGCATCGGCTCCTAGTTAAAGATATTCGTGACACGCTGTTTCGCTGGCCACGCTTTTGGAGACGTAGACAGGGCTTTTCTTTCAATTGTGTTGAAATCTAGTCATTTGCACAATCATAGTCGGCTGTGCAGCTGTCGAAAATAGTGCCAAACGGGAGAAAATGTTCAGATTCCCTTGGAACAAAGATAGAAAATTGAAGGAAATTTTGTGGAGAGACATGGTGAGTGGTATATGTCTAGCGTAAGGTGAGTAATATTTATCAACAATCCTGCATGGATGGTTTCGTTTGACACATTCGGTATTTATGTACAGGCGCTCCAAGCAAAGATCCATGGCAGGTTGACTACGTGCCATCAACATATTGGCACGTCGAAAGAGAATCTAAGGCGCCAAGACTGAAGTACAAAAGTCGTTTGGATGTGTAGTTTTCATCAGCACAACCACAATCACTATCTACACAGCTACGACAAGCATACGGCATTTGTTTTAAAATGCACGGCCGCTATGCAACGTGCAGCCAGCTCTGAGCTTGATACAGAAAACAGCAAGACAGAGCAGCCAACAGCCGCATGATATCATGCCAGGGGTGACACCGTGGAATCCACGGCACCAATTGCAGTGATGTATGCACAATTAGTAGTGGTTAAGAAGGCGACGACTTCGTACCAATTGGAAAAAATGATGTGTCAGTAATGCTATGTAGACAAGAAAGGGCGCTCCACTATTCTATATACAGAACAGGTATACAATGTGTTGCTAGTGATTTCAACTGTTCCTCCAAGCATTCATTACGTAGTAAATTTATTCATACCTGATCTGGTGCACATGCGAGCAGGACAGGTAACAAGGCTTAACAAACACGGTGCCTGACTGTGAGGTGAGCATCGCCTATACCAGCTTGTTCACAAAAACGATGCAATGCCGAAACGCCTAAGAAGCTCGACTTTACTAAATAAAAGTCGATGTCATTCATGAACATTTGAACATTTTACCAGGCCGTCACCGCTGAACACGTAGTTTTAGTAACATATGATACTCATTGCACATGGTGAACGTTGATACAAGATACTATATATCCAACAATCTGAGACAGCGACAGAGTGTTTCAATTGCAAATGCAAAAACAGCTGAGCGCCCTCACTGAGGCAAACACGCAAAAATAAGCACATTAGTCGGTGATGTGCATTATTATGCAAGTGTAAAATTAGTTGAAAGACGTGACAACCAAGGCCACGCCACTTAAAAGAAAACACATATTTGTGATAGCACATCCAGTCGGTTGTTTGCCACTTCAAATGAAAATATTATTTGGCAATCACAGCACATGCTTCTCTTTTGTGGTCAGTCGTAGGTGCGGCCATGCTATTGTGTGCTAAAAATTTGCAGCATATGCGTCGGGTTACCATGAAGAAAGCGAGTGACACGGATAAACGCCAATACTCAAGGAGTGATGCAGCACGCAGAGAGCCATTGAAATGGTAGCTGGTGCAGATGGCATGAATCCCATGAGCCTTTGCAAGTTTATGCCTCACTTATTCATGGGACATGGCATGACCCTCACTGCAGTATTGTAGGTCTAACTCTCAAATGTCTACAGAGCGCAATTAAGAATAAGCAAAGAGAGACATAAGACACTGTCTTTTTTTTTTTCATGACAACAAGGGGCCACAGAGGAAGCAGCGGGAAGTTCAGTCGCCCAACACCATACAGACTCAACATAGCTATCTCTGATTGCCATATTTTTGCTAACATGAAATGCTGGCTAGAAGGCCTGTGCTTTCACCCAGTCCTGTTCTTCGCTCTGCTGCTTGATGCAGACTCGCTTACTGAACTTCTAGGCAGAGAGTAAAGGAAGTTGCAAGGCAGACAGTTCTGATGAAGCCCTTGATCAACATTTGTTGTGCTGAATACTAAATCACTGAGACTCTTACATTACTAAGTCAAAAGTGTGGTTGCTAACTATTAGTGCTGTTCTTTTTCTTTGTAAGAATCATCCCGGCAAAACTGACGTATTTACGTGTGGTGCCAGTATTGTTACTAATTATTTCTGTACCATTCTCCTTTCTTGTAATTCCACTGCAGCTTGGGCTATGCTAGGCTGCAGTATTGTGAATAAATAATTAATGAGTTGGTGCTACACACTGTCAAATGTCTGAATCAAAATGGCAAATATGTACAGATGTAGCTGGTATATGTACCTAACTGTTTCAAATTAAGCAGTCTTCATTTTCGCTCTGGTTACTACTTCACGACCGAACAGAACTTGAAAAAAAAAATTGCAACATAGAATGAGTGACCCTTGCCTAGCCAATTAGCACAAATGTACATGAATGAGCGACTATTGTATAGACGTGCGGCTTGTGAAAGCAACCAGGACATTGGAAGTTAGCATTTTGTATATGTTGTTAAAATAAGTTTTACTATTAAACCACATTTACCTTCCAAGTTCTGACGTTCTTTTCACAGTCACTCTGGTAGAAAAGATTGTGTTGCACGGCGAGTCGTTTTTTTTCCATCTGCACGAAGTCAGTAAAAATAGTTTAATCAGAGAACACATAAAGTTGGAGAGCAGGCTACTATAAATAACCACACAAATGAAAACGTAGAATGTGTGACTATTACATGCGAACAATAAATAAATGCAATGTAGTGCAGGTTTGCCATCAGGAATAGCGACGTCGACTTGTTCATATATTAATAACTCTACCAGTGTCACACCGGACATTTCCAGCCCCATCAGGGCCGACCCGAATGCGGTTTTTGATCGCGATCAACAGTGCCAGCTACAACTTAGGTCACTGTGCAGCCGCACATAATACATTTTGATCCAGATCGGTTATGATTGTGATCGAAAGATCTCATGGGACACGAGCGCGCGGTATCAGGTGCAGCATGCCAACATACACAACACACGGATAAAATGTGCCACATAAAAAAATAAAACACACACGCACTCAAACACGTTTTCGTTGTGCCCTCCTTTGTTCGCCTAAACGCACGCCAGCGAAAACGTCATGGAAAATAAAATGACACTCACCTCAAAGAAGGTGGACATCCCTGTAATAGCAGCTCTTCTTGATGTCCTTACCCGGCTCACTTTGCCGATAATGGCCTTTTTTGCCATATCGGCAACGCTCAGCGATATGAAGCACTTCTCGAGGTTGTCCACAACGGCGCGGCAACTGTCTCCGCAAATGACGAACGTGACTTTTGGTGCACCCCGCATTTCAAATGACTTTTCACGGTTTTACTGAACCACATCTGTTTCACACCTGCCGCACAGTTCGAAGAGGCATAGAGGCTGCACACAGGAAACGTTTAAATCCGGTAGCACAAGACAAGCAACAAACCCCTTCGCACAAACTGCAAGCGCCATATTGACGACGAATGACTCCGAAATGGGCTTGTCTTGGCCGCTTGTCGTTAACCAACTCTCCCGCAGTTACAATGAAAAAAAAACTCAAAGCTGGCGAGAAAGAGAAAACTCATTGACACAATTTCAAATTCATAAACTCACGTTTTTTTGCGCGCATAAAAAAGCATGTAGTAAGTTTCATTGGTCTCAATAGATTTTTTTTTTCATGCTACCAAAAATTTGTATTTTGGCTTCCGTAGTGCGGTTGTCAGGTGGTGTTGACTTATAGCTCGTAAACATCCGGTCGCGCAAAAATGCAAATGGCAGTTAAGCATTCTGCGATGATCCCGTTGATTCTCATCGACGCAGTAACAAACTGGACCTACCTACAGCGGAGAGCATGTGGAAAAAAAAAAGCTTTTTTGAACTTCACTAAGCTTCCCAGCTGATTATTGTTCAGCAGCATGCCGTGACGGCATACGTTAACTGGCGTACATAAGCATACATAATCGCCAAAAGAACGCGACCAGTACACCCAACTTCGAGGAGACCAACAGAAAAAAAAACACATAAAAAATAAAATTCGTCCGTGTTAATCTAGATTAACGACGAAAGCATAAAGCGCAGATCTGCGAGATGTTGACTATTTTTTGTTCAATACACAGAGTAATGGTAGAGATATTCTCGTCTGGGCCCTGTAATTAGTGTGTGGTGTTGTTTAGAATTTTTTCACGAGCCGTAAGTGTTACATAGATGAGTATTCAGCTGACCTTACTGTATCTGTAAGCATTAATATATTCTTTATCTTGTATATGCATATGCCAGAATTCAGCGTAAGTAATAGTGTAAAAACAGCTGAGCTGTGGAGAATTGTCTTTGGCTAAGTTGTAAATTATGCGTAAAGCTCTGTTTTGAATAAGGTGGAGCTTCTTTAAAGTGCTGCTAGTAGGAAGAACAATTAAAACGTGAGACAGCTTAACGCACGAGACTGGCCTGCACATCCCTCAGCAACTTTTATGTTAACCAAACTCCTAGAATTTTACATGGCTAGCACATATTTTATGTTTCTAGAGCTGCAAGTCACTGATTCCTGTCATAGCGCATGCTTCACCCCGTGGCCAAAAAGTGATCCCTCTCGTATTAGCCACGACAATTTCTAGTGTACTTTTTTCAGTCACGCTCCATTTTTACTAACCAAAAATTCTACGAAGGTTACGATATTACTTGACGCACATTCAACGCGCAGCTTCTTGTTGAAGCAATGCTAACTGCAGCCACATGCACTCCGCAGTTGTAGAAACATAACATTATTTCGCTACATGTTGCCACTAAAACTGCCAGTGCTCAAGCTTCAAGCACACCACTATGTGCATTCAAGGAGCCGCGAACTAAGCGGAACGCCTACAGCCACTTTAGGACAATCGAAGCCTGCCACACTGCATGCGCACAAACTTCATTCATAAGGAACGAAAGCGAGGAGTGGGGAGACAGCCTGTGTGACTGAGGAAGCAAACGAGGCTGCAGTCGCTCTTGATATCTACAGACTCCGCGCTTACTCTCTCGTCTTCCATCTATCGGTTACGCCTCCAACGCAGACAGCGAAGCCGCATGACCGAGGAGCACACACCTTGAGATCAGCTCTCTCACACAACTGTATTATCGGTGCCATAAGTGCATGGTCATCGGCAGGATTCTCTCTTGAGGGATGAAAATGGCTGGTGTAGGGCGAAAGCACTGCCATAGCTTGGGTGGGTGCAAGTGCTAGTGAGGCTTGAGGGGGACAACTACCCCAATTTTTTTCCCTTACTGACACCCATGCATAAGTGTGCAAAACAAAATGAGTAATATATACTAACAGTCTTGTTAATAATAAGTTAAACAAGAAACAAACCAGTATGCTTCTCTATGTGACTCCTAGCTGGCGTAGGATCGAGTGTTTCTCATGAGTGCTAATCAATATTAACATGCTGATGTCAAAGTGACGCATAAGAATTCACAAGTTATAAGACTCAATTGCCATCATATTACGGAAATTCAAGCTTGACACAAAGTATTTCTTGGTTTTGTTTTATGAGTGTAATACTTCCTTAAAGTAAATAAAAAGGGCTTACACTAGACACTTCTCTTCAATTCTTTGAAGAATGAATTCTCTCTGCAGTTACACTACACCAACATTTTCTTTAAACCATGCTTGCATGGCACTGCAAGATTACGTCCCTCAATAAAATTAGAGAGATGTCTTCACATGACGTTTCCTAGGTCTTTAAAGAAAACTCAAAACAGGCAAGCAGAAAATGCGCAAGTTTGTGTCACACAATTACTCAGATAACATATTTCAAACAATGCAAATTTGTGCACCACATCATTCGAACTGAAGAACTAATGGTCAAAATACTCATGTCTTGCAAACAAAAGTGGCTCAAGTCGTTGTTTTGAGCTTCCATGCATTGCTTTGAATGGTTTATGAGTGTGTTTGGTGGCACAAGCTTTCTTCTTCCTGATACTTGGCTGGGCTATCACAGAGAAGGCGCACAATGATTCTCCATGCTATGTTTTGTGCACTTTCATCTGAACCATTGAAAATGGCTTGTTGCACGCTTACGTGCACAGCATCATCCCCATTGGACAGCTATTTGTAACGATACTCATGTCACAGCACATGAGCATCTTGTGCACAAAGCAAAGCATGGAGCATTATTTGCTATTGTGCACCTTCTCTGTGATAGCACGGCCATGCGTCAGAAACAAGAAAGTTTGTGCCACTAAACACTCTTGTCAACTATTTTAAGCAATGAGTGGAAGCTCAAAACAACAACTTGAGCCACTCTTCTTTGCAAGACATAAGTACCGTGACCATTAGCTGTTCAGTTGGGACGATGCGGTACATGAATCCGTACAAAAAGCTGTTTTCAAGGGTTCAGATAGAAGCACACAAAACAAAGTGTGGAAAATTATTTCCTCTTGTCCACCTTCTCAGTGATAGACACAGCCAAGTATCACAGACAAGAATTCTTGTGCCACAATAACATTCTCATGAACCATTTAAAGCAATACGTGGAAACTCAAAATGAAAAATTAAGCCTCTTTTGTTTGCAAGACATGAGTACCATTGCGAATAGCTGTCCAATGGACATGATGCTGTACATGCAAGCATATAAGAAGACGTTTCGAAAGGTTCAGATGGAAGTGCACAAAACAAAGCGTGGAGAATTATTTCCTCTTGTCCACATTCTGAGTGATAAACACAGCCAAGTATCACAGACAAGTATTCTTGTGCCACAAAAACACTCTCATGAACCATTTCAAACATTACCTGGAAACTCAAAATGAAAAATTTAGCCTCTTTTGTTTGCAAGACACAAGTACCATTGCGAAAAACTGTCCAATGGGCATGATGCATTACATGCTAGCATATAACAAGACGTTTTGAAAGGTTCAGATGGAAGCGCACAAAACAAAGCGTGAAGAATTATTTCCTCTTGTCCACCTTCTCAGTGATAAACACAGCCAAGTATCACAGACAAGCATTCTTGTGCCACAAAAACACTCTCATGAACCATTTCAAGCAATACGTGGAAACTCAAAATGAAAAATTGAGCCCCTTTTGTTTGCAAGACATGAGTACCATTGCGAATAGCTGTCCAATGGGCATGATGCTGTACATGCAAGCATATAACAAGACGTTTCGAAAGGTTCAGATGGAAGTGCACAAAACAAAGCGTGGAGAATTATTTCCTCTTGTCCACCTTCTGAGTGATAAACACAGCCAAGTATCACAGACAAGCATACTTGTGCCACAAAAACACTCTCATCAACCATTTCAAGCAATACGTGGAAACTCAAAATGAAAAATTGAGCCCCTTTTGTTTGCAAGACATGAGTACCGTTGCAAATAGCTGTCCAATCGGCATGATGCTGTACATGCAAGCATATAACAAGACGTTTTGAAAGGTTCAGATGGAAGCGCACAAAAGAAAGCGTAGAGAATTATTTTCTCTTGTCCACCTTCTGAGTGATAAACACAGCCAAGTATCACAGACAAGCATTCTTGTGCCACAAAAACACTCTCATGAACCGTTTTAAGCAATACATGGAAACTCAAAATGAAAAATTGAGCCCCTTTTATTTGCAAGACAAGAGTACTGTTACAAATAGCTGACCAATGGGGATGATGCTATACATGCAAGCATACAACAAGCCGTTTTAAAAGGTTCAGTCAAAAGCGCACAAAACAAATCGTGGAGAAATATTTGCTAATGTACACCTTCTCTGTGATAGCCCAGCCAAGTATCACGAAGAGGAAAACTTGTGCCACTAAACACTATTGCCAACCTTTTCAAGTAATGCAAGAAAGCTCAAAACAACAACTTGAGCAACTCTTGTTTGCAAGACATGAGTATCGTGACCATTAGCTGTTGAGTTGGAATGATGTGATATATGAATGCATACAACAAGAAGTTTTCAAAGGTTCAGATGAAAGCACACGAAACAAAATCTTGAGAACTATTTGCTCCTATTTAGCTTTTGAGCAATAAACACAGCCAAGTACATTTTACGAGCAAGCAAGCTTGTGCCACCCAAACACTTATTCAACTATTTAAAGTAATGCGTTGAAAGTTAAACTGTATATTTGAATCAATTTTGTTGTAAGACAGGAGTAGCATTAGAAATACTTAGTTGGCCAGTGGTGAAGATACTTTGATGCAGACGTACAATAAGCCATTTTCAAAGGCTCAGATGGAAGCACACCAAACGAAATTTTATAATTATTTGCTCTTATTCTGATTCTGAGGAATAAACACAGTCAAGTACCGTTCACAAGTGAGCAAGCTTGTGCGAAGCCAACCAAACTCTCAGATCAACCGTTTTGAGCAGTGCATCGAAAATTGATCTGAATACTGGATGTAGTTTTCTTTCAACAATACCAGTATTGCAAAACCTTTTTAATATGTTTGTATGTAATTATTTTGTACTTGTACAGATTAAAGACTTCATCGATATCTTTCATTGTGTGTGTTTAGACCAGAGAGCGCAATTGCTATGTCATAACAGAGACGCCTTGCCTCTCGACTGTGTCTTGTGCACTTTTTCCTCGCGGTCCAAGCTTCGTAGAGCTCATTCGCACTCTTCCTTGGCAGTCCTGCATGGCCCTTTGTGCTTTGTGCCTTGGTTCAATGACAGAGCACGTGAGCGAGGCTTGGTATATCTCTCCTGAATATAAGGATTAATTGTCTTTTATCTTCTTGTGTATGTTCATATAATAGAAAATTACTCACTCACTATTTTCTGTTAGAGATTTCTCATAGAAAGATTATTCATTGCACAAATACAACATTTAAAATATTCTTTTTTTTCATAAATTGAACAGCAATATGTGTGCAAATATAACACGTGTACAACTAAGGTGATCAAATGAAATAAAGTACTTTGGTAATTATCTGATATACTTATCTGTTATACTTTTGCACATATTTGCATCTCATGATATGAACTAGTTAAAATTGGTTATTTCTTGAGGTTGTGTACAGCCAACTAATGGAGCTGAAAAAGTTAGTATTTTAGCCCTTTCAACACACAAAAAAACAAAAATGTTATGCATGCCTAGGTATTTGGTCTAATAAGTTTACTGATGTACTACATTGACTATCAAGGTTGACATTGAGCCCTATCAAGTCCTATGTATGGCCCCCATTCAGCCCCATTAGCTCCTATATTGTGCTAGATGAGAGTCCTACATACCAAACCCATAATGCCTGTGTAGCTCCTACATACCCCTATATGTCCTGCCCAGGTCCCATTCAGCTCCTACATACCACCATATAGCTCCTGTATAAGACCCATCTACCCCCATTTGGTTCCTGTACAGCTCCTGTATTAGCTCCTGTAACCCCTGTATTGAAGCATACGGGTCCTGTATGGAATTATATAGGTTTTTTCAGTAGGGAAGACACCATATAACCCTCCGTTGTCAACCTCATCGACGTATCTATGCCTGAAATAACCATTATTGGGGCAGGAATTTCTTCTTCGCTAAATAACCTTAAAACTTCTTCTGCATCCGATCAAAATTGCGTTATTAATAAAGTGTTAAACAATTTGTCTCCTTGCTTATCAGCATTATTGTGTGCACTCTTCTCGCAGTCGCTATCAACTAACAATATTCAAAGCGACTGGAAGGTTGCAAAAGTAATACCCATATTTAAGTCGGGAGACCGCACACATCCATAAAACTGATGCCTCATTTCTCTAACCAGTACCATTTGCAAGTTACTTGAAGATGTCATCTACACTGCAATCATTATTTATTTAGAAGACCACAACATCATTTTTAGTACCAACATGGCTTCCGTCAAGGTTATTCATTCGAAACGCAGTTATCCAGCATTTTATATAACATACATTCATGTTTAGACTTAGGACTTCAAGTTGATGCCATTTTTCTGGATTTTTCAAAAGCTATAGATCGCGTTCTTGACCATGAACTAATAATAAAACTAACAAGCCTTAATATACATCCATTCGTTATTGGATGAATTAAAATATTTTTCGCGTCTAGATCACAATATATGTCTGTTAACAATAGCCCCTTCTCATCCACTAACGTAACTTCCAGTGTTCCTCAGGGCAGCGCTCTTGGCACTTTACGTTTCTCATTCTATATTAATGACTTACCCAAATGCGTGTCCTCTAACATCAGACTTTTCGCGAATGACGGAGTAAGTTATAGAACAATTTCATGTGACAAAGATAAATACATTCTTCAAGCTGATCTTAAGGCAATGAACACGTGGTGTTCAACATGGCTGATGACAATTAATACAGCTAAAACACAGCTACTGTCGCAATGCGGCGCATCCACCGCATTCCGACATTATATGTAATCAATAACAACATAATTCAAGATACAACTTCATATAAGTATCTTAGTGTTCACCTGCAGTCTGCCCTCACATGGTATCATCACATCTGCCTGACCTTGGCATAAGTTCCCCGCTCATTAGGCCAGCTGAAACGTAACCTCAAGTGTACTACAGATACTTTCCGTAGGCTAGCTTGCATCACGTTAATACACCTTAAAATTGAATATGCATCAGCTATATTGAATCCCACACAAATGTACATCACCCATGACATCGAGTCTTTACAAAACCATGCAGTGTGTTTCATATTTTCTCATTATTCACCCTACATCAATATTTTAGCACTAAAATCTAAAAAACACTAAAAAAGCACTAAAAGCAAAAGACGGGCATAACTGCCCGTCTTTCGCTTCTCGATAAAATTTATGACCCATGCCTACACGCATTTTCGAAACACCAGCAGCTATCTTTCCACGCATGAACCACATCTTCAAGATAGAATGTATAACCTGTCGCACAGCTCATTATGCCCATTCATTCATTTCTAGAACAATAGTTGCATAAAATAATCTGCCATCCCACATTGCCACTGAACCCGGTTTCTCCACATTTCAGGAACTTTTACGCAACAATTATAATTAAGCATCCACCACGAGTGCTTTTTAGATACCGTCAAGTATTACTTCATGTTTTTTTGTTCTCATCATTTGTCAACAATTTTGTAAATTCATTGTTTATGGTACATTTTATTTATTCTATATATTTCAAAGATGTGGTGCGTACAATTATGACTGCATTTTACTTTTAGCTTGTGTGCTGCATTTCTTAGTGGCCTAAGTTTGGTTTATTGTTTCTCGTCTTCTTTTTCAATATTTCATATATTTCCTCTATTTTTATTTTTTTCTGATGTTCCTAGTGTTCTCTTTTTGTTGTTTGTTTGGTTATATTGAAAGCGTGCTCTTGTTATTTTTTTATATTTACTTTCTCGGACCGTAAACATACATCGTTTAATTCATGTGTCTGTTCCCCCATGTAATACCCATTCTTGGGACCTTTAAGGCTATTGTGAAATTAAAACAAAATAAAATGAAACTTGTTTATGTATCACTATTTGTTGTTGTTTTTTGTGCGATTTGTTCTTAGTGTAGACACTGCCTGGAAGAAGGCAATGGAATATTTCAACAGAACGAGTAATCTGAACGGGCGTACGAAATTACATTCGCGCATATAACTATGTATTGAGTCTTACGGACCGTTTGGGCACTGCGACGGGGGGCCTGTCTTTTCCAAAAGTTCGCTCAGCCCACGCGGAAAGCGCAACACAGTCACAGCGAGAGCTCTAAAAGCGGCCTTTATGTGCCTTTTCAAGACAATCTTTGGGTAAATGCTAAAAGCACACTAGCTGGGTACCCACTACGCCATAAATATTCATGCTTTCTGTGTAATAGGCCGGCTTCCAATATGATATCTTTCGTCTTTCTTCGAAGAAGCGTGGTGTTCGCTAAACACTTCCAACGAATTTTGTGTGAATTTTATTTTTTATCCAGTGGCTGATGACGATGAGGAACGACGCTTGAATTGGGTATGTTTCACAGTTATTAGGTGATGAAAAATAAGCTTTTGTAAAGGTTTGGAGGTTTGCACGACCCACTCGTTATGCAATTCACATTTTGTAGCGCCTGGTTTTTCATTTGATGTTCTAAAGCGCTTCAATACTCATAATAACGCGATTCCTTTCCCGACACCAGGCCTGCCTAAGGCAAGTCTGTGAATGAGTCCCAAGCACTGGCATGGCTCAGTGTTAGAACAGTAGCTGGCGCGCAGTGGACCCGGGTTATAATCTCACAATGTCTTTGGTGTTTTTGTTTCAGTTTGTGTTCTTATTCTGATTAATAGTGGTTACGAACACAGGCGGCGGCGGAGAGCTACGGCGCCGTGCCTGACCCGTGTTGCTATAACAGCTTTCACTGTAAAACTCTACTGTAGTGACCACAGAGCAGTTGTCATATGCATGCAGCATAATAATGTTGGACGTCAAGTGCTACTTAGATTTAGGCACGTGTTACTAGTTCCCAGGTTCGATACGTTCTGGCTACTCATGTCCTTACATGATAGCTGATTTCCATACATTCATTCACTCATTAATCTAGTCATTTATTCATTTATTTTTTCAATCGGCCATTCATTCAGGCAGCCTTTTAGTCAACCTATCGGTGAGTAAGGTATTCGTTATTTAATGTAGTTGATAAGCAAATGATGCAACGGCACTGAGATATTCAGAATGATTTATGGTGTTCGAGAGCAGGATGGCTGGTTGAAGAGGCAGCAACCACGCGCATTTTTTTCCAAAAAATTAATTGTTCGATATAGTCTATTGGCGTCTCTACTCTGGGCTACAGTCACAGCAATGTTTTATACGCTTTAGTGGAATTCATCAATCAGTCTAAAAGAATATCCAGCTAAATAAAGTCTTCATTCTTTAAATACTTCATGGCTCATATTTTCTACCTAAATTCGTTATATTAGTCAATTCCGCTTATATGAGTAATATACGGATCAAAATACTGCGAAAAAAAAACACCTACTACTCGGAAAATTCACTGCATTAGGTATGAGCCTTGAGAGGAGGCGAAGAATAACAAGAAGTATGATGCAATAAACTTTGCAGAAAAACTGTCGGTCAAGGGCAAAAATGGGCTGCCTTGTATGAATGCTCTGCCCGTGGAAAGCCGTTGCTTGACCCACTTTTGGTAACCCTAGCAAAGAATAATGGCATTGGAAACTGTCTGTAGGTTACTTACCAAGAGCGCTTCCAAATCTCGATTCCATATTCTTGTTGATATATGAATTAATGCAACAGGAAAAGTGCGCTGACATCATCGAATTATCAAGTTTATAGCCTTTTTTTGTTGATTAGACAGAAGCTTGCGCATAGAAGGCTGAATGAGTACTTATTAAGAGTTAAGCTCTAAATTATTGCTCGATGCTTAAGTAGGCTATGTGGTTTCGGAAGTCAAGGATGGTGAATACGTTAAAGTTGATGGTATTAAGCTTACACGTATAATTCCATTCGTGAATCAAGCTTTCTTAATCGAGTATTGGCAGCTCATCGTTCACATCACGATGATGAGATCCCATGAATTAACACACAACTTGGTTCTGAGTGAGCAAGTAACTGTTGATGGTGGTTGTGGAGTACAGCTCTGTCCAGCGTCAGTAAACATTCTACGTATAAGGTGTATTTTCTCGCTTACGAGATGCAGGCTTGCGTGTTCTCAGCACACCCACCAATTGTTCGGGCGCTTTGCATGTTGCCAATGTCCTCTAACGGTATGGTCGAGCAGGGCGAGGTAACAGAAGGAGAGAGACGACACCATGGCAAGCTTTTAAATGCGAATCAATTCTTAGTTAAATTCGGCACTTTAAGCACATTTATCTATCTATCTAGCCGCTTATGTTTCTGTGCTCTCATGGTCACCCCATTAACTTGGCGCGAACAAATTAAACATGGGAGGGTAAGACAGTTTGACGAATATGACGCGCTGGTCAAGACATGAATATGGTCTTAATCCCGTCACGTATCACTGTCAAACGCTTCCCGCTAGACAGTGGCACAATATGTACCGCTCGTATAAGGGTATATACCACAGGGGATTGACACTAAGTATCTACCAAGAACTTAATAGTACCTGCAAGATCGACGAGAACAGCGTGAACGCGCGAATGTTCAGAAATACTCGAAATTGATAGCGTCGACCCGACGAATGCAAAGAATAATTGTCAGGGTCCCAGCTGGAATAAAACTCCAGCATTCTGCGTGGCAATCAAGCATTTTACCTCAGAGCTAAGCCAGGTCTCGGAACTACTTTTCAAATATACGCTAATTTTTGTGAAAAGTTAATAGTGTTTGACGTGCTGCCTACCCAAATTTATAAACATTACACATGTACTCCTTTGATACAGCCGTCAAGTTGGGTTAACGTCAATTATGGTTACTTGCTATGCGCTAAAGTTGATTCATGCAGCAGTGCCTAGGACCAGCATCCTCGCGAGCATCAGCGCTTCATATCAGCTTCTGTTAATGCTAATGAGCATGTTCTAGTTGGATTCATCACGTAAGTGCAAACAACTGGTTATATGAACATCTGCAACTCTTCAACATATGGCTGTGCGTGCAGCGTTTGTACGTATATTTAGTGTCATTACATGACGTGTCGCTCGACAAAAAAAAATTGCACCATGGTCACCTTCCTTCCGCATGCCTCGCATAACGTCGATTACCAGGTACGTGGGATCTGCCAAACTTTTTTCCGACAGTCAATATTCAGGTGGTAGCTACACACTTTCTTCACTCCCAATACAGTTCAATTGCTCATATATTCTTGCCATTGCCAGAGAAAACTAATATTTACAGTTTTATGCAGTCATAGTTGAAACCAAAAACCTGATACTCTAGGAGAGTATAAACCGACGTAGCTGATCTCATCACTGGCATTCTATTGGTCTATTAAACTCGCTTTACCGTAGGCTCACTGGCAATATGTCATGGCATAACCGCTCGCTGCACTGAACATAGGAAGGTGTTGTTGGCGTAGTGCGCCTGAGCCGGTGACTCGAGGAGTTGATTAAGGCTTTTTTTGATTGAACGATCTCTTTGTTTGTTGCGCACTTTGTAGGTGAGGGTCAAGTGCTACGCTTTAGGCATTTTAACACCGAAGTGTTTTAGGCCAGGGTGTACTGAGATTTCTGGGACGTATTTCTGTCATGAAAATAGCGTCTGAAAAGTCCCCACGTCCTGTTGACAAACATAAAAAAATATTCCGTGAGCCAAATTTTACCCCAGACCTTTCCGTACACAATATAATCCAGGCACACTTTCTAATGTGGCACAGTCACTTTTTCTTGCAAAATGTTATATTCAAAGCCGAGCAAATACATACCATCAAACGTCCAGCTGCTTGGTATACATTCAAAAGATTTGCCACGTGCCACTTATTCTTGAAATGATTTCACATAACACAGGCATTCCACAGCGTTTAGCACTCTTTTATCGTAGTAAAATCTAACAGAACCTTCTCGCAACTTGATGTAATATGTTCAATGTATCATAAGAGATAAAACAGATGCAAAACGGGTGATGTTCAATGTGATAAACACGCAATTGCCAAACATCTAAGTCACAATGTCTAATTGTCACATGGCTTCACCATATGCTGCGGAATCAATGGAGAAAACTTTAAAATAATAATATTAATAATAATAATAATAATAATAATATTATAATTATTATCAATAATAATAATGATAACAAATGTTCACATTTCAAGCCTAAAAACACCATGTGATTATGATGGACACCGTAGCAGGGGGGCTCAGGAAATTCCCACCCTCTGGGTACTTCAATGTGCACCTAAATCTAAGCTCACAGGCCTCAAGCATTTTCGCCCTCATTGAAAATGCAGCCTCCACGGCTGCGATTCAATCCCGAGACATGCTGCATCGAGACCTAAGGCCTCAGCCACTTGACTACCAGGAGGGGGGGGGGAGAAAACTGAGCTTAGGTCACACTCTCTGGACGCTTCACAAACGCATTTTCTATTTCACACATTCTTCTCGCAGTGGTATTGGTCAGTGGGGTGGTGTCGCCCTATTGGAATGGCAAAAAAAAGTAATACGTCATTATTTTGACCTCCACGAATACATCCTTCGGCACGTCCTTACATGCGTCACCACAATTTCGTCAACGTCGCCACAATTTCAGCCGCTAGTAGCAGCAATCAATAGAAAACTCATGGTTGATTCCTCCGTCTTAGTAATCGGTAGAACAGGAAAGTGAAACGTATCCTTCCCAAGTTAGCTCAACATGTACTGTGTATTGACATAAGAGAGCTTACTCAATGGTGGTTGGTGTTTGACAACTAAAGCAGCCTTTAACGTAAATGCCATCACAATGCATGAGGCTTAGTGATACAGGGAGAGCGGTGTAGTGCGAGAACCAAAAGAGAGTGACGGATTATACGTCAAACTTGAGCTAAGGTCGCATACCCGCAGCATCTTAGAATAATTAAACGCCACTGCCTGATTACACGGTAAACGCAACACGCGTTGTGTCTTCCTTGTTGGCCAGCCACGATTTTTGTGGGCCGAGTGTGAGCGGAGAAAGCCAAGTTACATCTAAAAAAACATGTGCTGCAGAGCACTTTTTGGTATAAATAGATACCATAAGCCTCGCCATGGTCTTGGATAAAGTCGCCACCTGCAAGTAAATTAGTGCTTTGACTATCCGGAGGCTCCGAACTGTGATGGGATGCGTAGCAGAAGCGGTGCGCATGGCAGTGACCTGGTTGAAACGGGTGTCAACGCCGGTGCTGCAAAAATGGTTTGAAGCAAAACTAGGTGTAGCAGTCACTCGAGTAAACGTTCGTTTGAAATGCAACGACACGGGAGGTGGCTTGGGTTTCGCAGATAAACGAGCCGAAAGACTAGGCATATTTATTCCCGCGTCCACAGCGGCCTTAACACGCAGCCTGCTAGCCAATTTAAATGGCAGGCCACGTCCGTATGGCTGCTGCAGACGCACAAATACGTTTGTCTTGTGTTTCCACTCAGAGCATTGGTTAGTCCCTCCGCAGTTGCTCCACTTAGTCGAGTAATGTGAGTGTCAACGCAACTGCTCCCTCAAAGGAGAAACCCCCATACCAGCGTTGCTCTCTTTTGGCTTCAAGTGTAGGAACTAAACGCCTTCGTCTTAATTTTTGTGTTTGGTTGCGAAATGTTCAATGGCTATCGAGTACAAACTCGGCCGACATCGCTACTTCAAGTGATCGAAACAATTGCCAATATGTTGGACACTTTTGACGTGAGTACGTCGATCCAGAATTCTCTGGCGAACTGTGGAAACAGCTTCCCTACAATCGCTATCACAGAGGCCATGACGTCACCAGCTCCATCCAGGAATAGGGATACCTTGTCGATGAAAACAGGCTTGGGGCCGCTGTGGTGAGTCAGCACAGCACTGTTGACAGCGTGGTAAGGGTAGCCTGGTTTAACGACCTTGAGAAAAAGAATACCAATATCATTTTTTGCAATGAGCACATTTATTCAAACGAGTATTGATGAGGGATTCGGTTTTACGCGAAAAAACTACGGTATGGTTAAAAAGCTCACCGCAGTTGACGACTCAGAAAATTTCTACTCAGTGAGGTTTTTAATGTGACCAATATCTGAGGTTATACTTCTAAAAAACTGTTACGCCTAATCCATTGCCACTGGCACGCAGCATTTTGTCTCCACCTAAATGCAACCGCTGTCGCCACTATGCACCCTCGTCTACTGAGTCAGCAGCTGACTATGCACCCTCGTCTATTGAGTCGGCAGCTAACTATGCACCCTCGTCTATTGATTTAGCAGCTGGCTATGCTCCCTCGTCTATTTAGTCAACAGCTGAGTACCTCAACCAATGTACTAACGTGGAATCTCAGGTGAAGGAATCAAGTACAAGCGTGTATTTTCCTACAGAGCTGAGAAATGCGAGAGAATAGCCAGAAATGAAAATCGAATTATCATAATAGTTACCTAGTCACATGTAGAATAAATTAAAAGCTTTTAGATTCCTCCCGTGATGGTGTATAGTAGTTCTGTACTACTGATCCGCAAATGGCGAGATATAATAGCAGCCCCATTTTTGGGGTGCTAAAATTGTGTGCGGGTGTATACTTAAGTTTAGGTGCACGTAAAAAATATTTGCTGGGTCCAACACTACGGTCCCTTCCATAATCATCGTAGTTTTGAGACGTAAGTATACGAAAAAAATTATAGTGATGTTTTCATACCTCAAAGGCCACAGAAAGTAAAGAAGAGCGTAAAAAAATGGGGGAGTTCTTATTGTATGTGGATTTATCGTAGCTGGCCTTACGCCGGAAGAATCTATATACACTACTAGAAAAACAGAATTCAAAGCTTGGTCCAGTCGTTGTTCGGTGTCCTTGTTTGCAATATTGTGGTAATGTCCACAAATACAGTGCATGAATAAACGCAGTTTTTTTACGACTTCACAATTTAGGTTCGTAATAAATGAATTTTTATTAGTTCAGCTTCCTCACTTTCAGGTCTTACGCAGAAGACCGCAGTTAAGCCCTAAACACATAGTACTATGGCAAAGTTTTGAATATCAGTTCTTTCGAAGAGTCGAAACAAAGCATTGTTCTCCTCATATATTCGCGCATAAAGTTGCATTTAACTTCACTAAAATAACTCTTTTTAAGAAACTGCACCTGATTCACAAATTATTATGGCTAATTTCTTGGAAAGAGAATCAGTGGTATTCAGCTGTATCTTCAATGCCCCTTTCTTTTATTAATTACCTAGCGTTATTAGCCGTCTATAGGAAGCAAAATGACTTGTGAGCTGGCGTATCCCATAATTAAACAATAATTTCACTCACCTGCATCATTCTACTCAAATGCATTCAAATCGTTGAATTCAAACACTTCATGATTCTTTACAATTGTATAAAAATTCTAAAAGCTTGCATGCAAACTAAGTGATAGCCATCGTTCTCCCCCTCAGAATAGAGTATTTGAGAAAACCGAGCTGGTATATTACGTTCGCGCTTCGTAAGTCGATGTTTCATTTGTGATAGACCTAGCTACCCTGGCAGCCTTATCAATTTCTCACCTGGAACGTCACAGCGACCCTGGCTCCAGTGTAGGTCCCGAAGGTTCCGTTCAGACCGTTGCAGGTTTTCCAGCTTGCCGAGGCAACAATCTGGTCCTCTCCGGTCGTGGCCAATTCAGCATGCACCAGCCTTGTCCCATTTGTGCAGTAAGGAACCACTGGCCCTGCCAGCTTGAGTTTATCGAAACCAGTGTAGATGATGGAGGACGACAGCAGGCCGGCGACGAACGCTTCGGGCCAGTTCTCGTGTTCCGCGTACGTCACGGGCAGGTGCTTCAGAACGTCCCCGACCATGCGCTCCAAGTTCAAGCCCGTGAAGTTGCACGCCCCTAGAGCATAAGAAAAGGCACTAACGAAAATTATAAGTTAAAACATGTGTGATTGAATGATTCACGTGATCTGCACCAATATTGACGTGAACACCCACATTATCTGAGATGTGCGCGTTCGTGCATTTGCCGCCTATACTGCATCGCCAAGCTATAGACTTCCTTCATTCGAGGCATTTAACTGTTCTACAGCCCTGCTTGTTCCGTAGCGACCTCCAACTCTACACTTTTTGCCACGTGACTTCTTGACATTACGTGAACTTAAACGCACTGAGACAGTCGCCAAATAGGTGACGTGGTCTGCGCTGGCTTTACATGATAATTTAAAACAATAATGTTTACCAGAGGAACAGGAAACAAAAATGGAGTATAAAACGCTTAAGTTCTCATGATTTTTCTCATTTTTCTTTGTTTGTAATGCATCATTTTTCTCATTTTTCTTTGTGTAATGCATCACGAAGGTGAACGGAAATTTCTACTTGTCTATTCTACCATCTCCTAAATCAAGCTAGTTGTCCTAGAGAACACCTAGATAAGTAGCGTTGCTATGAAGGCATAACATCAAGCTCTTGTCATTGTCTCACACTAGCTAATTGAAAGTCGTTACACTCGTTTAAGTACTTCAACTGTGAAAAGTAGTACAAGATGCCATCTTGTAATGATCCCACAAGCGCTCTTTATCGCAGCCCAGGGCACCCTTCATTACGGTTTACTTGACACCTATGAGTGGAGCTTATCGCAGTGACGTTGAAAGAGGAAACTAAACTTGTATTCATGTGGCCATGCATTGAACAAACACGAGAAAACGGTCTCAAAGGCACCGCAGCTCCGGCCTAGGAAATTGTAGGCAGAAGATATCGTCCGTACACCACATTACCATATACAGCAATTTCCATCTGATTATACCTGAAACACACGGGTCAAAAACGTAGCCCACGATCCTAATGCTAGTGGTCTGGCTCACACATCACTTTAATTGTTGAGTTTACTTTAAATCTTTAGTATGTTTGTGAACTACATGAACGTGACCTATCGCAAGCAATTTTTTTCTTTGACGCATGTGATCAGTAGGTGTTGAAAAATTACCGCCGTACAAAAACGGCTTTTTAAAACGGCCGTTAAACTTTAAGTCATTCTGTTGATGAGCATCAATATTCTCGAGTCCTGACACCAAGTCCCCTTCAAAAATGACCCATATAAAATACATGCGAAAAGCCTTAAAGTCGACTAAGTTACCTCACATCTTAATGAAACTCCACACATGAAGGTCCACACCATCCCAATTGAACATTTTTTTTCACTATTAAAGCCCTTGCGGGACTAAATTTTGTGACAACGACACGGTACCAGAGATGAGCTTGATTCTCCTAATGTATAATGTACTAACAGCGACATGTCTTTGATTTATTTGTGACTGAAATTTCACGTGGTACTTACATATTTTTTATGAAGTCATTAGTGCGAACATGAGCATCATATGTACCTGATGATGAAGTCAGCTGCCCTAGGCCGTAGCTCAGTACTAAACTGCCCACCGTAAAAGAGAGGAGAACTTGCTTCATGTTGTAAAACCTGATGGAGAAAAAAAAACAGAGGCGTCCAGAATTATATCTAACCACGCTGGCGTCATAGCGATACACCTTCAATATACAAGATGCGCATTTTCTAAGCATTCTACATGACCACTTGTGATCTGATTGCAGATATCAAATTCAGTAATGTCGCCATTTTTCACTTCATTACAAACTCAATAGTTCGCTTTAGAAGTGGCTAAATATAAGCAGAACAGCAATTACCGGGGATAAAATTTGGCTCACTCTGCAGGTGAAGAAAATTTGAACACCAGGAACACTAAATGGGCTGATCCACAAACACGATTTTTTAAACTCATAGGCGCCGCCATCTTGGACTGACAAGCGCTGGTTTTGTAGGTTTTTCATGTCACAATATAAAATATTTGTGGTTATTAAATATAAAGTGTTCCAGCAAAGCAATTTTGTGAGAGTGAGTTTACCATGAAACTGTTGGTTTAATGGACACGAATATAAACTGCAACGTTATCGCTCCAAGATGGCAGCACTTGAGCCCTATTGGAAAATGGTGTATATATAATAACGTACATCACCACTATGTTATCGTGTACACATCGTGCCTAAACGCTAGAGCCAATGTTTTGTGTTTTGAGCAAATGATGACTAATAGTAACTATCACGAAATTTAAAATCAGTGCGTGCATTAACGGTATTCATACTGCACCGAACCTCACCACCTGAGCTCACATAAGCTTATGTACTGCGATAATCCAGAAACCCTACGGCATAAGCAGGTTTTCGTTATATCATTAAAAATATCTTCAAAATATCGTATGTAAAAATGGGCTTCCATCACAAAGAGTGTCCTTTCCAGTGATTTCCAAACATTACGGCAAAAGTTTGAGCATTATTTATCCCCTGGCTTTCTAATATATCATTCCACGTCAGACGTCCCAGACATTTTGGCGACACTTAATTTTATTCTAGAAAAGTCATGCTGACTGAGTGCTTTGAAAACAGTGAATTGATAGAATATTTCAGAGAAAGAAGTTTGACAGATCCTACGTACAGTAGGAATCAGAGGTACGGGAAGCACGAATGAGGAAGGTTGATATGTCACTTTATAATCGGCACGTAGTTGCGAGGCGCACGAATGTTGTAAACAGTAAACACAAGTAGAAATGTTGATTGATTGATACGTGGGGTGTAACGTCCCAAAACCACCATATGATTATGAGAGACGCCATAGTGGAGGACTCCGGAAATTTTGACCACCTGGGGTTCTTTAACGTGCACCCAAATCTGCGCACACGGGCCTACAACGTTTCCGCCTCCATCGGAAATGCAGCCGCCACAGCCAGGATTCGAACCCGCGACCTGCGGGTCAGCAGCCGAGTACCATAGCCACTAGACCACCACGGCGGGGCACAAGTAGAAATGTTATGCACGCTCAAGTATCTCGATAAGATGCATGTATGTTGTTTATAGTCGCGCAACAACGGCACCACTAACGTTTGCAATACCAGCACCTGCAGCGAAAAGCATGTAAATTATGCCGTACATGACGTCCATGTCATGACTCTCATGTTTGGGCCTGGAATTCACATTCGCTGTTCAATCACGTCTAGTATTACCAATATTGGTATGTGTAAATCTAGCGAGACGCCCACAAGTGCATCATGAGCGTGGTGTGTTGTGATGTTTTGACATGACACGCGAATTGTGGTCATCATGTTAGCACCAGTCTTCGTGATCCATTAATAAACCTTCGTGATCCATTCACGTCATGTAATACCAAATTTAGTATATTTGAAACTAGTGAAACGGCCGTGAGCGCATCATGACTGTAGTATATAGTAATAATTTACATGGCACGCATGTCATTATCATCTTCGGACGTGCAATTCACCTTCGTCATGCGTTCACATCACCAAAACTACTTTTGGTAAATGCGAAGCTAACGGTACGGCCGCGAGCGCATCATGAGCGTGGCATTAGTCATGTCCTTACACTAACGCATGCAGATTATCGCGTTTGCCCCAATCATGTACCTTTATCACCCATTCACATCACGTAATACCAAATTTGGTCCATGTTAATCTAGCGAAATGACCGCAAGAGCACCATGAGCGTATGTCATGACTTATATGACATGCATGTCATGCAGACCCCAGGGCGGAAAGCGTTAGGGTCGCCACTAATGTACGCCATGCAGTCATGTCTTAGCATACCAGTTTTGCAATACGTCGTGTGAACGAAACCACCACAAGAGCAGCAAGATCATGACATGTAAATCCTGACATTCGTGACATACCTCTCATGATTTTCATTTTATGACTAATCAGTTATGCTTGTCATACAGTCGTCTTGAACCATTAAAGTTTTGGTATAAATCCCATCATCAGAACGGCCTCGAGAGATAAAGTCGTAGGTGGCTAGATAGATAGATAGATAGATAGATAGATAGATAGATAGATAGATAGATAGATAGATAGATAGATAGATAGATAGATATATAGATAGATAGATAGATAGATAGATAGATAGATAGATAGATAGATAGATAGATAGATAGATAGATAGATAGATAGATAGATAGATAGACAGACAGACAGACAGACAGACAGACAGACAGACAGACAGACAGACAGATAGATAGATAGATAGATAGATAGATAGATAGATAGATAGATAGATAGATAGATAGATAGATAGATAGATAGATAGATAGATAGATAGATAGATAGATAGATAGATAGATAGATAGATAGACAGACAGACAGACAGACAGACAGACAGACAGACAGACAGACAGACAGACAGATAGATAGATAGATAGATAGATAGATAGATAGATAGATAGATAGATAGATAGATAGATAGATAGATAGATAGATAGATAGATAGATAGATAGATAGATAGATAGATAGATAGATAGATAGATAGATAGATAGATAGATAGATAGATAGATAGATAGATAGATAGATAGATAGATAGATAGATAGATAGATAGATAGATAGATAGATAGATAGATACGCTCAAATTAGCGGAAGTTTGCTCATAAATGCTTCGCATTAGGAATTTTGTACACGAAGCGGCCTTCCCAATTTCCTACAAGGTCATTTATATTTTATTGACAAGAAAACTTATCATATAATACGTATATACGTAAGTTGGTTGATCCAATAAAATAATACGTTTATGTAGGTTGTTTGAAGCTCTATATTGTTGGCGCAATTTTCAATGTTTCTGCCATATGCCGCCCAGACATTTTTTGCGTATTGTTCTATGCTTGCCTTTATGCAATATTACACAGTGTATGAGTATTTCTGTTCTGCGCCTACCGTGAAAAGATGTACTTATGATACTAATTTTAAACCACCGAGATTTCTCAAGTTAATGAGATAAGTAACAAATTTTAGAATATTGTCCCATTTGTTCACATCAGGAAAATCAACTTTATTCATCAATTGAAAGCAACTGGGTGGTTATTCTTATATGAAAAGCTTTATTCTTACAATTTTTACGTTGATGAGAAAAATACTTTTTGCAGTTACTCAGTGACGGCAATAGGGAACACTAACGAGAAAGCTACCGTATGAGCGAAATGGATTGTAGTAAATAAAACATTTCCAATAATGTTTTCTTCCTAGGAACAAAAATTGTAGAAATAAAACTTGCCAATTAGAATAAACCTCTATTTTCGTTTGATTGAAGCACAAAGGGAATCGCTAATGGGAGGACCACATGGCAAAAATGAAGTCGCAAATAGTACAAAAGTGAAATTTTCGTATTTGTTATTTTCATCTTGCAAAGTTTATAAACTACAGTTGTTTATTTTAAGCGCAAATACTTTTTTTTAGAAAGAAGCATTGAATACTTTACTAATTATGTGTCGTGCATTATTCCAATGGAAAAAAACGCAAGCATGGAACACATGAAAGTATTTATGAGCGCGCATATGACAAAAACATAGCGCTAATATTACAAAGCTTGAATCATCTGACATAAACAATTTGGCGTATTACGTCAACCAAACTGGGTCTAACGAAACATACTGGTAGTTTTATAATAAATTACCTTATCTACAACAAGCCGCAAACGACATTCCGGAAAATTCGCAAGGCACCAGCAAGATCAAAACTTCTTTTTCTTCAAACTATTTCAATAATTCACCGTTTTCAGTGCAATATATTAGCACCGCCCCCCCCCCTTAATTCGATAGAATCTAATTCAGAACAGCTATGTATTCTACTTCTTCAAACTGCTTTATCTCAATGGATTGTGTTTTTTAGAGAGGACAGTTATGGTAAATGTCAAAAGAGCACGAAAGAGTGCGTAGTCTTCGGCTAGACGCGTATAAATGTGTTGCCTCATGTCTCACGATTATTTATTCGCACATGCTCTACATCAATCTCAAAAGCTGATTCGGAAGTCACTTTTTTGTTGTAGCTTTCATTTGTTAAATATTCGGTTGTTACAAACGACGTCTTCCATTATATATGCTAGTATACCTCCTGTTGTATTTTCATTTGCCGAGTTCCACGTCATTATTGTTGACAAAAATTTAAACGCGTATGCGGAAGACAAGTGCGTCTCTATCACACAAATTGTTATTTTTCTGTTTGTATTTTCTCCAAATTTACGTTGCTATCGTTAACATTTTTTTCAACTTAAATGCTTCTATCGTTCTCTCCCAACAGAGTACAAATATGGCGACGCATTCACACGTAAATAAAGAACCATTTTTAAAAATAGTACTTACGTTCTAGTGCAGCCAATAGAACGTTCAGATGATGCTAAGACGGCATGAAGCGTTGTGAAGCATGCTTTAAGGGAATAACAACTAAAGGTCACGCTCAGCTTCTGTCAGTGCTTTCTATGCAACGTCGAAATCTTCTGAACAGTTTATACTTCTGTCTAGCGGAAGCACAGCCACGTGCCTCGGTGCAACGCCTCTACTCCACGTGCCCGGTGCCAAGCCCTCTTTCTTATCAAACAACACGCTGCTGCTTGAAGGTGGGGCGCGATATGTTCTTCGCGAAGCTTTTAGTTCCGCCTTTCAAAAAAGAATACCAGAAGTCACAGATCAATGTGCGACTGACTTCGAGCAGGGTATGTTACAGTGTGCTGTTCCCGCTTTGACTGCCCTGCAACTGCGACTGCGAGCTGATGATGACTTGGTGCAGCTTACAGAGATACTTCTGCTGTCGTAACCAATGCAGCGCTGTTTAACTGCTGAATAATCAGATGACTGTAGGCTCTGCAGAATCGAAAAAATCGAAGGCATATTCCGTTCGTCGAAATGGGGGCAGACAACCTTTGCGTGTGGTTGCCAGACCCTATATATTTCTTCATTTCTTTTTTCCCAATTAAAGCTATCTAGCTGTGCTTCCCGGAACTATTAAGATTGAGCCTCTTGGCGTCCAGCGTGCGACCCTGATACAAAATACACTGTTTCCGTGAAGACATTGAATACACATAAGGGACGGCGAAACGCGCCTCACTTTCTCCAAGATTTTTGTGCAGATTTAGCATCTACGGCCGGCCGAATCAAAGCCTCCAAACCTGCAAACGAGGAGCTCGCACGTACAACCTGACATCAAATAACGCCACTTGTGGGGGTGGTTCATGTTTTTGAACCGTCCGCGCGAAAGTTCCTTCGAAGATAGCCTCAGAGAGTCCATCGTTAGCAACGTGAAGCGAAAAGAGATGGCGCCACCCTCCCATGCTTTCCGTAGCCTCTATTGCATATATTTATTTTTCTGATCAGCCGAAAGGTCTCTGTGTCGTCGTTTTGTTCTCGCGCTATAACTATCGTCATGCCATACCAACTAGCCCAAGCTGCCACACTTCTAAGTGACCTCTAAGACTAGAAGAGAAAAGACAGGGTTCAGTAACACGGCAAAAGATGGCGCTAGTAACCCATTGCGTCAGCGATTTGTTTTTGAGAAGTTTGCAAAGTGCTTTGCGCATTACTGCCTTCTTAAGTTGCTTGTGAAACAAACTGCCCCGAAATGCAGGAATGCCACAAGCCTAATGTGGTTTTTTTCTAGGTTTTACAGCCGTGAAAGAAACGAGGGCATCGAAGTACAATCAGAAAAGGGGGTGCCGCAGCTGCCGCTTGCCCGTGCTGCTAACTCTTTCTATTGAAGGTAAACTAATGCACCGATATGAAAAGCCTGTTCGAAGCAAAGTGATAGAAAAGGGGATGTCGCTACTTCCCTCTTTTTTCAGTCTGGCCGCTGAACTTTGAGTTACCATGGCATATATCTTTAGGTAACACTCAAACATAGCCTCCAAGACTACAGTCAAAAAAACCTGGTGGTAATAAAAAACCAGGAGATGGCGCCGCTTGACCACCGACCTGCCAGCAGATTGTACTGTACAATGCTCTCAGTTGTCTATATCAGCTAGAAAATCGTTGGTTTTGAAGTTTTTTATTCATTTATTTATTTATCAGAGTATCCTCAGTGCCAAAAGGCATTATCAAGCGGGGGAGGGGGAGGGGTCACACAATACATAATTGATAATAAATACATGTTTACAAGTCTTGTATCATAACAGAAAAAAAACAAAAAAGAAAGATAACAGAATATCAAGCATTGGACTCCACACTCAAGAATCAATGATGACAACAAAACTAAAGTGTACATAACATCACAACAAAGAGTAAAAGGCAGAGTTAGAGGTGAAGTTGAAAACACCATTAGTAAGATGATTCCATTTCGAAATTGTGAGGTGGAAAATTGTATCTAAACAACTCAGTTCTGCATGTATTCTCTATCTCTAACTTTGTTAGAATGGTGAAGTCGTGCTGAGATCTAATGCGGTCAAAATATGTACTTATCTCTATCTATACCTGCTTTGGAATGAAATATGCTATGAAACATTCTTAATCTTAACTTTTTCTTCCGCATGTTAAATTGGATATGTTAAATTGCCATCTATAATTATTGAGAACAAACCTTACGGCTAAATTTGGACCCTTTCTAGTGCCGTGATATCCTGTTTAACCACGGGTCCCAAGCTGTGCAAGCATACTTGATTATACGCCGGACGTTCATTTGATACAGTAGCTGTTTTATTTCTATCGCAAAGCGTCTTGCGTTCCTACGCAGGAGGCCGAACATTTTACAGGCTTTAGCTGTTACCTGTCGGATGTGACAAGCCCAAGATGAGCTTCCTGTTAGAAATACTCCTAATACTTGAATTCTCTCACTGACGTATTGTGGTTCCCATTTAGCTTATAATTAAACACATTAGTTATTTCCTTTCTTGTAATTGAAATCTTTACCTTCTTATCAAAATTTATGCGCATTTTCCAAACGTCGTACCAATGAAACAGCCTGTCCAAATCGTGTTGCAATGAAGCACAATCACTTGTATCACGGATCATTCTGTACAACACGCAATCGTCTGGGAATAATCGCACAAAAGACGAGAGACCGTCGCTGATATCATTAAAAAAATTAAAAACAACGAAGGACCAAGAACAGAGCCTTGCACAACTCCGGATGTCACTCCAACCTTGTGAAAGCTTGTGTTGGTAACAATAACGCTCTGACTACATGCAGTTAAATAAATGTTTAATCCAAGTAATACCGGATGTGTTTAAGTTATAACATTCCAGCTTTTCAATCAACTGCGAGGGAGGGACGAGATCAAAAACTTTCTTGAAATCTATGAAGACTGCGTCTGCTATCAGTCCGTTATCAAGAGCACTTCATATTACGTGTACCAGTTCTCAAAACCAAATGAAAATTTAACTATTGTCACCAGAGCCTTCGTATTATATCAAATTCGGCCGCTAGATAACCACTACTACCATTTCAAGCAAACATGACGTCTGGAGCTGTGAACGGGGAGATTACAGTTAGAAAGACGACAAAAAAAAATGGCACAAATAAATTTTGAGGGAAGTAGAGCCTTTTACTGTTGAAGCAACTTAGCCTCCATTTTCGCATACACACCGGTGTTCTTAGGATTCCTTACTAAAGTAGCTGAAGGAAGACATGGTACATGCTCTTTCTCCGAATTTGCGACCTTTGTACAGAGACATTGAGAGTATTGGTGGTTGCATTCATTTTACGTATCTCATTGAGGTAAAAATTCACAGCTTTGCTGCAAAGACGACGCAATGAACGCGATAGCAGCAAATTGGTAGGTTCACGCGCAGAATGGCGAGCAAGTCAAAACGTGCCCCGCGTTTCTCACGCACAAAGGACGCACGAAACGTACTCACAGGTACAGATGAACGCGGATAAGCGTCTCAGTTGTTACTTCGATGTGTCTGAAAAGCGCGCTTTTAGGGGCGAAGCTCCTTATGGCATGGCTTGTGCGTCCCTCGTAGAACGTAACCACCAGTGACACATACCCGAAATAGCGGTCCTTACAATGTCTGCTGGATGGGGGGGGGGGGGGGGGGCGGGCACTTGTATATGATGAATAAATGATGAAAAGATGTGAGATGGCTGTGCTTGGAGTTTTTTCTAGACATATGAACGGACTAACGGACTGACACACGCACGGACGGACAGACAGAGGGGCACACGGACGGATGGACAGACAGAGGGATGGCCGCAAAATGAGATGGACGGACAGACAGACGAATGAACAAACGGACGGATGCACCAAGGATCACACAGATAGGCGGACGCAAGAACGAATGAACAGACAGACTGACGAACGCTGCGCCCCACCAATCAATATTCACTCCGTGGCCGTGGATATGCAGTGATTATTTTTTTTTTGCAAAAAAATGCTGTGCAACGACTGCAGTGACCTTTGTGCGCCCGGTAACTACAACAAAATTGTTCCGTCAAACTCTAAGGATAGCCAAGACGTACGATTCTCCCCACAGCAAGATAAGGGCGTGTGATCGAGCGTACATCGCCCTATTCTCTACGTGGGCCAAAGTACTCGTGAGAGTTGAGAGCAGCCGCGTGCTCACTGCACTATCTTGCTGATAATTCTGAAAACACGATAGTTCCCCCGAGATGCCCACCAACAGCGGTAAGTAATAGATATGAATAGCTTGCCGCTTGAACGTTGCAGGAGGTATTTCTTGGTGGTTCAGTGGTTAACGCCCCGCATTCACAAAGCGGAGGTCCTACATTATATCGCGCGCACCGGAGTCTTTTTTCTCGATTTATTTTGTTTCTTGCGTTTTCATATATGTAGATACGTATATATATTGATTGATATGTGGGGTTTAACGTCCGAAAACCACTATATGATTATGAGAGACGCCGTAGTGGAGGGCTCCGGAAATTTAGACCACCTGAGGTTCGTTAACGTGCACCCAAATCTGAGTACACGGTAAGTATATATATAGGGTGCATGACATTGACGCCGACGTCGACGTGCACGCCTAGGGTGGCAGCACAATTCAGCCGAGAGTGTCCATATAATTGCTATCGCACTAAAATAATGTTTCGGAACATTTTACTTTCCCAGATTCGTACAGCATCCCTTGATCAAAATAACTCATGTTTTTTTTTGTACCTAATAACATACCAGAAAGTAGGATGGAATATATAAATAAATAAATAAATGAAATATCAGCAACTTGGCGGTGTTTGTCATGGTGCTCGTAGATTAGCTTTCTGGGCCCTGTACAGGCAATAGAAAGCTAACAGTAACAAATGGATTTCTCCTAGCAAGGAGTCGATATCGTAAGAAACAAACTGTTTATCGTCATGAATTGCCGTGAAAGGCCACATGTGAAATACAGCAGCAGCCAGCAATTAAGGAGTTTTTTATTTTATTTTACTTTTCGAGATGATATGCACAAAGCCCAGTTACGATACTGATAAAAAGACGCGAGATATGAAAAGCGCCCATAAGCTTCTATAGAAGTGCTCAAGTTAGAAGCTCATTGTCGTTGTTGATGGGGTTTTCGTGGGGTCGAAATCCCCATCAACCGGCAAATGCCACGATCAGCCATAGTGGCGTAGTGAAATACTTTTTTTTCCGAAGGAGTTCACTGTTTTGTGTTCTCTGGTACGACAATGTATAGCTCATTCGGTCAAGCAGGAAACGCCTCGCATGTTGGGTGCATCTAACGCACTGTTACAGTCGTGTGTGGTTAGGGCATGAGCATCTTTCTCGGAGAGAGCAGGTAAGATGAAGAAAAATAGGACTTTCACCTAGTGATGTTCTCGGGGCGCTTCAACTAAGCACCTTCGAGTCTACCATTACAGTGCGTCTGAATGAACCCGTTTGTAAACTTAACCTTTATCGCACTGGCTATTGTGGTGCGCGCAAGTACGAGTAGTTCAAGGAAAATGAAAACCATCAAAGTTCAGCGCTGTAGACTAAAGGTTTTTTTTTTGATAACACAATATATTTCAGCACATTTCATGAGTCTCCTTGAAGGGTTTCGCACATTCACGAAATATTAGCTTGCTCCTCTTGCAATGTTAGCAGTAGCATCCAAAAGAATACACTTCAATCAGTACAAATATAAAAATTACAGCAATCACAAAACTGGTAACAACAATAAAACAATGAAATCGTAATTTAACAGTACTTCTTTACGATTAAAGTCACCGCATTATGTGGGAACAGAAACTGTGCCTGAAAATCCTATGCCTATTTTCGTCTTCCATAACTGCTTTTTCTGAAGCGAAAGGCATCTCATGGTACTCAGAAAAGTCAGTTGCAGCATTAAAAAAAATATCCAGCCTTTCGCTCATGGAAAGCAGGCTGTCGGTTCAAATGAATAGTCGAAGCTATTCCCTCAATGAGTCTACTAGTGCTTTCATGATTAACAAAAAAAGCAAGCAGCTTTAAGTTATTTTTACGGAACAAAAAAATACTTAAGCAGTTCACCGGTGATATCGAAACTGAAGTGCCGATAAATGGAGCTAGCAGACGAACAGTATGACGTTTAACGAACGCGTAGGGCATGTTCATGTCAGCAGTCTCTCCGGGCCATTTCCCAGTCATTCCTGCTTTTTATGAAAGAGAGCAATGGATAGTCTGCTCACGCACTTAGGTTACAGTGCCATTGGGTCGGCTTCAATGATTAGACGGATAGGATAACATTTGTGCTATTACATCAAAAGTTCACAACAACTTTAAAACTGCGCATGGCAGCCTGACCTGCTAACATGCTGCTCCAGTAACAAATAACCATCAAATCCGCTAGGTACATCACTTGCAATACGCCAATTACGCTTCGTACATCACGCACAAGTGCTCATTCAGGCATCTTTCAATCTACCGGATTTAACAAGCATCGCGTGATGGCGGAATTGGGTAGACATTGTTCATGTTACATCTGACAATCTGGGATTCACTCTTATCAGTGCAATAGCGATGAGCCTTATTGCTACCACTTGTCAACCTGGCAAGTTGGGAGCGCTTGTAAAGGGCTGAAAGAACCATCTGTACGCGCACGCATCGACTGGCTCTTTAGATTTGCTGTGGCTGCTAGTGCAAGGATTAGAACACCACGACTTTGGTACGTTTGCTTATGTCCCATAGGTTATTATCAGCACTCTCTGTTTGCCCGAGAGAAGACATTGCAACAGAAGGCGACGAAAGCTCCGTTAAAATTCCTACGCGACACCGACTTGAACAAGCGACTGTAACAGCAATGTCACACACCGCGAAAGACAAGACTGGACTATGACTGAGTGTGCGCGCGTGTGCTGCCGAATGTGCTGTTTCTCTCTTCCCTCTCTGCTCTCTTTCATCTCCCCCTCCCTCTCCCATGCGCAGGGAAGCTAACCGGCAGCCTATAGGCTGGTTAACCCCCCTGCCTTTCTTTTCCCTCTATTTTCCTTCCTTCCTTCCTCTGCTCGTCTGGACTTTTCCTTGTTTTTGTGGATTCTGCCCATGAAAGATAAGTAAATCCGGGTTGCGAGCTGCCTTTAGCTGCAGGAATCAATTTGAGACGATGTAGTAAATTTTATGTACTCAGGCTTCGTCAAGGGCAATATTTTCTTATATACAACACGCGTTATTGACCATGAACATTTGGTGTTCAGAGTTTGGCGTCAAAGAATCGAATCTAGCCTTTCACTGAGAGTTCGTGTGCGAGGACGAGTACACTCAAGCCACTAGACCAGAGCGGCGGGGTCCACTCGGCTGCTGACCCGCAGGTGGTGGGATCGAATCACGGCTGTGGCGGCTGCATTTCCGATGGAGGCGGAAATGTTGTAGGCCCGTGTGTTCAGATTTGGGTGCACGTTGAAGAACCTAAGGTGGTCGAAATTTCCGGAGCCCTCCACTACGGCGTCTCTCATAATCATAAGGTGGTTTTGGGACGTTAAACCAAACATATCAATCAATCAGTACACTCAAGCGCCCCCTAAATGAATCAATTGCATGGCATGACATCTCGCTGGCACTAGCTGATTCACATTTTCAAACCAAAAAGTAATAGTCGACAAATCTGTAAATTTTCACCATTTTCTCACAGTTCAGCTACTCTGTAATGTTCCTGTATATTTCCGCTAATAGCCAATATTTAAGTATCGACGCAATAGATCTGATGCACTCACCACGATATACGCACCATGACAAGCACACCACTGACTCTCTGTCTGCGGATGAACTTTGGCCGCTGCGCTGTGAGATCTCGGCGATTGAAGGCTTCAAGGGAGTTGTGCACACTTGGGGTAACGTAGTCCCTCCACACTTCGGACGATAGATGTTAAGCTAGGCACCTAAGGCACCATAGGCAAAAAATACTCCCTACCGGATCTCGTGGCCATTGGGACGAAACAGTCTTATACGGAATCAGAGCCGGCAGCAAGTCTGTGTAGCAGGTTTGAGCATATGGTTGGCGAGATGACCGTTCAATTGATAGTGGACACTTGTCCCATTCTGATTTTCGTCCTTTCTTCTTTGCGCAGCATACCGAGTTGGGGTTCGAGACTCACTGACTGGCGGAATAGTGCACTTTTATCACAGACCAAGAAGAATTTTTAGGCTTCTTCCTTTGAGGTATCTATTTTATGTAAAATATATGTAAGTGGCAACACAGGTTCTGATAATTTGTGGCGGTATAAAATCTCTAATATTGCTTTTTTAAACCGTATAATAATAATATTATTATATAATATTTCACGTCCTAAATCCATGCACGATATGATTATGAGAGACGTCTTAGAGGAGAGCTCCAGAAATTGTGACCACCGCGGGGAATCTTTAACATGTACCTAAATGTAAGTTCACGGGCCTCAAACAGTTTCGCTGCTATCAGAAATGCAGCTGCCGCAACGAGGATGCGATCCCGCAATTTTTTAAAACATATTATACAAAAACTCCGTTAGGCATCATGCATGATTTAGCAGCTGTACTTACGGAACATCCTTAACGTGCTTGAAACAATTGCGTGATTATATTACGGGAAGTGGCGGCAGCGAAGATTAAACACAATCATACCCTACACCTTTCACCATTTTTTCGTAGCGCTCACACCTGAGAATACTCGACGCCCGAAAACGTTGTGTTGCACTAAAATTGTCATGTGTCTATAACCTAATGTTGTGAATTCTAAGTCGCCTATTTTGCGTTTTATTATATTCGTCGGTACAGACGAATTAAAACTGAATGCTAATTTCTTTTTATATCTACATACGATTGCAACAACAGTAGTATTACTGTTTTTTAGCTCATGAACAGCTCCTAAAGTCGCGAAAGATCAAGAACCACGAGCTTTTGACGAAAAACTTGATTAGCGTTCACTTACCAATGCACCGAAGAGCCCGTATTTTCAGGCGCTCTCTTACAAACATTCGCATACTCGGACGAAGCAAGACACGTGAACTATTGAACACCCATTTTGTCATGTAAAACAAGTTGTCCGAGTCAGTGATATGCCAGTCACCTTGTGTAGCACTGAAGCACAATTTTCGGAAAACTTGATTTGATAAAAATGGAGTTGGGGCGCCATTTTATCAGTGCAAATGTAATTGCGCACCAGGTCTCATGATACAAAAGGAACCTTCGGCCAAATCAACCCCGTTGCTATAGTGATGCTCGTTTTGAACCTCTCGTTTTAATCACCTTGCATTGCGTTATCACTTCTGACACGTGATGAACCATGAAGCCGAAAACATGTTTTACTAGGTCCTGAAATGCGAGATATACACCTCTGAACTTCAGAAGCAGTGCAGCCTCGGTACGTTTCCGAAGCGATTTAAGCCACAACAGTGCGTCAATATCGAAGTAATCTTTTCCAATAAGTGATTGCAGTTTTTCTTCTTGCATATCTACACCAGGATGGCTACAACAAAAGCAAACATCATTCCGAAAAAGAAAGTCCTAGGAACGAACCTGTCAGAGAAATCACGTCAGTCCTTAACGCTTCATATCTTGAGGCAATGAACTAGAAGTGTTGGACGAAACTTCAGAGCACCGTATTTAACACATCGCACTTTTTCGTTAGTGCATCTCTTTGAACGTAGATATCTTGAGAAAAAAAAAACGTGCATTATAAAAGAATCGTCATAGATAGTACAAGGTTTAAAAAGCCCTTTACTATTCGAAACTCGAGCGTCTATAACGTTGCAATGCCCGTATAAAGCCTTCAGTGACAAATATTGCTATTTTATTCCATTCGTAGATTCAGTTCCAGAAAGCACGAAATGGCTGATGAGCCATTGCAGAATCACATTTCTTTCACAGTGCAGCCTCACAGTGAAAAACAGTGTAATTTTTGTGTTACTGCTTTTATGTGTTCGCACAACTGACCTACCTAAATGTCTAGTAATGGGGTATAGTAACGCGCAGTGCCGTGAAATATTTTCATCAATTTTTTTGCCAAAAATGCCGACAAAGTTGTTCACGCATAGCACATGCGGAAAAGAGGGTTGTGTGCGATAGCGCTTCGTGATCTTGGTCTGAATTTCGCTGCTTGTACATGGACCACGCCTCGAAACATTTGCGCTTTTTATCACGAAGGCAGCGTCATTTCTCTGTGAACCCGTTTTGCTTTGGTATAAACATATAATACTGCAGACATCATTGATTTGCAGAGTAATTTTAAACGCAAATGCAGAGTGATTTTAGGCAAGAATCAGGGTGCGCTTAAACAACAGCAGACTGCGTACAGCACTTCGAACGAATAATTTGCCCGGTAGCAGACGTGTCCGCCAGGAGACAGTTTTTGTAATTTGAGGCACAATTTCAAAATACAAACTTATTGAAATGACGAATAGAATGTTCGATTGTGTCAGTATAATTTATACTTCTACACTTCAACCGATCCCTTGTGGCAAATAGTAGAGTTTTGACAGTCCTTTTACTAGCCCACTTTTTGATTAATTTCTCGTCATGTATTAACTCTGTTCCTCAGTTATATCATCTTTTGTAAACGCTTGTTGAATATTTTAAATGTAAACAACATTTTATAGCAACATTCTGGCATGTGGTGATTACGACAGCGGTCGTCGTGCAGGTTAGCGGTTAGCACGATATAGAAAACTTTACGCACCGAATTAGCTGATACCAAAAGTTATTTCTAAAAAATTGACAGACAGCACGTACACTGGGCATTGATGATATGGGAAGCAAGAATGAGAAAGGTGGGTATGTCACTTTAAAATCAGCGTGACGTTACGAGGTGGAGGTAAATGACGCCGTACATGACTTTCGTGTCATAATTATCACATTTGAATGTGTCGTTTACTTCGTCATCTATTCCAGTCACATGATACCAAATTCAGTATATGTGGAGCTAGCAAAACACCCGCGAGCACGCTATGAGCGCGGTATGTTGTCCTGTTCTCCCAAGACACGCGTATCAGGATTCTCAGGGTTGCACAAGTCATATATTTTGTTATTCATTGACGCCCCGTAACACCAAACTTCGTATATGTGGAGCTAGCAAAACGGCCACGAGCGCATCTTGAAGGGTCCAATATACTCCAATGTAGCGTTCACGTGTGCGCACACTGGGAACACCGACGCTACGTCAGCAAAACGCGAGCACTCTATAGTCTTACGCCAAGCACGATCAGCGTCCATTGGTACGAAATGCAACATGGTGCATTTCGCACCGATGCGTTACTCAGACAACACTGCGTCTCCCTCTTTTCGGGACGGAGGGGTGGCGGACGCGCTGAAACACGCATGCGTCCAGGTAACGCAGCGCGACGCGCGGCGTGTGACGCGATGAAATGAACGCCGGTGAGCACGCGCGCCGCACACGTCGAAATTTCTTGCCACCTTGCCTTTGGCATGTAGTCATGTTCTCACGTGACACGCATATCATGATTATCAGGGTTGCACCAGTCACATACCTTCGTCATCCATTTACGTCAAGTAATACCAAATTTGGCATATGTGAAGCTTGTGAAACGGCCGCGTGCGCATCATAAGTGTGGCATGTAATCATGTTGTTACATGACACGCATGCCGTGATTATCATTTTTGGATGTGTCAATTACATATGTCGTCTGTTAGCGTCGCGTAATACTGAGTATGGTACATGTGCAGCTAGCGAAACGACCGCGAGTGTATCATGAGCAAAGCATGCAGTCATGTTATTACATGACATGCATCTCTTGTTTATCAGGTTTGCACCAGTATCATACCTTCGTCCTCCATTCACGTCCCGTACTTCCAAATTTGGTATAAGCAAAGCTAGCGAAACGGCGGCCAGCGCATCATGAGCGCGGCATGTAGTCATCATGTTACATGACATGCATTTCATGATTATCATGTTTGCACCAGTCACATACATTCGTCATCTATTCACGTACCGTAAAACCAAATTTGGTATATGTGACGCTAACAAACCGGCCGCGAGTGCATCATGAGCGTGGCATGTAGTCATGTTTTCACATGACACGCATGCCATGATTTTTATGTTAGGGTCTGTCGCTTGTGTTCGCCATGTAATCATGTTATACCATATCAGTTTTGCAACATGTCATGTGAATGATACCACCGCAAGAGCTGCATGACCAGGAAATGCAAATCATGACAATCATGACATACATGTCATGGTTTTCATGTTATGACTAGTTGAATATGTTCTACATACAGTCACATTATGCCATACCAAGTTTGGCATTGATGCCGTTATCGAAACGGCCAGGAGAGCTAAACGTCGCAGGCGGCTAGATAGATAGATAGATAGATAGATAGATAGATAGATAGATAGATAGATAGATAGATAGATAGATAGATAGATAGATAGATAGATAGATAGATAGATAGATAGATAGATAGATAGATAGATAGATAGATACGCCCAAAGTCACTGAATTTCGCTAAGAAATGCTTCGCATTTAATACATTTCGACGTGACGCGGTGCGCGTGCTCACCGGCGTTCATTTCGTCGGGTAACGCCGGCGTTGCCACGCCAGGCATCGGTCTGGCCATATACTCACTGGCGCGCACCATGCTGCGTTAGTTTGACGCATGCGCATTTCAGCGCATCCGGAGTCCCTCCGTCACAAAAAGAGGGAGACGCAGTGTTATCTGGGGAACGCATCGGCGCGAAATGCACCAAGTCGCATTTCGCGCCGGTTGTCGTCGGGCCGCGCTGACGAACACCGTTCGTGCCGGTCACGCCTGGCGTCATAGAGTTCTCGCGTTTTGCTAACGTAACGTCCCTGTGACCAGCGTGCGCGCGCGTCAACGCTACATTGAAGTATATTGGGCCCTTCATGATGCGCTCACAGCCGTTTTCCTTGCTCCACATATACCAAATTTGGTTTTACATGATGTAAATGGATGACGAAAGTGTATGACTGGTGCAAACATGATAATTCTGACAGGCGTGTCATGTAAGAACATGACAACATATCACGCTCGTAGCGTGCTCACGGTCGTTTAACCAGCTCCACATATACTAAATTTGGTGTCACGTGACGTGAATAGATGAAGGTAAACGACACATCCAAACATGATAATTATGACACGGAATTTGTGTACGGCATCATTTCCCCCACTTCGTAACGTTGTGCTCATTTTAAAGTGACATATCAACCTTTCTCATTCATGCTGCACATATCATCGATTCGCACTGTACGTGGAATATACTAATTTGTTTCTTTTTTACCTAAAGTGTGGTTTACATTAGTAACTTATGTAAGACAACATTGCGACATATGCGCAGACGATAAGCTAGCTTTCCACCCCAGTTTTCTGGAGTATGGCCAGTAGGTCAACTTTTTTTTTTTGCCGTCTTTCCCACGCCAGTTTTCCTAGATTGATCCGCTCTGAGATATTCATTGCCGCCTTCTCAGCCTTAGGACTATATACGAACACACAAGTTGCAAGCATTCATTGTTTGATAGTTATATTCTAGTGCTTTTCAAAAGGTCACGAAGAACATTTATTTTTCAAACAATGCATGCCATTTGTGAGCTACGTACTTTCGGTACTCTCAAACTTCCAAACCTGATACCCCTCCTTGAGGAAGTAGTCTCTGCAAACATGACGTTTATTACCAAGCATAGAAAGCGTCCTGGGTTTGCATTGCTTCAGTATATTTTGTACTGTACGCAGCGAAAAGTAGCATGAACAGTTACCATCGAAATGCCGCTTGTTTTCTGCGGCACCACAAATATAATTGGCAGCCTGAAAGCTTGAGCCGCACGTAACACGCCGTCTTTTGAGGTAGCCGTGTTTACAACCTTACACGTTTCTCGTGACTCGAAGGTCCGCTTTCAAAATGGTGTTTCAGGGCACCCAAAGATAACCCTCCATATAACAACGCCTTGCTCAACTTTGTTCTGATAAGGAAAGCGCCCCCTACTATGCATCTAAGCCTCTCCACTGGCTTTTAACTACGCTCTAAAAGCGGCACTCATCGAGGCTTTTGTCTTTCACAAACGAAGCACTGTTCTTAGAGAGCAACAGTAATCGCCTCGGCGCAGAAAATGCTCGGCAATACGTTACGATTGTACCGCGCTTTTCGAAGGACACTCAGACACGAGCTCCGAAGCCGCCCTTTCATTCATCTATCCTCCCAGTGTCAGAATGAGAAACAATATGGCGACCCACTTCGACCAAGATGATTGCCGAATCGAGAAGACAGAACCGTTTTTACTGGGCAACAGCTTCGAACGGTATCATCTACGGGATGCTTCGCCGCTTGCTCAACGGTGCTCCCGCATCGTCAGCATGGACGCTTACATAGTTGTAGGTGAGCGTTGCGATATAGCGTTAGGGGTAGGGCATGGACAAAGCGTTATCGCGCCCTTTGATCACGAGTTCAACGTGCCGTACTCCGGTATTAAAGCGGTGTTCACGTTGCCGGGCAGGGCAGGAGCCACAGGGCGGTGTTTGTGGTGGAGGGGGAAAGAGACCAGATGATGGCTCCGCCTTCCATGCACACGCAACCCTTAGGAGGAACTGGCGTTCCTAGCGTAAGCTACAGGCGACGCTAGCACCCCGTACGAAAGCGCTCATGGCCAGGTCCGCCCGAATAAGTCTCGCTGCTCGCAAAACGCGGTAGTCCCGTCTATACGCTTGCGCCACAAGAGCTATGGCTTCGGAGATTGCAACAAAAGCAGCAGAGGAGCTGAAGAGAGTGGTCATCCCTTTCTACGTCGGAGTGTTTAGATGAGCGCTGGAGATAGAGAGAAAGGGCGAGAGAACGCTAGAGTGGAAGGCCGCGCAAGTCTTCCAGAAGAGGTCGCCTAGCAGTGTGTTTACTGCCAGCGCGTGCGTTCGGGTATACACACTGACGCGCCGTGTACGCCCGCCCCGCTCGGCCCCAATCCGCAGCGCTCACGATCGCGCCCAATCCGGAACTGCAGCCCAGCCCGGAGCCAACCGGGACCATTTATTACGCGCCCTTTTATGTGGAGGGGGCAGATGAGTTGGAAGAAAAAGCGTCTGACTCTATGATGGAACGTCTCCAATTAAACCGCTCGAAGGCGGCAGCATTGCCCCCAAGAAGAAAGAATACCAGCGTTGGACGCTAGCGCGCAGAAAAACGTCGATCGTCGGTCGGGTCGGGGTTCGCTAAACTGTTCGCGGCGGGATATTGTCTGACTCTGTTGTTTTGTCTCCTACTTGAGCTTTTGTTGTTCATTTGTTTTGATTTCAGCTTAGTTATAGCTCGTTTTAATAGTTGCACTGACCTCTGCGTTCACCACTGGGTGCACGGGATGCACGCAAATCAGGCATCAGCCATTTGATGACAGAGATAGGACTTGTTGATGCTTTAAGACCATCCTGTCTCATGGGCTGTACATGAACAGTACCGCCATCGCTGGTGTCAAAGATTCATGCATCGACTTATAGATAGTGCAAGGACGCGTCATGCATCCTCAGAGTAACTTCAGAGATCTGACTGTAGTGTCCACCTCATCAAATTTCTCGGTGTGTTCCTCAATACGCCGAAATGGAAGTATGGCAAGGATTAAGTGATAGTGTCAAGCTTCATCAATACCGGTTTCTTTTCTTTGTTAACTTTTCAAGTCAGTTCTAGACTTCAATGTTGCAAAATCAAAGTCAGGATCATTATACTATCGAATTACCGTGCCTTAAGGCATATATTCTATTTGCTTCACCGAAATGAAATGCCAATGTGCATACAAGGGCTACTTTTTTGTCCTAGATTTCTTTTTAGCAGAAAATAAAATATCTTGACAAGTGACGAAATTTATTCTTTGGTTTTTCGCATTTATTTCTTTCATTTTTTAAAACAAGTTTTGCATAAGAAATAATTACCAAATAGGTTGTTCTAGAAAGGAAACCGCTATCTCTTTTTGAGTCCCATAATTGGAGGAAGGGTCATTCAGCAGGCCCGGGTCTTCACCATGTGCATAATTTAAATATACCAGTAATTATACATTTCTCTACTGTTAATATATGTCAGATGGGGTTGGAATTTGAATACATCCCCTGTGCTTTACAGCGCAGCCGCGTACAGGCATCGAACTGTGAGAACGAATTTACAGTGAAAAGATTTTCGAAAGAAGACATACCTGTGCCACATCTGTGCACTTCTATTTGCTAAAAACGACCGGAACTTGTGAGAGAAAGTGAAATAGCTTTCTTGATCATTCAACAGGAGGTATACTTTTTCTACCATGTTTTAACTACCGTTCGCTTTGATATACGTTGCGTAAACTGTTTCTAACGATCTGTGCCCGAGTGCGCGTCATCACTATCGCTGACATAAATGTGACTGTGGCCGAGCTTCTTTGGGTCCTCTAACTGCAAGCATTATGCACACTATCATGAAGTTATGCACTCGTAGAAGCCGAGTTATTGTTGCTATAATAGAAATGAAGAATTCAATATCATATGCTTCTATGAAAATGTCACTACTTTGCATAAAACAACAAAACACTGAATCATGACGCAACCATGCTACAAATAATATTTTATCGCGGTCATCACGGTGAAGAAGGTGACTGTCGGACCGTAAAAGATGAAACAGATTATTAGACGAACTTGTGCCATGGTAGTGATCAAATAAAATTGTGTCGTAGACTGCACATAGTGGCAGCAAGTGATTTTTTTTGTGAAACCCGATAACGTCAAAGTAATAAAAATAAGGGTGCCTGAACGGATACCCAAACGGTAGTGCATGTTGAAGCCCTCATGATATATGCCCTCTGTGAAAGCTTCTGTTTATGCTCACAAATATGTAAAGCAAGGAGCTTGAAACTACGATGTCAAAACATTTTATTGCGTTTCCTCTATTCGAAGTGTACGTAACTAATTGTTTAACAATATAAACATATTAGTATATGGTTATATTCTCTCGTGCATTGCTTACTTGAGTCGTACGGCAGGCTCTGCATACTTGCTTTCGCAGTGCATTTGATACTTTCTCACACATTTCGTGGTATCATTTTTTAGCAGAGCGATAACGTGTACTGTAGATGGGGCAATCTAATGATTGCCTGTTTTAAATGCGAAGCATTTCTTAGCAAACTTCGGTGACTTTGAGCGTATCTGTCTATCTATCTATCTATCTATCTATCTATCTATCTATCTATCTATCTATCTGTATGTCTATCTATCTATCTAGCCACCTACGACTTTTAGCTCTCCTGGCTGTTTTGATAATGGTATGAATACCAAACTTGGTATGGCATACCATGACTATGAAGAACATATCTGACTAATCATAACATGAAAATTTTGACATGACTGTCATGAATGTCAGGATTTACATTTCATGGTCCTGCAGCTCCTCCAGTGGTTTCGTTCCCATGGCATGTTGCAAAACTGGTATGGTATTACATGATTGCATGGTGAACACAAGCGACAGACCCTAACATGAAAATCATGACATGCGTGTCATGTAACAACATGAGTACAGGACACGCTCATGATGCGCTCTTGGCTGTTTCGCTAGCGTCACACATACCAAATTTTCTATTTACGTGAATGCATAACGAAGGTAGGTGACTGGTACAAACAAGATAATCATGAGATGCGTGTCATGTAACAACATGAACACATGCCACGCTCATGATGCACTGGTAGCCGTTTAGCTATAGCTTCACTAATACCAAATTTGGTATTATGGTACGTGATTGGATGACGAAGGCATGTGACTGGTGCAGACATAATAATCATGAGATGCGTGTCATGTAACAACATGACTACATGCCACACTCACGATGCGCTCGCGGCCGTTTCGTTAGCTTCTCGTATGCCAAATTTGGTATTACGTCACGTCAATGGATGACGAAGGTATGTGACTGGTGCAAACATAAAAATCATCATATGCGTGTCATGTGAGAACATGACTTCATGCCAGAGTCAAGGCGCCAATATATTTCGGCATGACGCGGTGCGCGTGGTCGGCAGTGTTCTTTTGGTCACGTCATGCCGGAGCTGCCATGCCAGGCACCGGTCCGGCCAAATACTCGCAGGCACGCACCGCGCTACGTTGCTTTGACGCATGCACATTTCAGTGCGTCCGGCCTCCCTCCGTCATGAAAAAAGGTAGACGAAGTGTTGTCTGGGTAACACATAGGCATAGAGTAATGTTACTTTAAGGCATCGGCGCGAAATGCAGCATGTCGCATTTCGCGTCGGTTGCCATCGGGCCGCGCCGATGGACGCTGGTCGCGCCTGACGTCAGACTATACATAGAGTGCTCGCATTTTGCTAATGTAGCGTCGCTGTGCATAGCGTGCGCGTGCATCAACGCTACATTGGAGTATACTGGGCCCTTCACGATGCGCTCGCGGCCATTTTGCTAGCTCCACATATACCAAATGCGGTGTTACGTGTCGTCAATAGATGACGTAATATATTACTGGTCAAAACATGATAATCCTGACATGGTTGTCGTGTAAGAACATGACAACATACTACGCTGATAGTGTGCTCCCGGCTGTTTCGCTAGCTCCACATGTACTAAATGTGGTATCACATGACGTGAATAGATGACGAAGGTAAATGACACGTGCAAACTTGATAACACGACACGTAAGTCATGTACGGCATTAATTACCTCCACCTCGTAACGTTGGGCTGATTTTAAAGTGACATACAAACATTTCTCATTCATGCTTCACATATCGATTTCCTCTGTACGTCGGATCTGCCAATTTTTTTATCGCCACTCTAAAGCTAACAACCAACCAACGAGGCTGTCACAACCTTGACTAAGCTTTTGTAGACAAACTGAAGGATTACTTTTCACACTGAGAGCAAAAAGCCCGGCTCAGTCAGAGTGGTCGACATGATGTCGCATGCGCCGGTTTTCGATCATCTGTCAGTTCTCTGATGTGACCAAGCAACAATGAGCCACGATACAACCCGCACCACTAGGTTTAAACACTAGGTTTAAAAAAGACTTCTGACTCAAGCACTCCTCCTTCCGTCCATTGAACTATCGAAGATTCAAGTTTGCATATTAGTAAGTTCCGAATCCGAATCTGCAGGTATATGTTCATTTGTTTTTGTAGTGAGCACATGTGCTATATTTTCAGCATCATTCAGTACTCAGTTTGTCAAGGCCCTTACTCTGTAACATAGCTTCGTTGAAGCAATACTAAAGAATAAAACTAGACGGCAGCACACCTGGGCCTTACACATCATTAGACCAGTTGTATTCTGTTGAACATATTTTGCTGAATAGGTCTGAAGTCACTGTGAATACAAATAATTGGAATGCATTTTCAATAGAATTGCATTTTTGCAAGGGTCGCATCATCGACGTACATCTTTACAATGCGGGACTATAAGACGCACCACATCTCCTTTTTAGCGCTGTTGCGACACTGTTGCAAGATGGCAAGGAACACCTGTTTGTTGTTTACATCCAGCAATCGGCACAGTGCTTCTTGAGATAAGCAGATCGAAAGAGCACTGTGAGTTTCCTAGCGGCGGCTATTATGAAAGTGTTTTCATCGGTGGCATCACGCATATCACGGGGAATTTTCACAATGACGTATTGGTCACTATCCGGGACGTTTGCATGCCCTTAATTTACCGCTTCATATCATCAATATAGTTTCAGCAGCGGTCGGTCACCGTTGTCACGTGCAGTGGCTGACCGTTTGAAAAAGGGTGAATAAGAATGAAGGTGCAAATGGCAACGAAGTGACGTATTTGGAGACCAAAAAGATTCCTCGCACCTACGTCCGATCTCCGTAATTTTTGGCACTAACCTGCAGGTCTTGATGAAAAGTATGCATGTTTATAAATAGGATCAAGTTTATTTTGAGATGATCTATAGGAACGAGAAGACAATAAGTGGAGCCATCTGTTGTTGCGATTTGAAATACCTCGTTTTAATGTACAGCTTACTCTTAAGCGCTTCTCACCCATACCTGGAAATTTCACGGCATCATATATTTATAAGCATTACGCTCTGTGTCATGCCACTGGTTGGGCGCTTGTAAATGCGTGATGCTTTCTGACAGTTCTTCTATGAAATGGGTTATTTTTAGCGGCAATGAAGCTTTAGGGGTGTGGATTTAGTCCTTTAAAAATATGAAGTAGCACATTTAGAAGCTCCTGCGTATGTGGGAATATATAATTTTATTTTGCTTCATACTTTACGCATGTCAGCCCTGGCACTATGCTCTTATTATATAATCTTATAACAAATAGCTCTCATGCAATATTCGGAGACTGCTTCAGTGCACAAAAATATACCGTGTGCACCAATTCAAGCTAATTAGGACTTATCCCCGTGACCACAATATAGGCCTCATAATTTGTTCGCCTGGTGTATAACAACACGAAGCAGGTATTATGAACCATAAAAAATCACTCAAAACCTTCAGCTATATCGCAAAACGAAAATTCTGGAGCTGCAGCAGATTATATGTGCACATGTCATTTATGAGGCGGATACTGGCTGCTCGCTGGATGAAAGAGAGCTTCTTGTAGTAACAAACTTCGCATACTCAGTCCACAGCATCATTTTAGTAAATAGAAGGGTGACGAGAACTGACAAGAAATCAAGAGAATTGACAGTGAACACAAAGCACACACTAAGAAAAAAAAGCAGCATGTTTCAATCTTTTAGCGTATTCCTGACGTTCCACGTATCTCAAAAGAGGCTTGTAATCATCTGGTGGGTTGCATGACTCCCAGAATTGAGTATATTGAACCCAAAGAAAGTTTACGAGCCTCTTTTAAGTGAATCATAAACGCGGCAGGTCAGAACTCTCAAAGAACAGTAAAATGACTTATTTTTTAGACTGTGCTGTTGTTGTGCAAAGAACGATGCATTATACACGTCACTGTTCGCTAAAAGTGCTGCGCAGACAATACAGAGCATTTATTCCACTTTATTCATTGCCATTGAAGCCGAAAGCATGGACGCGACCAGTGGCATCTACGATATCTATGAAACCAAGTATCCCCATATACATGCAATGATGCATTACAGCAGGCAGTTATCTTTAGGCGCAAACGTAGATAAAGAAAATGCACGCTCACTGAACAGGGTGATAGCTTCTTACTAACTGTTAGAGTTCAATTATCACTGCACACAATTTTGCAGACGTGAGTATAGTTTCAAGCTAGCGGCCGCTCAAGTGCATTGCTTGGGCGACTAATCTCTCCAGAAGGCGACGGCCACCGATGAGGGTCCACGGGCAACCAGGAGCGCGCATCTTCGCTAGGTGTGAGCGAGGCGGGCTGAAGGGGTCGTGACGTAGGGGTCACCCGGAGTCAGATCCGGCTCGGCGCTGAAGCAGAGAGCGCCGCGGAGCTCCATGAAATATGACAGGACCACGCAGAAGCCGCTTCTGCTGCCCCTGCTGCTGATACTGCTGCTGCTGTATAGCTACGGGATCGGAGTCTGCCTTGCTCGCGGGCTGGCTATAGCGAGCATGGCTCGCGCCGCCACTTAAGCGGCCGTGCTCAGTGGGATGAGCGCGTTTCTTTTTTACGGCGGCACGAGCAAGTATGCGTCTATTATAAGGCGATCGTGGATCGCTGATACGCGCACTCACACGAACAAAAACGCATCTGGATCGCGCATCTAAGGAACGAGACTCCGAAAAAAGGGGGGGGGGGGGCGCTGTGGAAGAAGGCATAAGGGAGAGAATGAGAAAGATGAAAAAGTGGGAGAGAGCGAAGAAGGAACAGAACCGTAGCACCTTGCGGATCTGGAGTTCGTGACTGACGCGACGCTGATCCACGGGCTCGGTTGTGCACCCGCCGTCAGCTTGGGAGTTCACTGCACGTCCCAGCACTTAGCGCCAGCCATATATATGTTATAAAGCGTGACTAGTTTACTAAACAAGGCTGTATATAAAGGGAGCTAAAAGAAAAAGAAACTTAAGTTATGAAATGAGCATTTCTAACACTGCGTCAGACCACTGCGTCAGATTTCTGTGTCAGATCGTAGCCCATTTCTCGCCATCCCAGGAGAATTGTTGCTTGCAATTCACATCTTTCGAATAAATTTTATGACGATTACTAAATATATAATTCCCCCAAAGTTTTGATTGATTGATATGTGGGGTTTAACGTCCCAAAACCACTATATGATTATGAGAGACGCCGTAGTGGAGGGCTCCGGAAATTTAGACCACCTGGGGTTCTTTAACGTGCACCCAAATCTGAGCACACGGGCCTACAACATTTCCGCCTCCATCGGAAATGCAGCCGCCGCAGCCCCCCCAAAGTTATCTAACCGTGGCACATACGCAATCTTCATCTAAGAAAGTGGTTGTTGCAGTAGTCTCTTTGACAATTTTTGACCAAGTAGGACTTCCAAGTTTAAAAACCATTCTATTTCAAAGTTTAAAAGCATTCTATTCGTAGTTGCTAGGACTACGAGAAGTTTGAAACCGCTTGTTTGCAAAATTTGACATGCGAGCATGCATATGCGCATAGCGCCCTAACCAAACCATCTTATTCCTCAATCTGGCAAAATGCATAGTGATGCCACGAGCACGACCGTTCCCTTAAAGCCGAAGTAGCGCCTCTCTCAAGGGCGGGGCTCCATTCCTTACTCGGTTGAGAGAACGTTGAGTTTGAAGGCAAACAAAAAGATTGGACCCTTCAGCGTAATATTGTCTACAACAGCAAGCTCCACTAATTATTTCTTCGCGGAGTCCAACGCACGGAACAGTCCCAGTTACATACTAATTTGTAAAACACATACATCTTGTGCTTTTGCTATGAAACAAAACGTAGGGACGTGAGAATGTCCATTACATCGTAGGGTTCTTTTCGTGTGTTTGTGTTTTTCCTTTGTTTCCCATCTTTGTTTTGCAAATATTGGCGCAATATTAGCCATGAACTGCACTGCTGTATCACGTTGATTATTTACCTGTGCGTTTAAGAATAGTGGGTAATGATTTAGAGTACTAGGCAGAGCATATACTATGGCAGAGCATATAGCCGTCCCATGGGCGTACATTACATGGTCAGTCCACTGCCTTCTTTATAGCCTGTGACAGTTGGTCTACACGTTCACATGGAGAAAAAAGGTAATGCAAAATTGATATCTGCTACGATCACATTTGAATCAACGTGTTTGAGTACATATCAATACAGATGATTTTTTGTAGGTTTGGGAGTATTCGTAAAAAAATACTTTAAAATATTTGCAAACACAGTGGCTTCCAACCTACTCAGTTCTTGAGATGTTAATTCAGTTATTCAGTTCACTGTTGCACATACCCGCCCGCGGGTATGTGCCACTGCCTAGTAGGGTAGGAAGTGTTTCACAATGTACGCGACGGGATTGCGACATTGTTCATGTCTGGACCAGCGCGTAACATTCGTCAATTCATCTTACGCTCTCATCCTCATTTTGGTTCACACAAAGTTGGGGGGTTGATTGCCAAATCACCCGGACACAAGCGGCGAGATAGATAGATAGATAGATAGATAGATAGATAGATAGATAGATAGATAGATAGATAGATAGATAGATAGATAGATAGATAGATAGATAGATAGATAGATAGATAGATAGATAGATAGATAGATAGATAGATAGATAGATAGATAGATAGATAGATAGATAGATAGATAGATAGACGGTAAAAGTGCTTTCAGTATACGCAAATGCGTCGCCAAAAAAAGCAAATTCAGTTTAAAGGGCGTCTTTTACTGCCACACTAATATTTGTTATCTGGCTTCTTTTGTTTTCTTTTTGAAAGATTGCCGCTCGCCACATTTTCTTATCTCAAGAACGCTTTTTCACGCTGATAATGGACGTGCGTTTCTTCATTAGGAAATGCCGATGTGGGGCAATAATGGAAGGAAATTTAGCGAAATCAGCATGTCCGTTACAACTGGAAGGTGGCATATTTGCGTAGCTGCCGATTGCCATTTGTTCCAGGTTGATCCAAAACTGGATGAGTGCAGTTGAGTTCAGAAATGAAAGTGACGAAAAGATACTGCACAAACGCCCGCATCTGCAAAAGGATCAGAGTCAAGCATCGTCTAGAGGGTACTGTATTCCAATTCAACAACCTAAGAATATTTCTGATGTGAGGCATCACTCCCTAGTGAGCTGCAGTGCACTTACATATATCTTAATGACACCCATCCGCCCCGACAGCATGATTGCTGTAGCATTTTCCGGTAGGAGGCATACGCTGTGCACCTATTTTGCACCTGAATCAGGTATCTTCACGTATATGGAGGCCACTGTCTGCAAAAAAAACAAAACAATCTAAGGTGATTGTTCACGCTTGCATGAGTCTCCTTTTTACGTGGCAGGCCGGGTCACTTAAAGTGCGTCCAAGAGACGAGAACCCTTACATCCTCAACACTCGTCTATCAAACGAAATAGTGGTGTGACAGCCACAAGAGCCTCACTGATGGCGCTAAGGTCGCTATACCACGACATGTTACAGTTACTGCACACCACGGCTGGTTCAGAAGGGGACGCGATCCCCGACGTGTCTCCCGTGTAGCACGATCGCGATTTTTCTCGGGAAGACCATATACGTGCGCAACGCAGTGCTACAGCTGCAGGCGAAGCAGCTGCGCGTCACAGTGCCATTTTCTGGCCTAATTTTTTCTATGGATGGAAGCTGTGAAAGTGGCGGACACCAGAGCTACGTTCACCACCTCCCAGTGTGTCCATTTGTTGACAAAATTCCGCTTTCGCTATAGCAAACGCGCCGAATGGCTCGGACTTGTAGCACGGACGCGTTGAAGATACTAATTGCCGAAGCCGTGGACATTATGTATTGCTTTGTTTTACCGCTTTCAGAGGGCAGCACCACCCCGCCGACAAAAGTATCGGGAGAGGAGAGTGTAAGATATGAAAGGTGTCTTTTAAAGATCCTTAGATTGTGTGACCATGACGCAAGAGCCGGTATGCCTGGGACCTGTTGGTTAGGGCAGAGATGTCGTGTGTTTAATTCCTTCATGTCGGAAAATTTTTCTGTGTCGTCTGATGTGTGCATTTTTTTCAACGTAAGTTCTGTCATGAAGCTACATCACTGAATTCTTGGTACACCCCAGCATAAAATACTCTTGTGTTAAATATTCCATAAACTGTCACCAGGTGAGTGTTGGACAATTGGAATTTATCCAAAACATTCCCGATTTTAACCTGCAATATGACCCGTTTCCACACTCTTTAGAAAGGGCATGTTATAAGCGGTCATTCTTACATCAACCGCATTGGCGGGCATGAACTTTATCTTTTGTCTAACGTATTTTAAAAACTTAGCAAACCAACCTTACCAAAGAGCCTTTCGCATACGGCGATAGCCCTAAAAATATGTAGGGCACCCAGGAGCTCGGGAAGACACCCGGCTATAGGGTCCCCTAGAGGCACTGGGAAACACCAAACGACATCGAATATGAGGACTTTGTAAAGTATTCTTGCAACTAGTACAACATGCTTGAATGTTGTAATATCCTCAAACGTAACTGTTTTTCTTTATTCAAGTATTTTTTCTTGTGGGCATATAAGTTCGTGCATTCAGACGTTCCACACAATTAATACGCATCGTCAGAACTGATGTTTTCACGTTCGGAATATCGTTTCATATAAGATGTTAGGGTATCGAAAATATTTCAAAACTTAAGTCTATATTTTGTATAATAGGGTATTCGTGGAAAAAAAACTTATAATGCCTTCTGAACTTCGGGAAAAGTATATTCCGAAAACTAGGAGTCATAACGATAAATAATACGCTAGGCAAGAAGTTTGTTATGAGCAAGATGAGCGAGTGCGCGCGTCTCATGCTTGTACTTCGTTGCTGTGAACGGTCATGTGAGCTAAGCACTAGCCCACGCGTCAGCCATCCCGATAGTCTGCAAATGAAGCACCAAAAAAACACAAGCAGAGACACTCTCATCCGCGGAAACTTTATGGACATCCACACAACATGGTTTGTTCGCAGCCGAGACACCTATTTGCTTCATGCATTACTCAGCCTAACGGCGCAATGTTATCGTAAAACGGGTTCCAATATCGTTCATTTATTTCTTGGTGTGAGCCCACTTTGTGCAAGGAATCTCGTTAGCCTCCGCAGCATTGCACCTTATGTATCAAACGGGGTAAATACTCGCGGACAACTTGTCGTGGCAGTGAATGGAAGGCTATAGGGAAGAGCTTCTGCACATGTACCACTACGCGAAGTACTCCGGTGTGGCATGCATTCTACACTGTCCGGCGGAGATATCGCTGCACATGAAGAGCGTTTTATATCGACTCATGCACTGCTTGGCATTGCAGATACGCGTCAGAGGCATGGTTTCTCATGGGTGCCGAAACGCGAATCAACAGCGTTTAGGGTTTAAAAAAATACGAATATCTTACTGGTCCGAGCTGCGCCCTCTGTCCAAGAGCTACAAGCAAAAAATTGGGGCAGCATTTTTGATATCTAACGCAACAAGTAAATACTCCAGCTAAGACGCACTTGATGCGTTTGATTGAATTATTTGTAGGGTTTAACATCCCAAAACCACCATATGATTATGAGAGACGCAGTAGTGGAGGGCTCCGGAAATTTCAACCATCTGGGGTTCTTTAACGTGCACCTAAATCTGAGTACACGGGCCTACAACGTTTCCGCCTCCATCGGGAATGCATCCACCACAGCCGGGATTTCATCCCGTGACCTGCGAGTCAGCAGCTGAGGTGGGGCTTGCCGAGGCGGGGCACCACCGTGGCGGGGCTTGATGTGATTCAGCAAGGCGCTACAGAGAGCATTGTTTAGATGCGAAGCAGCTTATGTTGAAGCTCAATCAGGTTTGCGTAACCACCCTGACTGTTCACGCGCAACGCCGGGCCCGAGTGTGCTGCCAGAACGCGCTCAAGTGCTAGAGCCTGGCGGCCAATGTAAGGGGCTGGGTAATACCGAGGAGGTTGAAAAAAAGCACAGCATATCCATGGAGTTGTTGATGACGAGTGGGGCGAAGCGTCCACACGTCCATCCGTGGTTCTCTCCGCCTGTTCGTTCTTGCTTCCGTCCGACCACGCGTCCTTCCGTGTATTTGTCATGCATCCGTTCGTGCGTCCACCTGTCCATCCGACGGTCCGTGCAACTATCCGTTCGTCCATATATCTGTCTGTCTGTCCATTCGTCTGTTTGTCTGGCTATCAATCCGCGCGTGCGTCTGCCCGTTCATCCGTCCGTGCGTTCGATCGCTTTCTAGAATACAGACTGCGTGCGGGTAACGCCGACGAGACGCGAGCCAAAGAAGCTGAGTTCAAGCGTTTTCAACGTGCCCGCCGTTTTGCTTCGCCCATGCCCCTCCAATGACATGCCGCGTACAGCGACTATCCAGTAGACTGAGGGAGGCACTCCTTTGTCGCGCATCGAGGTTACACCAGGAAACGAGACACAACCTGCGCTCCAGCCAATCGGAGAGTAGCGGTACCGCGCCATCTACAATATCCTCACTCAACTGCAGCCTGTATATACTTCTTTAAGACAGCGCAGTCGATTATACTGTTCTAGAGATACTACCTTCCTTTATTTTCTCGTCTCTTCTTCTCTCGGTTACGCCACACTAAGGTCAGACTAAGAGGAGGTCAGACTAAGAGGTCAGACTGAGGTCACACTAAGAGGAGCTTCGCCACTGAAAATTGGTAAGATGCTGTGGCCTCTGCCCCTTACATTATCTCAGCGATCACGGGATGGAGTCGGAGAACGAGATCCCGAAGACACGTGATGTAAGGTCCCTAGGGACCTTAGCGCGATGAACACGCATGCTCCCGCGTGGCATGGCATGACCCCGCGCAGCATGCGTTAACAAGAGTTCGGGACAAGTTACAGCAACAGGAGCTACAGTGAATTCTTGGTGTTCTCCACTTGCAAGGACGCGTTAACATTGGCAAGGTGCCCGCGATGAACCCATGCAGTGCTTAGCTTGCTACTCAAGGTTCTCTACAATGGGAGATGGTGCTATATCTTTAGGAGCTTGTTCCTTTTGCTGGGGGGTTGTCTCTCGTCATTGCGCCGGTGTGTACGCTAGTGCTCATTGCTCCCGCTAGAGGCACAGCCGTGCTCTTCGTTGCAAGAGCACTCACTAAATGGCGCGCTGCTGCAAAGACAATGCTCACTCTCCTGAGTGCAGCAGTCGAGGCTCCATATATAGAGGATCTTAAACACACAGGGAATTATGGCGCTCGTTCCAATGGGAAATCCAACGCAACGCGTTTCAGCTAGCATGGAAATCGTGGGTAGTAAACTGGTTTGTCTAATCTATGTACTTCTGGCTCCATGTGTGTTCGTGTGGCTTGGCGTTGTTTTCTTATGAAACCAAAATCAGCAAATGTTCAGCGGTTGCACTTCACCACCTACTTCTTTCAGGCCTACCATTTTAAATCGTGTCATAAAGTTTAAAAGGGTTAGTTTTTATTCGAAACAAAACTGAAACATAGCAATAAACGAATCCACAAGTGCGATTGGTCACCCGCATGTACGAAGACTATACTAATTCGTGCACTAGGTACCCATCATTTTCATAGTCGCTGAACGATCGCAGCGCCAGAGTTTCCTCTTGTAAATTTTAGGAAGCTCCATGGCTCCATAGTGGCTCCATGTAGCAGGCGAAGACCACAATGACTGCGCGCCGCTATGAGCAGCCAGCAAGGAAGAGACACACGTTCGAAATGCTGGCGGTGGAATTGGTGTGAATGCCATGGTCGACGCTACTCCGGGCGTCGCTTGTTGAAGCTTCTTGAATGCCGAAAATGGCACGTCTGCCGACAGCCCAATGTGTGTTCTACAGAGACGACGAGTCGCGTGCTGTGCATATAACAGGTGCAGCCCACCATCAAATGGCGACAAGATGACGGATGCGTAGGGGAATGGCTAACTAAGACGGCTGATGGTATCGTGCTAGTGGACTGGCACTTGGACGTGTGCCCTGGCTCTTCGAAAAAAACACATTGTGTTTATAACGTGTATATACAATCACAACAAAACTCTCGTGTCTCGTCTTTAAATCATGATGATCGAGCATATGTACAGAGGATTCACGGTTTACCAGATTCAACCTATGGAGCAAGCTCCTTTAACGTCATTCACTTCGTGAATATGTGGCAATTTTTTAATTGAGTTCTTTTTCAAATGCGAAGAATTTTTTAGCGAACTTCGGTGACTTTGAGCGTATCTATCTATCTTTGTAGCTGCCTATGACTTTTAGCTCTCCTGGCCATTTCAATGATGGTATCGATACCAAACTTGGTGTGGCATTACATGAGTGTCCGAAGAACATATTTCAGTAGTCTAAACATGAAAGTCAAGACATATATGTCATGAATGTCATAATTTACGTTTCGTGATCCTGCAGCTCTTGTGGTGGTTTCGTTCACTTGGCCTGTTTCAAAACGGGTATGGTATGGCATGATTGCATGGCGAACACAAGCGACAGACCCTAACGTGAAAAGCAAGACATGCGTGTTATGTAACAACATGACTACATGCCACGCTCATGATGTGCACGCGGCCGTTTCACTAGCGTCACATATAGGAAATTAGGTATTACAGTACGTGAATGCATGACGAAGGTAAGTGACTGGTGCAGACATGATAATCACGGTGTCATGTAACAACATGACTACATGCCACGTTCATGATGCACTGGCGGCCGTTCGGCTAGCTTCACGTATACCAAATTTGATATTACGGGACGTGAATGGATGACGAAGGTATGATAGTGGCACAAACATGATAAAATTGAGATGTGTGTCAAGTAACAACATGATTGAATGATGTGGTCATGATGCTCTCGCGGCCATTTCGGTAGCTTGACATGTATTAAACTCGGTATTACGTGGCGCGAACGGATGCCATACGTAAATGACACATCCAAACATGATAATCACGACATGCGTGTCATCTAACAGCATGACTTCATGCCAAACCTATGATGTGCTCACGGCCGTTTCACTAGCTTCACATATGCCAAAATTGGTTTTATAACGTGACGACAATGAATTAATAAGGTATGTGACTGGTGCAAACATGATAATCATGAGATGCGTGTCATGTGAGAACATGACCCGTGCCACAGTCAAGGCGCCAATAAATTTTGACGGGACGTGGTGGGCGGGCTCGCCGGCGTTCACTTCGTCGCGTCACGCCAGCGTCGCCACGTAAGGCGCCAGTCCTGCCGTATACTTGCAGGTGCCCGTGGCGCTGCGCTGCTTGGACGCATGCGCGTTTCAGCGCGTGCGGCGTCCCTCCGTTACGAAAAGAGGGAGACGCATCTGTCTGGGGAACGCATCGGCATAGAGAAATAAAGGTTAAGAGTGGACACTCCCGTAGACCCCAGCGGCCCAATCGACCCTAGCACACCTAGTGGTTGGTGAGAGCAAGTGGCGTGCGCTTCCTGTTTCGGTTTCACTGGCGACAATTTTGAATTACTTTGCATAACCGACGTTTGGCTATGACGAAAGTTCATGATTTCAGACCACTATTCATCGCCCAAATGGATAGTTTTTGTAGGTCGTTTTGATTTAGCGATTCCCTGTTTTGTTTTGTTCAGTGGTTCGTGCGAATTGGTCGTGACGTAATTTTTATTTTGATTAAGTTATAATAAAAGAGATGCAGGTAATGATAATTCACTACGGTTTTATTCATCGCGCTTGTGTTTTTCTTTTGGAACAAGTGATCAATGTATATATCAGTCAAAGAGACAGAGTATCCGCAATGTTTTATTCAAAGGCAAGGTAGAGTCTGAGAATATAAAAAGCACAGTATGACAAAGGTAGACAACAAATGCACCTCGCCTTACAAATAATTTGTAACAAATATTGTAACAAATACAGAGAGAACACAGACAACGCACACATCGCTAGAGTTGGCAGAAGCCGAGAAGCTGGTGAAGTATGACACACCGGGCCAGTGGGTAAGTAAAGATCTATGGCAAAAACACAGCGCACAATGCTGATGAAGGAAGAAGTGACATATACACAGCAATGAAGTCGCGAATCACGCCTCCTCGGTGACGTGCGGTCGGATAACTCCAAGGGCCTTTGAAGTCGATGACGGTGCTTGGTGAGGCTGTCTCCGCAGTCTTTTGATGGTTTTCCGCTGTGCTGCTACTTTGGCTTGCAGATGTTTAATGGTTTGCTTGTACTTCACTGATGGAGACATTGTCGCTGGCACACAGGAACGCACTGCAATAAACAAAAAAATGGATGTAAAAGCGAAACACAACTAATCCCATACGAGCACTTTCCTCGCTCTTTCAGACCCAAGGTGCACAACTTTCTGTGGTGCAAAGTTTTCGATTCCACTACCTAAAAACAAACCGTTCACAATGTTGACAATGCACAAAAAAAATGAAAATCACTGAGAGCCCACCCTTACATTTTGTAAGTGCACACGTAGTGTCCTTTTAAGGATAGTTTCCTCAGAATGTCCTAAACACAAAATAGCACATTAAAAACAGCTGCAATAAAAGCATAGTCACCATTTTTTCTAGAGCACTCAGGCGTGGAGCTGTTGGTGGAGACGTCTTCTGGAGGGTCTTGTGAAGCTTGTTCAGTGCCCCGGACAGTGCTGTCGGAACATTCTTGCGAGCGGCCTGCGGAAGTCTCTATATCAATTCACTCTGGTGTTGAAGTGAACATACAACTTACCGGTAACACAAGTTCCTTTTGTGACAGCTGAATGACTGGTTAAGGTTTTCTCCGGCAAGACAAAGTCAGCGGAAATTCTTTCACCAGCTACAGGGGAGCTGCCACCTGCAGAGGTTTGTTCAACAGTCAATTTGGGTAAAAAAAGAAATCGCGACACTGAACGCACCCTGCTCATCGGGGCACCTCAATGTGTGGGAGCTGCTTTTTGAAGCCTCTACCGCAGGTCCTGAAGAAACGAAATTACGACAATGTGTCAGTAAGAGGCTTAAAATAACACAAACTGAAGCTCATCCGCACCTTTCAGTGCAGCTTCTGCAGTCATGTCACAGTCACTATGTGAAGCGACGCTCAGAGAACATGCATATATGTGCAGTTGGTAAAAGGTACAAAGCTTGTAGCATGGGGAAACTTAAGCAGCTCTTTCAAACGCATAAATTGGTCGAACGTGGAAGAAAAGAGAAGGCACCAATTAGGAAACAAGTAATTTGTGATTTTTCGAATTATCAACAGTGCCAGCTTTCACTGATGAAAGGTATATATACATGTGCACTCAGGCTTGAAGATATAGTGACATAGCCCTTTAAAGTCTTTCAAAACAAGTTGCACAGGTCAAGAGCATTAAAAAACGACAGAAATTTAAACCCGCTGTTAGGAAGGTAATAGCCCACAATTCACAAAATTTAAGACTTTCCAAGTGTTACTTGTGTAGTGAGGTTTCTCCATCGGCTACAAAGATCTTCGCGGTTAACTGTCGCCACTGCTTCAATACAAGTGGCTGCTATTGCACATATTTGAGTTTCAGTCAATCACTTACATGGTGCTGCTGGTTGCACACAGGGAACAGCCATTCTTGTAAGCCTTGTGTGCCCAGGGTCCATGAAACTTTGAGCAGTAAAATGGTTGCTACAAACCCTGTACGTTGCGCACAATAGGCTGGCCGGCTTACTCGGGAGATCATCGCGTCCAGCATACTACATCCATGCTTTCATCCTGCATTGGCAATGAACTATCAGCTGAAAGGGGAAGTGCTTGAATAGTGATTTTTAATTGTTACCCTCACTGAGCAAGTACGAACAGTAAGCCTAAAGACATGCAAACCATACAAAAGCTTTAACACACCTGCCGTCCCGTGGTATGCGGAAGAAACTCGTCCCAGGCTTCTTGTGGGTTCTGCCATTGTTGAAGCATCACGATACACAGCAGTAGCTGCCGTAGCTTGGACCGCCGGACGGCATGGCATCAGCGCGATCTGAAAATGTTAGTAAGTGGATGCTTCGCTGTCAAATTACGAAAAAAATATGTGCACGTCATATGTGTACCAGCAAACCCCTTTGAATGATTAGCTAATCGATGCACAATACAAAACCAGTGATACATCTCTGACCCATAAAACTCTGACTTACAAAGATAGACGTCAAGACCACGTACAAAGATCTTCAGAAGTTTCCAGGCCGCTATCCCTTGTAATGCAATGGTATCGCGGCCTGGGAACTTTATAACACCTTCGCGCGTACGCAGTATCAGCAGTAAATTGGGAAGAAAAATCGTAGTTGAAATTTGTGCGGTAAAATTATATTGGAAACGTCAAAAAAAATTGTGGGCAGCTTGCACTAGTGGCACAAGGCTAGCGAAGAAACGAAGATGATGGCCACTTGGCTAGTACAGATTAACCTCCGGCACACCAAGAATTATTCGTGTTCCGAGCCTTCGGGAAACGCGTTGTGAAGCTTGCGAGGCCCAGCGAACGCTTCTCAATATTTTGCACCGAGCCACCGAGCCTATGACCTAGCTGCCCAGCTATGCTCAGCGAACAGACACGCTCGCGTCCGTGGCAGACGCGGCACGCGTCGCCTTTGCTATACTGCATACGTTGCACAATGTTCCCGTCTAGCCGCCGCATAGAGCCGCAAACTTTCTTTTTAGCGAACCTCCCCGTCCTTACAAGCTTCAGAAAAAGGTTACAACTGCGTGAATGAGATGCCACGTAAGAAACAAACCCGCACACACGAAGCGCAACGTGTGTGTGTGCATCTTTCTATGTTTGTTGCATGGTGTCTTATTCGCGCAAGTGTAACCGTTTTCTGAAAAAAATGACCCAACAAGACCAACAACATGTCATTCAACAAGCTTCGCTTGAAAACGTGCCTCACCTGTTATCTCACGCACAAAAACGCCGACGCAGCCGACGTTGACGAAAGCGACGAAAGCTTCTCGCTGTCAGTCATGCATGGGCTTGTCGCTGGGTGGATGGTGTTTATGACAGTACGGCTGAATAAAAATGATGGCGTAAGGTGTGTTGAATAAATTGTTTTTATGTATAAAAAACATACCAAGTTTGGGCGTATAATTATTATTTTGTAAAACAATTCTGTTGCATTGATTATAACTGGTTTTTTTTTGCGCTTGCGCCCTCTGACGTTTGGGGAGAGCACTAGTTTGTTACGTAGTCGTGACGCACTTCCTGAGGCCAGGTTTCGCGGAGTGTCCGCTCTTGTCTTCTTCTTTCTCTATGGCATCGGTGCGAAATGCAGCATGTCGTATTTCGCGCTTGTTGCTCTCGAACCGCGCCAACGGATGCTGGTCGCGCCTGGCGTAAGACCATAGAGTGCTCGCGTTTTGCTAACGTAGCATCGCTAAGCCAGCTTGTGTGCGCGTCAACGCTACATCGGTGTGCATTTGGCCCTGCATGATGCGCTCGCGGCCGTTTCGCTAGCTTCACATATACTAAATTTGGCATCACGTGACTTGACTAGATGACGAAGATAAACGACACATCTAAACATGATACTCATGACACGGAAGTCATTTATAATTTACGTTCACCTTGTAACGTTGTGCTGATTTCAAAGTGACATATCAACATTTCTCAATCATGCTTCGCATATTATCGATTCGCATGTAGGTGGGATCTGCCAATGTTTGTCGAGTTGATATTGCCTGCGATATTTCAGCCTGAGTTTCCTACCTATCAGAATATGCCTTTTTATGACATGTTAGAATTCTAACCTTTTGGTTGGTCTTTGTGTTGGTTGCCATGAGAAGCCACGAAAGTTTAAATGAAAGCATAGTGTTATGAAAAGAGGGAGTTTCAAAAACTTATCCTTCTGTACCGGTTTTGGTAACAGAGCTCTCGGAAATGCCACCTAAATAAACTTATACCAGCAAAAGCACTGTCGCTGAGCCACCCCTAATTAGGATGAATGTTATGGTGCCTTCAATGGTACGCATAACTGTGACGTAAACAAAGCAATCGATCGCACGACCCCAGTTGAGGCATTACTCTATAGTCGGTTACAACCGAAGAACAAATGCTTAATATGAATTAAATTTCCTCCTTTCTTGTTAAAATGTTACGTTTTGCTGGTCGGTGAAGTTGAAACTTTTGATGAAATTGGCCAAGCAGAAATATTTTCTCTAACTTGAACTATCAAAATAAACACGTGCATTCATGGCCGAGCCATACGCATGAATTAATTAAAAGGTCATGACGTCATAGAAGCAAGCGATTAGAATTGATTGATATGTGGGGTTTAACGTCCCAAAACCACCAAATGATTATGAGAGACACCGTAGAGGAGGGCTCCGGAAATTTCGACCACCTGAATTTTAGCACGCGGGCCTACAACATTTCCGCCTTCATCGGAAATGCAGGCGCCGCAGCTGGCATTTGATCCCGTGACCTGCATGTCAGCAGCCGAGTACCTTATCCACTATACCACTAGCGATCGGAATTAGTAGGACGTTTTTGGCAATTCTGCCTGGGTGCAATGGTGAGCTCTGTGGGCGAAGCTTACATCTATTCTTAGGCTGTAGCCGGCTATAGAAAAATACGACGGCCTTAGTTAGGTCTGTTTGCTTTCCACTTGTGGTACGTAAGCAGGTGGGGCAAACGAATGAGGCAGCGAGCGTGCTTCGCCAGTAGCCCGACTCGACTCATCCCGGCGTCTGGATCGAGCTGGTGCAGGAACTCTATCACCGGGGCATCTGTACAGAAGCTGTTCACGTGATGTTTTGGATGTGAAGCTCTTTAAAGCGGCACCCGTTCGTCTCTCGTAGTAGTAGTAGTAGTCGTACTGTGTAACCTGTCTTAGATTTTGACCTCAAAGGTGGGTCCGGTGGGAGATTTCTTCTGTGCGTTGTTGAACAATAAAGAAATCGCAGCGTGCGCGTTAACTAAAAACCGAATTCTCCCCTCTCATTAACCCTTAGCAGCCATTGGCATGTACATTGAGCACTATCTGACAAGAAAGGGTCGCTACGTTATACTCGCTGGTTGTAACCTCCTTGGTTTTAGTAAGGTTTAGCGAGCGTTGAGCCGCAGTGCCATGATTACAGTGAACTAGTATATACCATTAGCTCTAGGTGGTTAAAGGTGGGAAGTAGACACGAAGCGCAACCGTGAGAAAGTGTGCGTGTGCCTCCTCTCGTTCGGTCCTTGAAATGTCCGCTGGATGACGGTGCTTCTATATGAGGAATATATGATGAAAAGATGTGAGATGGTAGTACTTGGAGTGTTGAATAGGTGGACGAATGGACACAAAGACAGATGCATAAACGGATGCACGGATGGCTGCATGGACGGATGGAGGCATGGACGGACGCAGAAGCGGATGCATGGACGAACGCAGGGGCGGACGCACGGATGGACGTGCGGACGCATGAACAGAGGCAGGCACGGACGGGCGAATGGACGCACGGGCGGTGTTAAGCTTGGCCTGGAAATTCGTCTGGGCAGACGCCTTTCTGCGTAAGCCGATCCACTGGAGAGGTTCTAAATCCCTTCGGCGCCCAGTCTGACCGATGCTGCCGAAGATTTGAGCAATTATCCAGACCAAGCAGCAAGCACAGGCGAGTTCCCGTCCTTCAAATGTGGACCCTTTTGTCGTCCCTTCAAGCAGCAGCGTGCCTGATGACCTCGGTGATTCATCTGGTGATGGGGGAGCTGTTGTGACCGGAGCCAGAGGTGACAGGAGAGCGGCACTCCTTTTTAATCCCCAATCACCAAGCCGACCGGCCGACTGCCTATTCTCGTCAGGCATTGTACGTGCTAGCCGGAGGACGAGACGTCGTGTCGCCAAGACACCGTTAAGCGTTCGAGAGAGGCCAACAAAGGCAGCAACTTCCTGGAAGAGACCGCGGCGGCCCCCGCAAATCACCCCGCTAATGAAGCGAACAAATTGGCGGACCCATTGAAGTATGCTGCCAGGATCGTGGGAACTCTTGACTAGCGGCACACACACGACGAGGAAGAGCCCTGCTGGCGCCACCTTGCAGTTCAGTGTTCCCAACTCAAACTTGGACGTTCACGTGGACCGTGCATGTTCGTCCCCCTCACCTGTTGTGTGTGTGTGATTGGTGTTCCACTCGGAGAGGAGGAGCCCGACAGGGCATAAAACGACGCCGCAGAGTGCAGGACGTCGCTCTGAACTATGTAACGTGCAACCACCACGCTCGTGGTTTGGGAAACCACTAACCTTTCTTTTCTGTAAATATGTGTAAAAATAGTGCCATAAAACTTGTTTTTGTTCTCGTATCTTCCAGCGTACTTCCTTTCTTCGACCTTAACAACTGGTGGCAGCGGTGGGATGCCATCAGCTACGTCCCCTTCCTTCCGACCCGTAACAGTGGCCACACAGACGCACTCATGCACGGACGGAAGCAAGAACGAATAAACGGACGGATGCTTCGCCCCGCTCTCTTTCATTCACTCCGTGGATATGCTGCCATTTTTTTTCAATCCACCTCATGCTATCACGTTATGCTGAGAGAGATAAGGCCTTGATATATTTTCAGAATATGCTGGTCCTGGGTAGATTGATTCACATTTTGTTTTATTTTATGCAGCATGATTTAGAGACTAAGGTTTCAGAGCGGATCGGGCCGCCGACGCTGGTTGTACTGTCAAACCGTGCATTCCACACGTCGCAGGAACAAAAACCACAAGCCCCGGATTACCTGGCTCGCCATTCTGCGGCAACGCAGAATCATCAAGTGGACTACGCGCAGGTCGACCTCTGCCTCGGTTCCTGCAAGTACCGACTGCTTCGGATCACGAGGCGGCGACAGTGACACTGCAGGCCATTAGGGCACCCCCATCGGCTATATAAAGAGACAATGCCGGATAGACATTATTCTGAGCATACCGGGCAGCCGACGTTGGTTAAACTGTCTATCCATGTATTCTATACATCGCAGGTATGACTCTATTCATTTGTTTAACTTAGCATAAATCCTATACATTCACGGCTACCAATCCGCCCTGAACTTGCCCTTGTTTTATGACACAGTCATTTTGTTGTTTATATTAGGTGTGAGCCAAAAAAAATCAATGCCCTGACGGATTTCACCAGTGCCTTAGGTGACAAACCACCACGTACTGTAGCCCCGCCGTGGTGGTCTAGTGGCTAAGGTACTCGGCTGCTGACCGGCAGGTCGCGGGATCGAGTCCCGGCTGTGGCGGCTGCATTTTCCATGGAGGCGGAAATGTTGTAGGCCCGTGTGCTCAGATTTGGGTGCACGTCGAAAAGCCCCTGGTGGTCGAAATTTCCGGCGCCCTCCACTAGGCGTCTCTCGTAATCATTTGATATCTGAAGTTTAACGTCCCGTTTTGGGACGTTAAACCCCAGATATCAATCAATCAATTAATCAATCAACAAGTACTGTAAAGAAAATATGGAAGGCAATGCAAGAGATGAGCACGAAGCTTCTCCACGTTCTATATGCTATCAAAAGAAACGTGAACACAACTGATTCATTGTACAATGCTATCAAGGAGGACTTGATATTTATCAGGGCATCTGTAAGCTCCACTATTGACAGCTTTGGCAAACTAAAAACTGAACTAAGGTTGCCGAGTAAGGATTTGAGTCAGGCCAAAACTCGAAGCATCGATTGTCAGAAAAAAAACACGGAAATAAAAAAGAATAGAAAGATACAAGAAAACAGCTGATAAATCTACATGAATACTCGAGACGGAACAACAATGAACTGAAAGGCATTCGCTATGTCGAGAAGGAAAACTTAGTGGAGATTGGGGAAAAAATGGCCGACTGTCTGCGCGTGGAGGTGAGCGGCCAAGATTCCGATGTTGTTCACAGAGTGCCGGCGAAAGCACACAATGTCCCAAATGTTGTGATTAAGTTCTTGTCACGCTCCAAACGTGATCTAATATTGAAGTGAGCAAGAAAGAACAGGCTTACCCCGCCGACTCTTGGTTTCTCTACAAATGAACCTGTGTATGTGAACGGATATTTGTCTTGAAATTAAGGTTCTATTAGGTGAGGCTATACAGAGATAGAAAAATAAGAACTGGATATTCATCTAGGTTTCCGAAGAAAAAATCCTGGCAAGAAAGTCTGAGAATTCGGAGGTGGTTCACACTACATGTGAGGATGATCTCGCGAAACTAGTGTAGCTTCTCTTCTTGATCGCGTGCCGCGGGAATTTTCAGAGATATGACTCTCACGAGCGCTCAATTAAATCAAGTCCTCCAGAAGACATGCACTAACATATTTCACTGCAATATCCGCAGCATAAAAAAGCCTCAATTTGCTTCTCGCTTTCTCATCTAAACATGCAAACCACTTCGATGTGCTAGCCACTACAGAAACATGGTAAAAAAGGGAGATAGTGTTGAAATTTTCGGATACGCAACCATATCACATCAGCGAGACTCATTTTCATGTGGTGGCGGAGTAGCGCTTTTTCTAAAAAAAGGCTGGGAATATACAGTCATACCCTTCCTGAACCACAGTTTTCCTAATTTGGAAGCAGTTTACATAAGAATCCACTGTTTCGGCATAATGAGCGTAGTTTGTCGTCCACCGAATTTCAACGCAGTGCATTTCTTCAATAGGAGAGAAGAAATTCTTTTCTCTCTTTAAAATAAGTACCAGAACCGAGCCGTCATCGTTGGGGATATCAGTTCGGAGACCAAAAGCCTAATTGATTGATAGATAGATAGATAGATAGATTGATTGATTGATTGATTGATTGATTGATTGATTGATTGATTGATTGATTGATTGATATGTAGGGTTTAACGTCTCAAAACCACCATATGATTATGAGAGACGCCGTAGTGGAGGGCTCCGGAAATTTCGACCACCTGAGGTTCTTTAACGTGAACCCAAATCTGAGCACACAGGCCTACAACATTTCCGCCTCCATCGGGAATGCAGCCGCTGCAGCAGAGTTTTAAACCCGCAACCTGCGGGTCAGCAGCCGAGTACTTGGAAAATCAAAATCTCTAGTTACATTTATTACACACGATTGGTTAATTCATTCAGTTTTCGTAATTTCGTGGATACCCCTACGAGAGTAACCGGTTCGTCGGCACCAACAATTTATCACATTTTAACTAAGGTATCGTTGAAAGTTAATGCTGGTGTTTATAATGAACCAATGGCATATCGCCTTTCTACCTTCGTTTCTATGAGGAAAACTTTAGACAAGAATGCGCAATTTTGCAGCCATACAAGCCAAATTGACTACAACTTATTACGAGACAACATTCTCTCCATCGAATTTGAAACATTGTATGATGATGATGTCAACATTGATCTTTAGAACTTAACAAAAGCCCTTCACCATGCCATTGAAGGGCGTCGTTGAAACGTGTCGGCACGCTCACATAACACCCTGCCAACTCCTGGAATGACAAAACTTCCGACAACTAACACAAGAGACGAGGACGAGCGCGTCCTCGTCTCTTGTGTTAGAACCTTGCATTGCTGAAGAAGAAAGACTTCTGGTACTACATGTAGAGACAGCACAAAAAGAAATAAATACTATTTAGGCCAAGTAAAACTGTTAAGTAACCAAGCCGTGAATCTGATGAGGCACCAAAAGAAGGTTTATTATTCTCGACTTATTTTCCAAGCACAAGGCGTTTCTAAAAAGACATGGCAAATTGTGAAAGACGTTGTCGATAATGAACCAACACTGCGTGAATCACCTGATGTAGTTGATGCGCGTATACTTCATGAATTTAATTTATTTTTTACTGAAGTTGGTTCAACCTTATAACTGCTAAATTCCCTCATAGAGAAATGAAATCTTCTTCGAGCTCTCTATCAAATACGTTTGCTCTTCACAACATCAGCGAGGATGAAATTCACGACACTGTCGCCCATATTAGCACGAACAAAGCCAGTGGTCTATATGGCATTACCGCTTGCTTAGTGAACGATAACATTGATATTGTGAGTTTCATCTTGTGTAACATATTTAACCATTGATTGCGTACATCGACATACCCATCCTGTACATCGACTTACCCATCCGACATACCCATCCGGCACACGAAAGTTGTGCCGGTATACTAAGAGGGCGATAGCTCCGATCCTTCAAGCTATCAGCCCATATCTGTGATAAGCATTACTGTGTTACCATATTCGAAAAGATTATTGGAAAACGAATGTGCCTATTCTGAGAAAACATAATTCTTTTTGTTCGGAGCAACATCAATTTAGATCTCACCATTCCACATCAACTGCTGTGTTGTCGTCACCACAGGAAATTAACAGAGCACTACACAACAACCTTCGTACAGCAGTTGCCTTCATTGACTTAAAAAAGGCCTTTGGTTCCGTCGACCCTGCTATTTTACTCGTGAAATCAAAACACTGCGGATTCCACGGCAAAGTTTTTAGCTTATTTTCTAACTACATTGATGAACGTAATCAAACGGTCAGCATGCAAGATTTTACGTCGTCAATAATAAACATAAATACAGGGGTACCACAGGGTTCGGTCCTTGGGGCACTGTTATTCTCACTATATGTAAACGATTTTCCATGCATACTCAAATCGGCTGAGTTGCTAATGTACGCTGAAGACACAGCTTTAATAGTTGCTGCCGACAACATAGCCGATCTAGATTATAGAGCTGATGAAGAACTAAAAAACATTTGTATGTGTTTTACGGTGAACAAGTTAACACTTAATGCAAGGGAACCAAAATACACCATTTTTTACTCCCGTTACCGAGCTGTAAACTGCGAGTCATTTCGGCTTACAATGAACAACTGCCAACTTGAGCATGTAAAAATATTCAAATATCTCGGTGTAGCGTTCGACAGACAATTACACTGGAAAAAAGACAGATGAATTCTGTATGTACTAAGCTAGCATCTGCCTGCAGTAGGCTACTGGCTCGTATAAATAATTTTAATAGCAACATTCTCCGAGTTCTTTACTTCTCATTTGTTAAATGTCACCTACCATACAGCTTATACTCATGGGGATTGACCTTTAATATTCACCTCTATTCAATCCGCATATTATACAAAATCGAGTGCTTAGAACAATATATTATGCGCCATATGATGAACCCAGCGCGCCTTTGTTTCACAAGTTGAAAATTCTACCTTTGATAACATACTGCAACTTAAAACCGCAGTCATCATTAGTAATGTCATTCCACACAGTGTACCTTTCCTTCTATCTATCTTTTTTTTATCCTCCCGCCTCATAGGATGCATGATATCACATACTTTTAATCTTCCACCTACTAATAACGTCTATGGTGAACGCTTATTATAGTTCGTAGCAGCTAGTGTGAGGAGTAACATATCACTTCAGATTAAAGATACTAGGGCTTTCTCAAGCGCACCTAAATATTTGCTACATATATACAATAGTAATTACCATGTAAACTGTCGTCCTTTAAGAAAGGGAACACGCAAACGCGTGGCCTGCGCTCAGCGGCGGCTGCCTACAGCACCATCAAGCGACACCACAAGAAAACACGTTCGCTTTCAGCGTCATCCGTTGCCGAAAAAACTAATAACGAGTTATGGCGAGTAGACAAGCGTACTAGATTGCACTCTTTCACCGCTTACGTCTGCAGTGCGTAGTACACTGCCAACATATCAAACGTTGTTCGCGACCACGGCGTAAGCTGCAGTTTTTTCTCTATATCGCTCGCCGCGCGAGCGATCAGGGAACGTAATCTATCAGTGCTTGTCTGCCGGCCATAACTCGTTATCTTGTTTGGTCATAGATGACGCGGAAAGCGAACGTGCTTTCTTCACTTGTCGGTTGATGGTGCTGCAGGCCGTTGCCGCAGAGCACGGGGCACGCGTTCGCGTGTTCCCTTTCATAAAGAACGACGATGTACACAACTGTACACATAATTTGATGTTTTGTCTGTACTTGTTTTTTTATTATGAACAAAGTATAACAATGTGGAATCTTTACATTACTGTACGTGCTATCATGCATTTACGTCACCTTAAATTCTGGTTGGTTGGTTGGTATGTGGGATTTAACGTCCCAAAACCACTATATGATTATGAGAGACGCCGTAGTGGAGGGCTCCGGAAATTTAGACCACCTGGGGTTCTTTAACGTGCACCCAAATCTGAGCACACGGGCCTACAACATTTCCGCCTCCATCGGAAATGCAGCCGCCGCAGCCGGGATTCGAATCCGCGCCCTGCGGGTCAGCAGCCGAGTACCTTAGCCACTAGACCACCGCGGCGGGGCTACTATAAATTCGAATCAATTATTTTGTGTATTTTTGTTCGTTCTCTTGAAAAAAAATTTTTGGTGTCCTGATTTTTATATAAATTGTATTCTGCTTGCAATACCTTCTCCCGTTAGACCCCCTACTGGGCTATAGCTATGGGTCTAATCAGTGGTGTCCATTTACATGAACCGTATTCAAAACAACCTCAATAAATCTTGAATCTTGAAAATTTTTCTCGCGTGGGTTATCATTTCAGAATTTCAGGAAAATAGTTGCTATACCTTGAAGGACCTTGGTAAGTCACGAAATTTGTGCAAACGAAGCAAGTGGTGACACCATTTAGTTCTTGCTGTGCTTTTCGTTGTGACGTCATAAATTGTGACACTTGCCGCTTCCCTCTAAAGAGTTATTCTTTATGGGTAAAAGCGAAAGACACGCAGTTGCCACTTTTTTTAGGGAGGCGGCCTTTTAAAGTACATGTTTCAAAGTAAAATATTATGGAGAAATCCAGCGCTGCATTATCATACGCAAAAGTTGCCTTCGGCGTTGGTGGCATCGTAACAATTAATGCAGTTATTACTATTTATTTGATATAAAACGTTGAACATTCAAAAAACAGCACTTGAACATTTTGACGAAAATCTGTGTGGTCTGGTAGAAGATTTAAGAGGTCGAAAAGACTCCATTTAAGTTTGTGGATAGCTTTGCTTGCAGGGACTGATTGAGTCCCTTCCTGGAGGGTTGGCTGTGGTGGTCACGGAAGCATCTGACAAGGATATGCAAGAGGGGGAGATGATTCTATGACAACACTGTCTACCAAACCTCTGGCTCTCTACAAACTTGGCTTGATTCATTTAAACCTCCTAGAAACCTTGAAAGTGATTATGAGGGATGGTGTGATGGAAGGTTCCGTATATCTCGACCAGCTGGAGAGATTTACGTGCATGGAAATACAGCTGCCTTCCAATAGTGCGAGAATATCAACGTGCATGAGAGGACTTCAAAATGGCCTGACATATTGCACATTTTTGTCAATTCACGTCACGTGCCGTCACGTGATGAGGCTATTAATGCCATCGTTGCTTTATCGAAATTGGGTCGATCTAAATGGCATTGCAAAACAACGCATGGTGCAGAGAACTTCAGCCTTCACTAATTTACGAGGTATTGCACAGCTAGATTGGCCACGGACATTGACTGCTTTGGTGGCTACATTTTGATCCATTTGGCGACGAACATTTTCAGCTGGAACCATGGCTATTTTCTGGCTACTTTTATACCTATGGATTTACTTCTTCAACATAAGTTTACGCATTTGTCAAAGGTAAATCTCTGCTCCTGTTCAATTTGGCTACAAATATAGCGATAATAATAAATTATGTGACAACCATCAGATAGTTATAGCTTGCGTTCTGGCGCGTTTTCAAGTATATCCAACGGCAACCCTTGTTGCGTAAAGCTGCCTAGAGGGAGAAATACAGTCGACTGAAGAAGAAAATGTCTTTGGTCTGCCAGTCTTCATACAGGCGTACTCGCATAACTGCACACTTTTGAGTCAGAGTTGCACAATTAAAGAGGTAATATTATAAAGAAAGCGGAAGAGGACAGATGTCTATGTTTATTCTCGCTTTTAGTTTTCATTCTTCCTTTCTTTATTTGCACCTTATGATTTTCTTGTTTATTTCTACTTATTGCTTGCACTCCGTTTATGAATTTCTTGCATCTTTTTTCCTCCATTTTTCTTCTCACTATTCTCTTTTTCTTTCTCTCCTTTTTCTTGCTTGATTCTTTTTTTTAATTTTTATGCGTGGTTTCACCTGCGCAATGCCAAGGGCAATGGTCCTGTTTTGTTTTTGTTTTTGTTTTTTCGCTTATGACGACAGGCGATCACTATCAAGACGCTCTAAGTACAACGGGAAGATGGGTTCTTCTTGGTGCAAGAGCGCTCAGTTTGCTACACATGGAGTGTTACACCAGGTGACAAAACAGGACAAGGCAGTGCACAATAGCTGGGCCCTTGAAGTTCTCCACAATATGAACCAATAAATCACAACCACACTATTGGCCGACACATACAAGTACAAAACATGGTAGCTTTCAACCGAGAAAATTGACAGCATATTCACAGAGTGAATGAAGATAGCTAAGAAGAAAAAAGAGGTGGAGAGGAGGAGGGGGTCGTAGCAGCTATTTGTGGGAGGGCATGCCTCTTCTGGTTCCTCACCAGTAAAGGTGACGGCCCCCATGCCCCCCCCCCCCCCCCTTGTTCCGGAAACTTTGAATGTGGCGAAGCTTCGTGGGCTCTCAGCTCGGGTCAGCCTGTCTTTGTGCGCTTTTCACCACCGCCTTTCGGACCCTAAGCTCAGCATCTGCTTGCCTTTGTGCACATTTCGCAGCCGTTGCGAGAGCCCTCGCCGTCTCTGGATCATCTTGCCGGCGCTTCCGTGCAGCTTTGGCTTCGCGGGCTCTCACTACCGGTTCTTGTTGGCGAGCGCGCACTGCAGCCGCCTTTCGAGTCCTCCGCTCTGCCGCCTCGTCTTCGTAAAAGTGCAGTGACTGCCGGCGAATGAGGAAGCGCGCCAAGCACGCGTCTCCAACGCATTGAAGTAGAGCGAGCACTGCCAGCGCCATCTAATGAGCGATTCAAGCACTAGTGGACTGAGCACCGCAGCGCCATCTATTGAGCACTCCGCGTACTTGGGGTGGCCACTACAACGGTGAGAAACTAGCCTACGTTCAAAGGAGCTTCACCCCTAATAAGTGCTGCTAGTAAACCGAAAATGCATAGTCCGTATAAAGTGAAATATCCCACCACAATGGTCAGTTATGAGCTCTGCTCAGAATGACCAATACTTCTGTCAGGCAGTGTAACAGTGCAAGACGTCATTCTTCGGTGTAAATTCGGGGCCGCATTTATGCACACGTTTGCATATTGGGAATCCTGTAGATAGTATCAGTTGTTCGCATTCGATCAATGAGTGAGGATGTGTATTTATCACTTGTCGTATTCCCGTAACTTGCCCGCTAACGGAACGTCGCGATGAGCGACATTACATCGAATTGCATTAAAACGTTGGCGATTCTCAAGTGAAGACTATTGGCAGGCTCGAACAGGCTTTAGATGATGCCATTGACACTACTTAGTTCAAATAGAGTACACGCATTTCATTCAAAATTGGCCGCACATCAGTGAGCATTGGACCACGTTCACTCAGACCCTGTACAAGGATAATTGCGATAATCGCTGAGCGAGCGCACTCTTTCATCATAATGTTCCATCCTCCCACCCACAATCCAAGCAGTTGTGAACAACACTGAGGTAAGCATTAAATCAGGAAATTCGACTTTTTCAGGTGTTGTAAGGCGCGAAGGATCTGATGATGCAGCTGCGGAGAAACTCCGCTGCTGCATCATCATAATACATCGGCTTCTGTATAATAACACATCTTGTTCTCAATTCTTTCATAAATATTTTTATGATTTAGGCTATTTTGCGAACTCCACAGTTGTTTTTGTCAGTTCGGCTTGGGCTGATTCCAAGCCTCTTGTGATTTAGGAAAGCCTTATCAAGCTCACAGGAGCTTTTTCTTCCCATGCCTTCTAAAAGCTGAAGTGGATAATAAAACGCATGAGTGATTGAAAACAAAAATGACAGCCGGCTTAAATTCAGAGGTGACATTATGCGGAACACGACTAGCTAGTCAAGAACCTTGGAATGATGATTTCATAAAGGTTCACAACATCAGTGAGAGCACTGAGTGAGACGCGCGCATCGCGAGAAGATGCGTTGGAGGGTATCACCATTTGTTATCATCTAATGAATGTAAGTCTACGTCCACTGACAGTACTGAAACTTTGCTAACACTATTTGAGTTATTCCACATGTTTTCTTATAGAATCCACATATACTTACATATTTCACAAGATATTCACTGAAACAAGAAGTTAATTAAGTGGCACACGGAACGCATCGCAAACGGTTCGGTCCTTTTGAAAGACACCCCGTGTTTCGATCCGAAGTGTGCGGCGTATTAATAAGCTCCGATTTCGAGCATTCGCTGCGGCGCCACTGCCGGACAGTCAAGCGCTGAGGCGTGACCAAGCGATTGGCGCGAAAAGGAGGGGTACCCCGTTGGGCGTGGCGCGACGCTGTGATCCAGCGTCCAGCCGCAACACGTTGCACCAAGCGTCACGGCGTCTGCGTCCCCTGCTTGCTAAACACAGACACACAGACACGCAGGCAGAAACACAAACACACGCACACACTGTTCCCGTACAAGAGCACATACGGCCTCCCACACACACACACATAAAGCACACAAATACCACACGCACACTCAGGCGGATATGCAGTCGCCTCGGTGCGCGTGTGTTAAGACAACGTCTTTCGTCGTGGTTTGGGGTGGACCCGCGAGAAGAGTTGGGCCGACACGCATAATTGACGAACACCTGCACGTCTGGCTCGCTTTTCGCCTGTTTAGTCGGCGTCTCGTTGATACGGACACTAATTTCCTTCTCTATAGCCACCATGTTTTCCTGTTCTGCGGCAAAGCGTGGCCGACGCGTAAGGTATACATACATCTACAGCGTGCGTGCTCTTGACTCATAGAGCACATCTTATAGGAATATGCAGATTGCCTACCTTACGCTGCCGACGAGGAAGTGGGCTGGTTTCTTTGTTACTTCTTGCTATATGGATAGTCGGGCACCCACGCTGAACCTCAATGCAGAAAACAAGTTCTTTACAGGAGGCTGATAATCATTCGCCTTTTGTAGCCTGAAGGCAACGTTATAACCATGGAAGGCCAGCACAGGAAGGTATCAGAGTGGTAATGAGGGTAACTTTGGGGCACTTCCTCGTTTAGTTTTCACCGAGTTCAGTTGCACCACTGGTAAACGTCCAACATCCAAATTTATCGTACCTGTCGATTTACAAAGCAGGGGCTGCCTTAATTTGGCTTTTTAACCTAGTGATACATTGTGCAATGGATATATCAGGCCTCTACATTCAAAGCGGTGCTTACTCTTGAAATTTTCTGGAACGATTCTTCGAGTACTTTCGCACGTACTTTTATTGAGGAAGGCATCCTTCTGGTGACGTCAAAACACAAAGGAAGGGTTTTGAGAATTTTGCCTTTGGGACCGGAAAGCTTTTCGTTGTCTAAAAACAATTACAACCTTCAACTGCATCAATGTGAGCACAATTACCATTGCCTCCTTTAATTCCACTGCACCGGGTGCACTCGTTCTTTTGTCACTGGAAAGATAGGAAAAGTTAGGACACTGAGAAATTTCTTTGGCTATTCACCTTTTCGGTCAGTGTGAACATACAAATAGCCGCAGCACGCGTTGCTTTTCAAGAAACTTCCGGTTACTTCAATTATCACTGCCTAACGCTGAAGCAGAAAACTTGTTTTTTTAGCTGTAACAGAGCAAGTAAAACCATTTTGCCGCTTTCTGGTATAAAAGGAAGGAGCTTAAACTTGACGACTAACTTCTATATTGTTGGTTGCAGCATAGAATAAAATGTCTTGGAAATATTTAGCCATACAAAAACGAGAAAAGTGTTGAAAATGAGCGGGCTACTCGATAATTCATTCGTTAATCACCAATGATCCTACAGGCCATACACTAGTGCAGAAAACCGGAAGCTGTGGTAGCGTTCTCCAGTACGACACCGAAAGCGGGACGGCTTTAGGTTCTCCCATAGTAGAGTACGCTGTGCTCTAAATCGTTACCCACTTTTTCTAAACGCATCTCGAACTATATTACCACAGGTCTGTCATTATTTGACGTCCACGGGACGACTTTATGTTCTTCCATGATAGAGTACCTTATACTCTAAATCGTGAACAATTTTTTCTAAACACTTCGTGGTGAAGGCACTCGTCTTCTTAATATTATCAGGACGGCATTATGCTCTCCCATTGTAGAGTAAGTTGTGCTCCAAATTGTTAACACTTTTTCTTAACATACCCGTGTTTGTAAATAGTGAAAGGGTCTTTTTCAGATGAGCTGATGACTGCTTGAAAACGACTACAAGCCTCAACCACGTCAGTGTGAGCACAATCCACGCATGTTTATTTACTTCCTGCGTACCAAGGCAATATATTGTTCGTGTGTTACTGAAATGATAAAAAGGTTGAAATACATAGCATTTTTTTCTGTGAAATAGGCAGTTTTACCTTAGATATGTTGGTACCGCATCTTCGGCTTTAAAGCGACGTTTTCTTGATTCGTATTTCGCGATGTGAGATAATAAAGTCATAAAACATTGTATGCGTCTACCACTGTAACACTGTTCGCCTATTTATAAAAATGCAAAACACAAAGGCTCACAGCCCAATCGAGCGACACTGAAGCGCACCTAAAGAATAGTCTATCCACACTATTTATTCCTCACCCTAGATTCTTAAAGCTTACTAGATTGAAAAGGACAAAAGTGAACCAGTGTTTATGGTTTCCCGTCTTGCCAAATAAATCAATTCACAGCAAACACTTTTTGTGTTTTCGCCCGTTTTATTTCAAGTTCCACCACATAGAAATATGAAAAACCTGGTATCCCGATGCGCCTTACTCATTATCAGGGTCGAATATGCCATAGTGAAGACCTTAGGAAGACAAAGTCCCCTCTGTTTTGAGTAATAAGATACAGCGAATGCGGAAGCGCTAAGTCGTTCTACCAACCGCTGGCGGAAACGTGCCTTTATCGTTTCTGCCACTGGGGCCACCCCAGCTACGATTTCTGTGACGTGTACAGGGGAGTTAAGCCTAGCAGGCATATGAGACCTTAAAAGCAGACCCCGCATGCGGGTGGTTCTTCAAGTGTTCACAATAAAAATTACATTTTTGGATGTTTTAACACTTTAGCACTTTTTTCACTCAGGTTTGGTTGCAACGTCATGCTCATAGAAGTTGATGGATTTTGATTGATATGTGGGGTTTAACTTCCCAAAACCACCATATGATAATGGGAGACGCCATAGTGGAGGGCTCCGGAAATTTTGACTACCTGGGGTTCGTTAACGCGCACCTAAATCTGAGCACACGGACCTGCAACACTTTCGCCTCTACCGGAAATGCAGCTGCCACAGCTATGCTTGTGATTATTATATAATTTTTATATGTTGAATTCGTCGTACAGAATATTTTACCAGCGTATCGTTGATACACGAAATGAACCTTGTCATCAATTTGGCATGGGCGAAACAGTGGCCCGTTCACTGGGCCTCGAGATCAACAGGTCGCCCCAGATGATAAGCTTGAGATCGGCCCAGGTGTTTTGTGTAGGGCTGCACGACACGTGTTGATTCCCGAGTTTGTCGGCCCACAGAGGTCTTCCTTGAGATGCTTACGCTGAATAAGAAGAGAAGCAAAACATGAGATATAGAATATTGCAACACGAAAATGGTTTGTGGCGATGTCCGTAAAAACTTTATTGACGCCATTTCTTTCGCGGAAGTGATGTCGGTCAAGTGCGCATGAATAAAGTAAAAAGAAAAATCAGATAAGAATGTGTCGCAGTTTTGGATCAGCTGCGAGTCGAGCCCATGACTCCTCAGTGACGGTATAGATGCCCCTAGCTATATACGCTGTTATGCCGACACACATTCTCGAGGCAATACAAACACGTCCTATGTGTCTCGCACATTCTGCCTCTCGTAATGCTGTTGTACGGTCGTCTGGAAGGGGTGAAGTACTGCATCTTGACAAAATCGCGCACCGACAAGGAGTTCTTCGGTTGTTTCAGTGATACGAAGGTTTTTCGCGCACTTTTATATTAGCGCACAAAAAGTTAGCGTTTGTTAGGTGTTTACGCTTTTTTCGCCCCCTAACGCGGGTAATCAGAAAAATAGAACACACCTCATGCACAGTGGCGACAAGCACTAGCGCAAAGCTTTGCATGCCCTAATATAAAAAAAAACAACCTGTTGTAGGAAACTATTATAAAGTGGGTGCCATAGACGTATGCGGTTATTCAGAAAGGTGATGACATACTGTATCTTCTCTAGTTCATGTGTTGCTATCGCATAAAGCTTTTTTGACAAAATACTGTGGCTTTCACGTGTACCAGCAGCATTTCACTGCTTTGCTTTGAGTGCGAAAGCACCGACTAAAAAAAGCTGCTGCAATTAGTGCAACAGGAAGGCTAAGTCTCTAATACGCAAATGTTGCGGAATGAGTGCCTTCATGCAGTGAGAGGCAGTCGCAAGCACAACGTCGCGCGTCCATGCCTCGATATACGTACTCGGCCACTCGCGTTTTTGAACTGTTTTGTGGCGCATGCGTGAACACAGTAAAAGTTTTCCTGTAAATCGGGAGCGCACACCTTAGCGTTCCTCTCCTCAAATGATGGCACGTTGAAATTTTACTTACCGAGTGCTTGCGTTATTACCTGTTAGTCGATCCCACCATTAAGTGCGATTCATCATACGCTGTTCCAAGTTGCCAGTAAAAGTAGTTTATCTACTACGAAATTATGCGGATTATGTACGTCAGTCGTCGTAATGGAGAGGTGCCAATGTAGATGCATTCATGTCAAATAGTGCAACAGGTGTCATTCACCAACACACATTGTGCAATTTCTTATTTATCATGACACAATAAACAATCAACAACACTTTATTTTCTTCTAAACCAAACGCTAGCTATAAATTTATCGCTTCTATATATTCGATTAGTTTTCCAATCTGCGAAACACTGCGGACGCTCGTTGCTGTAAAATTTTCCGGTCGGCTTGTGAATCATCGTGGAAAAAACATGCGGAAAACCTATGATCTCTTGTTAAGAGGGCCTGTGCAAGATAACCCACGAACAATATTAGGTCATCTGAGCAGGAGTTAAGCTGATGTCGTCACCGGAAATTCGAACAGGCTAACTGTTGTTCTTGTGACATTATCTTTACTGTAGGAACAAGCACTTTGCCGCTGTAAGTAGGTAGGTAGGAGGAGGTAAGTTTATTTACAGAAAGGCAGAGAGGTCGGCCTGAGCGATAGCTTGCTCTAGCCTGCTACTCTACACTAGGGGAAGGGAAAGGGGAAAAGAAAGATTAATGGATGATGATAGTGAGATAGAGAGGTGAGTATGTAGTGTTCTTTCTGGCTGAGACACATTTTATAGCCGCTCACATAGGCCAGTTGTTTCCAAAAAGGTTATAACTGCTCTTGTGACCGCAGTTGCACTGTTGGTGTCTGGCCAAGGGCCCAACAGGGTTTCATCAGTTAATGACCTACTGCGATATAGTTCAGTAGAAGAAATCAGTGTTTGTCGTTCACGTGCGTATTCTGGGCAGACACAAAATATGTGCTCAAGTGTTTCTGGCACATCACAGTGTTCACAATTAGGACCGATGTCACTGCGACCGATGATATGTGCGTAACGTCTGGTGTACGCTACACCAAGACGAATGCGGTGGATCATACTTGTGAGTTGCCGTTTCAATTTAGGGGGCATGCGGAACCTCATTTCCGGGTCCCATTTGTGAAGTCGCTGGTGTCGCCGTTCCTGTTTGGTCCAGTGCTGAAGTGTGTAGCTGCGCATCACGCAGCGAAGCAGGGCGTTCGTGTCAGCTCGTGAAAAGGCAATGCGTACTTCAGGGGCACTGCTTGAGGCGTTTTTAGCTTCAGCGTCTGCCTCTTCGTTTCCCATCATGCCACTGTAAGGTGCAAATATTATGGCCTATAGGTCGCAAGAAATCAGACGTGTGTTTTGAAAAAGTGCGTAATAATTTAGAATCTAGGTACTCTACTATAGGAGAGTATAAAGCCATCCCGTGGGTGTGGTTACAAAAATCAGCCATGCATATTTAAGAAAAGTGGGTAACATTCTAGAGTACCAGGTGCTATACTATAGGAGAGCTAAAGCCATCCCATGGTATGGTAGCAGAAATCAGGTGTGTATGTTTAGAATGAAGTTTGTAACGATTTAGAGTACTGCGTACTCTGCAAAAGGGAAGTTGAAGGCCGTGCCGTTATTAAGGTAACAAAAATGAGGCACGTAAATTTCTAAAAAGTGGATGACAATTTAGAGTACCAGGTACTCTACTATGGGAGAGCTAAAGCCAACCCGTGGGTACAATAGCAGAAATCAGACATGTCTGTATAGAAAAAAGTGCGAAGCGATTTAGAGTACCTGGTACTTTTTAATAGGAGAGCTGAAAGCTGTCCCTTGGGTATGGTAAGAGAAATCAGAGATGTATGTTTTAAAAAATGGGAAACAAATGAGAGTACCAGGTACCTCTATATTAGGTGAGCTGAAGGCCGTCCCAAGGGTATGGTAAAAGAAATCAGACATGTATGTTAAAAAAAGTGGGTAACAATTTAACGTACCAGGTACTCTATACTATGCGACAGCTAAAACCTTCCCATGGGTATGGTAGCAGATATCAAACGTGTATGTTTATAAAAAAGTGGGTAACTATTAAGAGTAACAGGTGCTCTACTCTGGAAGGGCTGAGAGCCGTCCTGTAGACCTCACACTTGGCCCCGTGAAGCACAGATCTAGCTCAGGTTCAGTATGGTAACAATCAACAGACCTGTGTGTTTCAAAAAAGTGGGTAAGAATTTAGAGTATCAGATACTCTGCCAAGGAAGAGCTGAAAGGCGTCTCGTGGGATTGGTAACAGAAATCAGACCTTTGTGTTTAAAAAAAGTGGGTAGCGATTTAGAGTACCAGGTACTCTATTATGGAAGAGCTGAAAGCCCTCCCGTAGGCCTCACATTTAACCAGCGAAGTACAAACCTAGCTCAGGTTGACTATGGTAACAGAAATCAGACCTTTATGGTTAGAAAAACTGCGTAGCGATTTACAGTACCGGATACTCTACTATGAGAGAGCTGGAAGCCGTCCCTTGCGCCCCGTGAAGTACAAACCTAGCTCAAGTTCACTGTGGTTAGAAAAATCAGACCACTATGTTTAAAAATAGTGGGTGACAGGTAAACTCTACTAAGAGAGAGCTGCATGAAAGTCATCCCATGAGTATGGTAACAGAAATCAGACCTGCATGTTAAGAAAAAGTGGGTAATGATTTAGATCACCAGGTACTCTCCTATGGGAGTGCTGAAAGCCGTTCCGTGGGCCTCACACTTGTACCCGTGGAATACAAACCTAACTCAAGTTCACTATGGCAACAGAAACCAGGCCTGTATGATTAGAAAAGTGGGCAACAAATTAGAGTACCAGGTACTCTACAATGGGAGATCTGAAAGTTGTCCTTTGGGTATGGTGACAGAAATCAGACCTGCACGTTCCGAAAAAGTGGGTAACAATTTTGACTACCCAGCACTCTACTATGAAAGCGCTGGAAGCCGCGCCGTAGGCCTCACACTTGGCCCAGGGAAGTACAAACCTTACTCAAGTTTACTATGGCAAAAGGAATCAGACCTGTGTGTCTAAAACAGTGCGTTATGATTTAGCTTACCAGGTACTTTACTATGATAGAGCTGAAAGCCATCCCGTGGGCCTCCAACTTGACCCCGTGAAGTACGAACCGAGCTCAAGTTCATCAAGGTAACAGAAAACAGACCTGTATGTAAAAGCGGGTAATTATTTAAAGTGCCAGGTACTCTCCAATGGGAGAGCTGATGCCATCCCGTAGGCCTCACGCTTGGCACTGAGAGGTACAAATCTGTTTAGAAACATTTATTGTCAGAGACGGCAAGAACATTTCAACAGAACCTTTTTAGACACACAATAACAATGATGACAAAACATGAACATGAAAATGAGATGTTTGTTTAGAAAAAAAATTGGCAGATCTCACGTACAGTGGCAATCAATAATATACCAAGCACGAATGAGAAAGGTTGATATGTCACTTTAAAATCAACACAACGTTGCTAGGTGGTATGGCATGAGGATAGTTATAGCGAGAGAACAAAACGACGACACAGAGACAAGAAGGACACGAAAGACACGAGCGCAAGAGACACGAGCCATCATGCCATACGAACTAGCCCAAGCTGCCACACTTCTAAGTTACCTTTACTAGGTGGAGGTAAGTGATGCCGTACATGATTTCCGTGTCATGATTACTATGTTTGGATGTGTCATTTACCTTCGTCATTTATTCACGTCACGTGATACCAAATTTAGTATATGTTGAACTAGCGAAACGAGCGCGAGTATGCGATGAGTTTGGTATGTTGTCATGTTCTTACATGACACGTGCACGCGTGCCAGGATTATTGTGTTTGCACCAGTCATATACTTTCATCATCCATTGACGTCACTTGACACCAAATTTGGTATATGGGGAGCTAGCAAAACGGCTTCGAGCGTATCAGGAAGGGTCCAATATACTCAAATTTAGCGTCGACACGGGCGCACGCTTGGCACGGCGACGCTACGTTAGCAAAACGCGAGCACTCATAGTCTGACGCCAGGTGCGACAAGTGCGACCAGCGTCCGTCGGCGTGGCCCGACGGCAACCGGCGCGAAATGGGACATGCTGCATTTCACACTGATGCGTTACACAGACAACTCTGCGTCTCTCTATTTTCAAGACGGAGGGACGCCGGACGCGCTGAAACTCACATGCGTCAAAGCAACGCAGTGCGGCACGCGCCGGCGAGTATATGGCTGGGCTGGTGCCTGGCGTGGCAACGCCGGCGTGACCCAACGATATGAACGCTGGTGAGCACGCGCACCGCATCACTTCGAAATTTCTTGCCGCCTTGACTTTGGCACGTAGTCATGTTCTCACATGACACGCTTATCATGATCATCATGGATGCGCCAGTCACATACCTTCGTCATCCATTGACGTCACGTAATACCAAATTTGACAAATGTAAATCTAGCGAAGTGGTCACGAGTGCATCCTGAGTGTGGCATATAGTCATGTTGTTACATGACACGCATGTCATGAATATCATGTTTGTATGTTTCATTTACCTATGTCATTCGTTCGTGTCGCGTCATACCGAGATAGGTACATGTGAAGCTATCGAAACGGCCACGAGCGCATCATGAGCGCAGCAGGTAGTCATGTTGTTACTTGACACGCATCTCATGTTTATCATCTTTGCACCAGTATTATATCTTCGTCATCCATTCCCGGACCGTTATACAAAACTTGGTAGATGTGACGCCAGCAAAACGCATGCGAGCGCATTATGAGCTTGCCATGTAGTCATGTTGTTAAATCACATGCATGTCATGATTTTCATGTTAAGGTCTGACGTTCGTGTTGGCCATGCAATCATTTCATGCCATACCAGCTTTGCAACATGACCTGTGAACGAAACCACCGCAAGAGCTGCAGGACCAATAAATGTAAATTATGACATTCGTGACATCCATGTCATGAGTTTCAAGTTGTGACTAGTCAAATGTGTTCTTCATATAGTCATGTTATGCCATATCAAGTTTGGTATCGATGTTATTATCGAAACGGCCAGGAGAGCTAAAAGATCTAGGTGGCTAGATAGATAGATAGATAGATAGATAGATAGATAGATAGATAGATAGATAGATAGATAGATAGATAGATAGATAGATAGATAGATAGATAGATAGATAGATAGATAGATAGATAGATAGATAGATAGATAGATAGATAGATAGATAGATAGATAGATAGATAGATAGATAGATAGATAGATAGATAGATGAGCTGAAAGTCGCCGAAGATCGGTAAGAAATGCTTCGCATTTAAAAAAGTTCGATGATTCAGAGTACGATGTGCACTTTTGTAGGAGAGCATTAAGCTTTTCTGGTAAAACCTAAGCCCCTAACCTGCCCAAGAGGGTGGTTATATTCACATTTTACACATCTGGTGACCAGCCGCTTTTCTGCGGGCTCTGAATGCTATATATCTCGTAGAGTCTCCACACTTGCCCTAGCTTCTCTTTAGGTTCTGTCAGCCCCTATAGGTTGAGATGCCACCAAACGCGGCAAGATGCACCACCCCTACAAAATCTTTGCGCGTGCTTGAAATCCTTCAAGATAATGCGATGAAATTCGAAGCGTCAAGCTCATGATTACTCTTCATAGGGATCGAAAATGAAAAAGCTACACAGAAAGCACTTCGGTCGTTCACAGCCCGTGATAAACACTGCGACCAGATGTTTCATTTTCTTCGGTTAATAATTGGTGAGTGAATGATTCTTGAAAGAAGGATAAAAGGCACCTCATTTCTGTTTTCCTCTTAGCGACACAGCGCACTTCCTTGTAGGAGATATGATAAAGAAATAAAAAGAATAGTAAAAGAAGAAAGATATAGAAGACGGAGCACTCGTCGCATACGAGTGCAGCAAGAGGAGAGAAGAGATAGGAAAGATGAGGGACATTGTCGAAGGAGTCTGAGGACAGGGAACCACTCGGCAATAGCTACGCTGGCGTCGCATATCGCGGGTGACACAACAGTTCAGCATGGAATCCAGTGAGCCAGTTCCTCTGTAGGAAATGCTTGAGCGGTGATGATCGTTGCTAAGACACACAGACAGACAAAAACTTTATTGAGGTCTTGAGGAGCACTACCTCACCGAGGTAGAGCAGCGGGCCGCTCCCACGTTGGAGTGGGTAGGCTGAGCCTCGAGGCCACGTTGTGGGCCCTCTGGACAGCCATGAGTTGATGTACAAGTTCAGAGCTCCTCAGCACAGTGCTTCATTTCCCTACAGTCATGTGCTAAGAACTCTGTCATTAGGGGCACTGTCAGAGAACGTGGTCTAACATACATGCGGCGCCACAATCTGAGCATGTTGGATCGATGCCTTCAATGAACTGGCCCTGGCATTGTAGACTTGAATACAACCTGGTTTGATGCATGCGGATGGTAGAGATGCCTGGGCCCTACGATGTTTCATATGAGGAAGTGCAAAAATCTTTCTGTCTATCTGAGAATGTCTATTAGCCTCCTTGAAAGCGTTGGAAATTATTCTGGATTGAGTTTGGCCGAGACGTGAGGTAAACCGCAATTCGGTCACCAGATCGCTATCAAAAGTGCCCTTGTGAGACTACAGCGGCGCGTGCGACGATGCTCTTTTATTGCAGTGCTGCAATGCTAACTCTGCTGCTCAGTCGAGTTTGTCGGATGGGTCCCTATCCTCTGTAGTGCGGCGACAATTCGCTCACTCAATAAAGAAGGAAGATTCGCCTGTCAAGTTCCATTCTGATCAACCCCTTTGCAATGGGCAGAAGCACTCTCCAAACAGACATTAAAATTTACAAATTGTCCTTCATTTTTTTTCCTCTTGGGGCTGACAAGATCTGACTCAGACAAATTCAAATTTTCTTCAGCCCAACGTGTATACTTCAGCTTATCTCAACCTGACTCCCCCACTTCTCAAAGAAAAGGTAGTGTGCACCACTACAGATAGTTTATTTGAATTTAAAGTGATGCATTTCGGTCTATGCAACGCTGCTACGATGTTTGAGGGCTTTATGGACACAATTCTTCATGCCTTAAAATGACAAATAGGCCTCTGCTAGCTGGAGGACGTCGTAATATTCGGCTGCACCTTTGAAGAACACAATCATCGACTTGATGTCATTCTCACGTGCCTTGAGAATGCAGCACTTTGAATTCTAAAAAGTGCCATTGTGATGATCGTGAGACTCTAGTTCTTGCTAATCTCATATACAAACATAATATTCGGCCTTATGCCCATAAGCTCAATGTGGTGGTCAGCACTTTCCTTTAACAGCGTTCGCTACAAAAACTTGAAAGCTTCTGGGCTTCTGTTCATATTTCCAGCGTTTATTTCGTATCATCGCCCATGTTGCTGAGCCCCTGCCTCATGCACTCAACAAAGGCTCGCACTCGAGTGCGAGTCAGGTTTTCTCAGCAGAAGTTCATATTCACTTCTAGGCCTACTATTCGTAATTCCAAATTATCACCTCCTACTGAGGAGCATAATGACGTTAGTGGAATCAGTATCGACCAGTCTAAGTTCAGCGTCACGAAGCCGCCTAACGTGTCGTTGCGTATACGCATGCAGGCAGTTCTTTGAGTAAAGCTGAACGCAATTACACTGTTACATAGCGAGAATGTCTGGTATGTTGTAGTCGCTTTGCACAAGCTCGGCCATTACATTTATATGGCCACCTATATTCTCTATCGTTCTAGACCACCACTCACTTTGTTGGCTCACTGGTCTACGAGGTCGTTCCGGCCGTCTTGCTGCCTCTATGAAAATGCCAACGTCCTGTAAGTGTCCTGTATGGTTCCTTGAGGCAACATGAGGACGCAACCTGTATGTTTCCCAACTGTAACGATTTGGCCGCCGCTTTTATGTTGCCTCAAGGCGTCATCCTGTATGTTTCCCATCTGTGACCATCCTGTATGTCTCCCAAATGTCGCGATTTGGCCACCACTTTTATGTCGCCTCAAATGTCCGTCATCTATGTTTCCCATTTGTGACCGTTCTGTATGTCAGCTGTCACGATTTGTCCTTCGCTTTTATGTCGCCTCTAAGTCTCCGTCCTGGATGTGTCCTGTAAGTAGCCACCTTTTATGCAGAGCAGAAATTAGACCCGTTGCACTGTCTTCATGGTGCGGCTAATATGGCTGCTGTAATTGAAATGTACATGGACATGTATATGAAACTCTGTAAAATTATTGATTTATTATCGTTTACACTACAGTTTAGAATATTATACAGACAGTATTCAAACAGGTAATGTTTATTCGTAGGCGGCTGAAGAAAGATAAAATTAACGAATCAGCCTTAACCTCATGAAGCTTCAGCACATCATTAACATTTTAAAGGTTTTAATTTTTCACCCTTTTTCTAGGTAATAGCCATTACATTCATTTCTCAAAAACACACTCTTTACAACAGTAACTTCTGATCACAAGGCAAACTTCAAGGCATTCAAAACACTATGGGCTACTTCGATAGGCTCTGCACACCCAAATTAGCCAGTTCGAGTACAATATGCAAAGTGTATCACAGTGACTTGTTGGGCTTTACAGGCTAATGACAAATGTATGCAGCCTCACAGACTATAAAAGAAGGAACAATCATAACTTCACAACTAAATAACAATACATGCGACAGTCATTAAATATTGCGAAAGATCAAGAATGTAATAAACAACATCAGCACACACTACCCAGAGCTGCTGAAGAACGCGTGCATGCTAAAAAAATTACATATTGCAGTAAATTAGGAATGTGACAAACACAACATCAGAGCACTAGCAGAGATGCTTGGTTGGCACAGACCGCTCTACTTAACCTGCCCCATTGGAAGCAAGACTACAACAGCCCACAACCAGTATATTGATCACGTAACCCTTGACTGAAGAACTGAACGCCGCAGAATGTCTTTACGTGGGTTCGCGGTGAACGGTTAGTGGTTAGTTAGCCGCCACGCAATTTCGTAAAGCAGCAGAACTATCCTGCATGTCACCATCTACACAGACAGCAAGAACTGCCACTTATTAGGCATACTAGTTCTGATGTGTTAATTGCGTCATCATGTTTTTTTTTTCTTAGATAGTGATCTCTCTACTGGAAACATAATGAAAACCTATTTACACGATGTTTATTGGATTTGATGAATCTAAGAATGACCCAAAGAATTTGTGGACTTCCTTGTTTTTATATAGTTCTGAATTTCGTGGTGCCTTGGCATTTTTTTCGGTGGTTTTGTTCCGGGTGAGTTTGGAAGTTAAACGCAACAACGTCCTAAGGCTCATAAACAAGTTTATGCTCTGGCCTCTATCCGTAAATACTGCGACGTGTGCAAAAGCACCATCAAATAGAAGGAGACATGTGACTTCTGAAACCAAACTCACTCTTTCCATTTGTGTAGGAAACGTGTCAAAACACAGCACAGGTGTGAGATTCGTTGCGCCGATATAGCTGCTGTTTAAGCGTACAAAGGACAACAAAGGTACGCAGGACAGCCATATACCATGCATATCTCAACCAACTACACTAAGCGTGGATTCTCTTTTTGCTGAACTTCTAGTGAAGTTTTGTGCTTTTTGGTATTTGGAACAGTTAGACTGCCTTACGAACCGAATACCGTGGTATTTGAATGTATCAGTCGAAGTTTCAATTATTTCCACATCTGTAAGAGTTGTTTGTCTGTAAAATCACAAGCGACTAATTTTCACAGGCGCATCAACGAGAGAGAGAGAGAGAGAGATAAAGATACAAGGAAAGGCAGGGAGGTTAACCAGACGCAGATCCGGTTTGCTACCCTGCACTGGGGAAGGGATAAAGGGGAGAAAAGAGGTTGCACAAAGATGAGAAGCTAAGCACTACGAAAAGAAGTCTGGGTTTTACTCTGGGCGGAACCTGCAAACGGTTACCCATGATTGTAAATGTCGTGCAGGTAAAGCCATGAATTTATATTCAGTGCTGCGCTTAAAGCATACCATATAATGTGCTAACAACTAGAATTTCGAATGTCCGAGACACGCCTAAGTGCGCAATGGAGTCAATCTTGCCTGAAGCTTTGCGATCACGCAATATGGGCTTAAGTACGGTGCTCTTGAAAAAGTAAAAGAAAGTGTATTAAAAGAGAACAAAATCGACGAATATGATTTTGACCTAATAGCCACTAAAAAGAATGAGCTGCCGAGACAGAGACGCATTGCACGAAATCCAAGTCATGCAGCTGCATCCTGATCATAGCACGTTCACAAACTTGCAATCATGCCTTTTAACTTCTTGATAAACAATAAACTACAATTACGATTGATAATTATATAATGAGCAATTATCGACTTCACCGTTATGTTTTTGTGTTTTCTCTCAGTTTCGCCCACGAGGCTACGAAGACGACAACTTCTTAAAGCCGCTTGTATGGATATGTATATGGCAAAAGAGAGCTGTCTAGCATTGGTTCGACTTTCCGAAACGATGTTTTGTTGAAGTAAAAAGAAGTGAAATGACGTTTAGCAACAATTTTTTTACTTTTTTAAATTTCCTGGGTGGGGGGAAGGGGGCATATAAGATTGACGCATTGCAATCTGCGCGAGTTTTAAAACAACTGCTGTCGCAAAGAAGAAAAAAAAAGAGCCCAATGCGAATGAGAACCATCTGTGCAGTTGACCACAAGAGCAACTCTTACTGAGCAGAAGCAAATGAGGACATTTCACTTCGGCGTGGGCGGTGAAGCGCAGTGGTTGATGGCTGAGCCGTCACCACCCACACCACAACGCCGTAGTCTTGCTATTTCTTTTCGTGTTCAATATTTTTTTTTTACTTCGACCTGGTCAGCGCTGCCCCAGCACTCCCATCCAGTGGTTTGTACAAAATGGCGTCGTACAGCAGCGCGCAGGCAAACGCCTTTGCTTCGCACCGGCTTCATGATGTGAACGACGTGAAAAATATATATACCGGGCGAGCTGAAGGAACCCGTCTTGCTTTTTCTTTCTCTGGCTTCCTCCCGAGCCGTAATACTTTTCACCTCCGGCGCCGGCACGGCAAAAAATATAGACGCGCCTTCCACTCGTACCAGCGCGCTTTTACTCCTCTCTAGTCGGTTTTCTTGCTTTTACTCCTATTTAGTTGGTGTTTTTTTTTTTTTTTTTTTTTTTTTTTTTGTAGTCACTCCCGCTTCGTCCGGCGCTACGGCAGTCTGTTACTCCCGCGCTCTCTCGAGTGGGCCCGAGCGAGACACGGCTGGACACCTCCAGCGAATACGCAACGGTGTTGGACAGTGCGTTAGTTCCGTCTGATCTGCTGCCGCGTACCGCGCACGCGCGGCAAAAAGAAAGCGAACAGGCCGGACGTTTGTCCGCCATTGGTCGCGAGGAAACGACGCAACGGCGGGGACTCCACGACAGCCTGCGGCCTACGGCGGACGGCATCCGGGAGCGCAGGGCGTGCAGTGTATGACGTCACAAAACACAGCTCCGCCTTCGCTCTCTAGCTCCGCCCGCGAGCTTAGTGTGCAGCTCCGCCCCCTCGTCTTCCGCGGGCCGGCCGCAAGAGCCGGTCAGTGCGGTGCCGGTAGCGGCTTTGAGTGCCCCGTGTTTCTCGGCCGTCTTCTGCCATGAAGAAGCCTGCCTCGTCTGCTACCACCAGTGCCGCCGGCAACGCGGTGGATTTGGCTGCGCGCTGAAAACAAGCGTGTCACGCGGGACCGGCGATCGATTGTCAGCTCGCGCTACGTGCTGTGAACCCTCGAGGCAGGCGTTGTGTGTCGTCCGCGCGCGCTGCGGCGGCGGGGTGATACGGCGACGTTTCGGATTTTGTGATTGCTCTCTCTCTGCGTACCGGCGCGCACGGCGGGGCGTGCGCCGCGGTGACCACTCGTGGATTTCCGTGAAGACCGGCCGCGCGCGTTCGCGGCCTGCGGCGACCCCGCTGCAACAATGTCGTCCATGCTGGCCGGTGGCCCCAACATCCTGCAGATGTGCAGGTGAGCCTTTAGTTTTATTGCTCGGCTGCTTGGACACCGTTGACGTTTCGGGAACGTGATTACGTGTTCAGATGAGCTACTTTTCTTTTTTTAATTTCGAAGTTATCGAAAACGAAACAACTGAATGCCACACCACCTCATATCAGCGAGAACAATGCCAAACTGCAAGCTTCAAATACCCATTTGCGGAGAAGCGGTGTCTCGTGTAACGAGGCTTTTACCATTTTTATGTATGTGAAACTTCAAACGTGAGAGTCGACACTAAAGAAAATGTCCACATTGTGCAGCGCTATTTCAGACAAGCCGTCTTGTTTGTTTTGAGTTAAAAGCATATTTATTACACCTGAGAAATTTCGGGAAGGGCACTTAGCTTTCTCCTTTTTCCACTTTCAGCAGATAAAAAAAATGCGTAGTCGGTACTGTCTACACTCCTATGAAGTACTAAAGCGCAATCACTAACGCAAAAGTGGTTCTAATCTGAAAGAGGCCTGGATCACCACTTCACCTTTCAACATTGTGCAAGTACCACATGTCTGGCTGCAGGTGCTGCTATGTGTAACACACTAAATAGTGCATTAAGTTCTGAATGCAGCAAGGTGTGAGGCCACATATATTTTCCTCCCTACGCCAGTACACACACCTTCGCGCTTTGTGTGATAACCTACACCCCAATAGTTTTCGTGGATACCCACCAACACATCTTCGATGACATCCATAAAGTTGCGTTGCCTGAATGTTGCTGTTATTCTTCTAACAGTGTTCAACATGATACACTAACTTATTTCTGCAGTATCCAATTTTTTTCTTGAATATTATTATTTTACAGTAGTCCCTCCGGGCTAGGGTTTTCGAACCAAGTTCACTGTATACGAAATAAATACTACAAACGCACGTCATGGATTTATCTGCATTATCACCGAAATATTATAAGGCATCTTCCGCTCCACCCATTAAGCATACTCGTTCCAAGCACAATTACATTACTCGCATGTAATTACACAAACTTATACGATGTACGATGTGTATCAACGATTGTAGACAACAAATATTAGTTTTTTCATCACTTTTCAATTATTGTATGTAAACGACTGTAGAAAGAAATACTACAGTTTTTTTATCTCTCTTAAAATATGGCTTGTCATAGACGTTACAATAAGTCATACCACCAAATGCATAATTTAACGATTTATTTCAATTAGATATCCATAAAAACATCTACGGTAACAAGTTTTTCATCAGGATTTATTGCACAGGAATTTATTTTTTTCTCTGAAGAATCCTTCCTAGATGTCTACCGAAAATCGTGCAGTGCCTTGCCATATGCGCGAGGAACGTTCAAAGTGGGTTTACACTTTGCGTTCGTGTAGAATAAAAACGTAACCATGTTAAAGTTGCTCTCATTACAATTTGTAAGTACAGTTTATACGCACATGACAGTATTCACAAAAAATAGTGAAATAAATACGTCTACTTTTTTATGTTTTCACAACATATGCAGTGCAAAATTGGTGAATGTCATCAGTCACTGATCATTTCAGAGGTGACAAGTGAAGCATTGTCGTACTTAAAGTACTCCCGTAAATCACATGTCGAGTCGCAGGTTGCGACTGGTACATTTAATTACTTTCATTTGATTTTCTCTCTAAATTTTTGTCTGACTGTTTAAGGAATTTTTTCATAACCACTCTGTATTCTGCGTTGCAAGGTTTAATGTTTTAAGCAAAAAAAAGAGGAGCAGCACAGAGCGGAATTTCTACTTACGCCAAGCACGAAATCCTGTATATACACGAAACATTTGGAATATGAGTTCTGGCTGGCTGTTTGGCCACAAAAAAAAAAAAAAGAACATGTCTTGGCAATCAAGCTCGTAGGATCGATAACATTCGTAAAATACTCGGCTATCAGCTCAGGTCGACAGTTACGTAGTGCACGGAAACGTCTTTACACATGTATACACATGCGCATAGAATATTCGCTCATATTCGACGCGGTAAGCAATAATGTTAAGAGGTGATAAATTTCCTCGCAAATGTGAGAGGATCTAAAGAAAACTGCTCAACAGGCTTGCCTACTGTCCCTATTACAAATTTAGGGCACACTACCACTTCACCCTGAATCACGAAGCTGCAGGGTCAATGTAACATAAATGCATGTTCTAGGGAAAGTTACTGGGAGGAGGTTTGTTTTGATGATTACCAATTCACAGTACAGATAATCTGCGACGTTCTACATTCTGTCTTCGCAGCGTATCTATACAATAAAAGTGAGTTGCTGAACAATAGGTGTCATATACTGCTATGATGATAAACCAGCCAATCGCATGTTAAGAGAATTCGAGGGAGAATTTTAAATGATTCCATTCACTCTCCATTTTTTATTGCATAAATATTTTGAAAAAAGTTTTTTTTTCACATATTCCTAATCACACTGAGCACTTTCGATCTTGTGGTGCTCCATGAACTCACAACTTCGCACGAGGCAGTATACATGTTAAGCATGACTACTCCACATGGTATATAGGAGGACGATTATGTGTAGATAATAACTGACTTTCCTCTGATTGTTCAAACTGGCTAAGATCATATTGGTTAAGGAAATAGTTAGTGAACATTTTTCGCCAACAGTGTCACTTGAAGATTATTTATAAATAGTATAGTAGATTGATTGTGTCTTTAGCTGGTGTTTCTTTTCAGAGGATCAGGAAAACTGCTTACCTCCTTCAACATTTACGAACAAACCCTAAAGATGTTCCTATCGCCAATGTGTGACGTGACGCATTATTCTGTAACTGAAACTCGTATACTACTTCTTGGATTGCAGTGCATGATCGATGTTATCACACAGATCGGCGAACTGTGCCGAATAAACTGCATGTATCGCATGCCGAACTGCAAAAGCTGGGTATTATTTACTCAAGCGAAATTTTCTATACATTGCTGGTATAGAACCGTGCTCAATACCTGTCCACACAGAAGTCTTCCTTTCTCGTGGTTAGAGCCGACACCACATTTATTATCGGTTTAACAACAGATCTGAAGGTCACGGTAAATTTGCAGGACCGCTTTATTAAGAGACACAAACAAACATCCATATATCACATGCATGTGGCTCACTGTTGCCTGGAACGAGTCAGACTATATTTTGTTGCTTCATTATTATGCTGTTTTTCACTGGTAGATTCGGAGCAGGTTTTTTTGCTCCGTGGCGACGAAACCGCATTTCACTGGTAGATTCAGAGTGGATCCGCGCTTTTCACTGGTAGTTTCAAAGCAGCTCGCTCCGAGGCGGATTGCTCGCACTGCTCCGCCAACAAGTCGCAGATTCGGGCGGAAACACGACGAGCAGCATACGTCACTTCCGTCGTTGTACGTTGCTGAGTTTTGCAAAATGGCTGCGTTCGCTGCCTTGGCGGAACTTCTGTCTAGCGACGAAAGCACTTCAAGCAGCAGCTCGTCCAGCTCAGACGACGAAGACTTCGAGGAAAGACAAGCGCTATGCGAAGCCTTCTTTCGGGAAACTTTTTCGGAGTCCCACCGCGAACGTCCCAAAATTTTGGGGTTCATCGAGAACGTTGCGCGGCTGTACACAGACGAGCAGGTAAGCGCGGAGCTCCCTCTTTTCATAATACTACATGAACCTAATTTCATCTTTTTATCATTTCCTTCTCTGCAGTTCCGTCAAGACTTCAGGGTGTCGAGGCGTGTCACGGAAACGTTGATCCGTGGTTTTGAAGGCTCGCGTCACTACCCATGCAGTGATCGTGGTGGGTCCCCCTCGAAAACCGCGGAAGAGCACATTCTGGTCTTTCTGTGGTAAGTCTGCACGCTGTTTTAAAAGTCATGCCTACCAGTGTGTATAATCTTAATGCTTTCAAGTGCTTCGGCGTAGAAGTACGTTTTTTCGTTGCGTGCGCAGAATTTTGACGGGGAGTCCAACCATTATAAATTTTTGTTCGTGTGTTTATGTGCGCGTGTGTAGAGAATATACACATGTGAAATTTAACAATTTCGGCGGCGTTAAATCTCCCTAGTAGCCTTCCCGTGGCTACGCCGCTTGTGCTTTTTGTCCTTGAAAGTTGCTAAGTGTGATGCAATGGAAACCAATGAAATATGACCGCTTGCAACTGCACAGCCAGAGAGAACAGTGTTAAGAGCTTCTACTTTTCTTACGGCTGCTAATTTTGATGCAAATATTTCATGCCTTTATTTCACAAAGCAGGCTTTACTTGATCACTTTCTTCCATAATGTGTGTTTGCTGTGTCAGGTTTGCTGCAAACAAGGCGTGCCTGAGGGACGTTGCTGGACGCTTTGGCATGGCAACTGCGACAGCATTTAGAGTCGTGGAGCGCACGCTCGAATATTTCCTTGATATAGCCGAAGAGGTAATATCATTTCCAGGAGATCTTGATCAGCTGTCAGCGGACTTCGAACAAGTAAGAATTTTAGGTATTTCACTGTTCCATGGCAAACACAACAAATGAGTTGTCTAATTGAAGCTTACTTTAGAGAATAGTCACATAATACATTGATTGTAGCAGGTTAAGCTGCCGTTGGGGCACAGGGGATGTGGTACTAAGTTGCGCTTGAAAGATGGGGTTATTGTCAAGCAGTCTCACTATCAAATGAGAAATGCTAGTGAAACATGTATTGTTCATTTACAGTGCACATAAAAGCAGGGTGTCTGCCAACGTGGAAAAGTCAGGGAATTTCAAAAAAACCAGGCCAGGTCATGAAAACTGACAGCAGTTCTGTGGGACCGTCACAAAAATAAGCATCGCCATTCATCAAAGCTTAAAAAGTCTCTCAGCTGCAACTACAGTGGGCTGCTGGAAGGTGTGTGAAAAAAAAAAAAGGACAGTGCATAACTCTTGCTTCTGAGTGTAAACGCGAAAGGGACCCATAGAACACAAAGTTTACTGACATTTCAGTACCTTATATGGGAGAGAGCCTTGTTTAAAAGTCATGAAAAAGGCACAGTGTACTTCAGTACGCCTAAATACGTGACGTAAGCAGAGAGAGTACATTGTCAGAAGCCTCCCATCACTCCTGTGCAGCGTATGTACAGTTGTCTGTATCTGGATTCGAGAGTTTTACAAGTCTATTTGGTGGTCTGTGATTCCGTGTGTTCAGGGAGGGCAGTCGAGGCCACGCCTCGTTTTGTGGTATCATATTTGTGTTGTTTAACTTTTACCAGTTTCACCGATGTACTGGTCACAATTATGTCAGCCTATGGCATAAACTAGACTAAGGAAATTTCTGCTCGGCAACTTGTCCTTCACATTGGCTAAAGCATTCTTTAACATCCATGTTGGTATATCCACTCTTTTGGTGCCTGTTGCTTCTACATATCACACGGCATATCTGACTCACGTCTGTAGATTTATGCATGTTTTGTCTATGCCACGATTTCGGCCCGGCTTGAAGGCCGTCTGGTTTTTCTAGGCTAGAACTGCTATCAGCTGAAGCTTGCTGGGCTACTCATGTCTTTTAATAATAATAATAATAATAATAATAATAATAATAATAATATTATTATTATTATTATTATTATTATTATTATTATTATTATTATTATTATTGGTGGTGCAACACCAAACGTCTTCAGCTACACACTTATGCTGGTAGCTCGTGTTTCAAGGGTAGAACTTGGGTAACTTCAGCTAAATTTTTCATTTCAGTTTTGTGAGATTGTGTAAATAAATCTGCAATTATTTTTCAGTGTCACGTCTACAGCAGAGTACGTAAATCAAGGTAACATGCGGACATTCATGATTCATCTATAGAATCAAGGAAACTGTTCCACCTTGACAAATTCATTCTCACCACCACATATTCAAATGTCAGCACTTTAAACGTTGACCCCAGCTTTCATTTCACTTCAAGTATGACAGCCCAGATAAATGCATGTGCTTGTCGTAAAAAAAAAAAACATTTTGCAGTATGGCTATGTTCTTGCAACGTTGTCGTTACTCGTTGTCAAGGCAAGATACATAGAATATGCGAGTAGTAGTTATTTACTTTTTTTGTTGAAAAGTATACTTTAGAGGTGTGCAAATTAGGCGGCGGCGCAAATCAATAGTAAATACATCAATCTAGGTCGAATCAGTTCTAATCTAATCTACATATAAATAGGTGAGTCAGTAAATACAGTAGTTCAGGTCGATCTAATTAAATCCAATCCACATCCTAACCGGCGTGGGCTACAGCCATTATAGTAAAATAGATTTTACTCCAGTGGCAGAACCGGCCAGGCTCCTGTGTTTTCATTTTACACGAATGCCACCAAATGGCACCACTTCTAAGTTTCTCAGCAGCTTTGACTGCGATGTCAAACGATCGCAGACACCTTCAAACTTCATCTGCGGTTACTCTTAACTTGTGTGTTTTCTTCCTGGTTCTTCGGAACATCAAACAGCTGACTTGCTCACTGCCTAGCTCAGGGGTTTTATTTTGGCCAGATTTACATGTTTTTTCACAATTGTCGCATGCCCTGAGAACATTTTGAGTGCGTCTGGTAATTATGTTTACCTTTATAGAGCGCCCGGTTTTTTTTTTCTACTCGGGTTTGTTTGCAGTGTACAGTGTTTTCCATGCAAACGTGGCAGTCATGGAATTTGCTTTGAATCATGATGGAAAACCTGGGAAATTCAAGGAATTTAGAAATATGAAATTGGTAGACACCCTGAAAGGGACCCCTGGCACTTAAAATTTCTAATGCCTTTTGCTGTGGTGTTCCGTACAATGATTCCATAGTTCTGGCATGTAAAAGACTTGTGTCACCTAAAGTTAACTCCGCTAAGACCAACAAAACTACTGCATCAAGTGTTAAGATTATTTACTTCAAGAAGTTCACTACAGGTGTGTTCTTTTTCTCTCACTGTCACAGGTGTCAGGAGTGCCCAACACGATCGGTTGCATTGACGGATCCTACATAAGCATCCGCTGCCCTGCAAAAAAAGTGCGTTCAACCTATGTGAACAGGCACAGTTATCCGTCACTGACACTGCAAGCTCTGTGTGATCACAAAAAGAAGTTTCTCGATGTGACTACTGGACACCCCAGCAAGATTCACGATTCGAGAATCTTCAGGACATCGAGGCTTTCTTCAAAGTTGCCGCATGTGTGCTGTTCCGGGAAGTACCACGTTCTCGGGGACGCTGCCTACCCGCTTCGAGATTACCTCATAACCCCATTCAGGAATTATGGTCACCTTGACGCGAGGCAGCGCGCCTTCAATTATCACTTTTCGGCAACGAGAGTGAAGATTGAGAATGCCTTTGGAGACCTCAAGGCCAGGTTCCGCCAGCTGCTGCACCTGGACTTTCTGTTTGTAGACAAAATGAACAAGTTCATTATAGCTTGTTGTGTTTTGCACAATATGTGCATTAATTGTGGTGATGTGGATGTGCCGCCGTACATCGATGATGAACATGCACCGTGGGAATGGGAGGCACAACCGGATGATGTTCCCCCCAACAATGGCCCGCTTGCATCAACTGAAGATGCACTGCGTCGCCAAGGCGAGGAGAAGCGTGAGCGCTTAATGCAAGCGATGCGCATTTGATTTAAAGTTAGGACTGCCTACGTGTACACAAAACAAGAAACGTTAAGGTGTTGTAAATTTTGTTTCGTGTTGTAGAGATTTCTAGCAGAAAATAACACTAAAAGACGGGACGAAGCAAGGACACAAACTACGGCGCTGACTAACAAGCAAATTCGTTTTATTCTTCTAATCCGCGTATATATACTTTACCACAATCTCAAGGAAACAAAAAAAAATAGAATCATGATAAATGCATGCCCCTCATTTCTGAAGCGTATCATTTACAACGGCGGCGAAACATGCATCAGTTTCCCTTATATTTCCCTCTCTCTGAAGGAGTTACCTCTCCTGTCTTATTGAGCATTTCTTTCCTCCTGAGTCAGCCAACATTTGTGTGTGTCTTTTTTTTGCTTTTTCTCACCCTTCAGATTAGTGGTGGAGTGTATATACCTAGACTGGAAGAATAAGACACATTTGGCTGTTAGTCAGTGCCATGGTTGTGTCTCTGCCATGGTTGTGTCCCTGCTTTGTCCCATCCTTTAGCACTGTTTTCTACAGGAAACACTGTACTAACCAGCTAAAATGCATGCCGCACTGTGTTGTAGTGACTCATCTTGCTAGGGCGCAGCCTGATTTTTTTGTTTCTTAGCTTTGTGACACGTAGCAGCTTCCACATAGCGTGAGTCAACCCAAGATGTTTGCAGGAATCTGACTGGATCAGTGTAATTGTTTCCTATGCGAAGCCATCAGCATGCTTATTGCTGACTAGTGCTAACGCCGCAGCGTGTTGGTCGGTATGGCTACTGCAGCTGAAGATAGCTGGTGATATTGATAGTAACTGCACTCTTCGTGCTGGTGAGACACGAGAAAGTGACAAAGTCAACCGGCCAAACATAGCTGGGCTCCAGCTCTCGTCAGCCACCACAAACATTCTGAGAAACATGTAGTGACATTGGCATAAGTCCAAGCTAGTGCAGGCTACACTGAGGAGCATTTGTGTTAATGGAACAATGTCACCAAAATTACGAGCTTGAAATGTTTGTGTTGTTTGTCTTGCAGTTGGGGCACTATGCTTGTCAGTTAAACCTGTCGCTTCGAGGAATATTCGTAATGAACACCCATCCCGACTCATTGTTTCCCACGCATGGTGCCCAAATTCAAAAAGTGCGCTCTGAACGTCACAAAAGCCCGAGTCTACATAGTCTTATGACTCCTGAGATTGTTCGCTGTGTAATTTTTTGTGATTCCAGTAGTAGTTTTACAGTGATGCCAAAATTAGTCACAAGGAGCCATTCTTGCATTAATTACACAGTACATTGCAATATTTATGATCAAAGTTTGGGGACTACCGGACACAATGCTCTTAATTAAAGCATTCAAGTCAAAACAAAAATTTGTCAGGGGTCCTTTAGGCATGGTGACTGCTGCTGTGAGAAATGGCTTCTTTGTCATGCAATTTGGTTATTGCTTGTGCATTAACATTTCATTTGCCTGATGAAAATTTGCATGGACAAACGTTCTGCATTTCTTAGTCTTTGTTCAGCTTTTCTTACCATCAAAACGGCGTGAAATTATAATGATCATTGCAACTTTGTCTTGTAAAAGGGCCCTGGAACCCTTATTTCACCTCAACAACAAACATTGTCAATCTGTTATCAATGCGCCTGCCAACGTGCACATGTGTACAATGCTTACAATAAACATGCTTTTCACATTTTATTCATTTTTCTTCAAGTTGAAAATTTCACGGAGAAGATTCATCTTTTCTTTGTGCATTTCTTCTCGTCGCTGTGTTTTAGCAAGTCGTCGCTCTTCCCTCTTGCTGTCTCTTTCAGCCTTTCGCTCTGCTCGCCGTTCATCTAACTCCTTCATTTTTTCAAAGAAGGTTTGCAGGTGGAGCTCGCGTGCTGAATTCGGGCGTTTTCTTTTTGAATCAGGAGTGTCGTCCTGCCCAACGGAGCTGGATGGAGAGTGTGACGTTGACGAGCTTGAACCAGCAAGTGGAACAGACTCGGTGGATGACTGTGGACATGTCTTTTTTGATACCACTCCACTTGCGTCGCGTACCACTTCTGGTTCCAAGCTGTCGTCCAGCCACTTGATTTTTTCAAGCTCGGCCTCGTAGGGGACTTCTTGTGGGGAACAGCCAGACGTATTATTTTTCCCAGCTGCCACATTTTTTCTTTTCAGTACGGTTTTGTACCGAGAGCAGCACTGCTCACCAGTTCTCATTACACCCAGTTTATTATTAATGTCTGTTGCAATTTTTTCAAACATGGCCTTTTTGTTGCGAAATTTTTTCAGAGGGCCAACTTGAGGGAAATATGAGGCGTAGAGGTCCAGCAGCAGCTTCGTCTCGCCACTCGTCCACTCACACCCTGCAGCTGAAATATGCATTATACACACATAAAATACATATAAACTGGCATTAATAGACTTTTTTGATACAGGGCACGAAGCTATATGCTCTCTGAGCCATAGAACACTTACTGTAAAGCATTAGTACTGTCACACTGTTTTGGCACAGCAAATATTGGGTGCTGTGGGGATCGCTTTGCATATCAGAACAGACAATCATGCAAATTCATAATATTACTATACATAACTTATTCACAGCATAATTTTCTTAGAGAGTAAATTTGAAAACACTGCATAATAAATATGGGGCCTCTTCGTGCAGCTGACTATTCGTTGAATTCAATTTTATTATTTAAGCACCCAATATTGAGAAGCGTGAGCAAGAAGCCATTAAATGGTTTTGCGTAATTCGTGGTTTTTTTGAGAGGGTTTGCAATCTGCTGGACCTATCTTCATCCTAATGCCACTAGCATGTTTGTGTATGCATGCTTACCACGTGCAGGAGTCCCTGGCTGACAAGCCCGACTTGGTGACGCACCAGTAGACGCTGCAGAATCTGTGTTTGATAATTGAAAAGCATTGTAGTATGTTAATATGTGTTAATTTTAAGCAGGTACACAATTTTCTTCAAGTAGTCCTTACACGTTGCTCGTCAAGGCATTGTCCTCTACATATATAGACGACTGTATACAAAACTAGTTCTACAGAGACACATGTAGACCAATTTACCATTTCCTAAAAATGCGCCCTGTGTATGTGACAAAGCGTCGGTGGCGTCACACTGTGTAGCACCTTCAAATAGAGAAAAAGAAAAGACATTTGCGGGTTAACACCAAAAGAGTAGAGGTCAAGAATCACCAAGAAAACGTTACTTCTCTAGTAAATTTTTCATGCATGTATTCATGCGCGAATACAGAGATCGCCATGCATTTTTATTAAAGGTAATACAGCAGCTTGGTGAGCGCTGCGAAAATTCCGGCGCTTGTGATATTCTAAATAGTAGGACTGTAAGGTGTTGGGTAAGCAACTGCTCTGATTAAAAAAAAAAGCCTGCTCACAACATGCCGTATTTTTGCGAGCGCCGATTGCGGCCGTTACCACGTGTACCCGCATGCTTTACAATTATCTGACCAGTCTTCATGCGGAGCTATCAAAGTTAGCATTCCGTGCAGAGTTTATTATCAGCGTCAAGTACGTCGCACTTACCGTTCAGATCGTTGCCGCTGTTTCTGAAAACGCCCAGCAACAGCCGACGCACAGCCGGTGTCAATTCCGCGTGCTCGTCCATACTTGCTACACAACTGCTGTTCGCGACTGCGTTAAAGTGTTCTACAAAGCTTTAACTGCGTGGTCGAAATGCGCGCCCTGCAGTGGCGGCCAAAGTTGCCAAGGAAACGAAGAGAGCGGAAAAATAAACTGTTTCCGGAACCGGTTTGCGTGACGTATGCATAATCAACTTCCGGGGCACCTCTCACGGAGCATTCTCGTGTTTCACTGGCAGAGGTGGCTTCGTGCGATCCGAGTGCTCGCTCCGGGATTTCGGCGGTCGCTCTGAATCTCCCAGTGAAAAACACCATAAGCCTCTTTCAATCACTAACTTTCAACAACGAAAATGCACCAGAAGTACCAATGCGAATCATAGATCGTTTCGCAAAACGTCCGATAAGACTAACTCTGTATCTTTAAGGTATTAGTGTTTTTGCTAACTACAAATGCCCGCGAAATAAAAAAAAAAAGATACTATGTGACAACCCCGCTTCCGCGTCGCTGTGTACGGTGATTCTACTGCACTCTAGCGTTCATCGTTCATCCGCGTACGAATGGCCATAGAGCATTTGTCCTACTGTGCTGTCTCGACAGGGCTGCGACAATGGTGGCTTCGCGATGCAGACATTTTTCTATCGGCCAGAAAAGCGATAACCGCTGTGCCTGCTTATCGCTCGCATGAACCGGTGCGAGGAAAGCGAATCGTTCGTATTCGCTGAACTGATTATATGTGGGATTTAACGTCCCAAAACCACCATATGATTATGACAGACGCCGTAGTGGAGGGCTCCGGAAATTTCGGCCACCTGGAGTTCTTTGAAGTGCACCCAAACCTCAGCACATGGGCCTACAACATTTCCGCCTCCGTCGGAAACGCAGCCGCCGCAGCCGGGTTTCGATCCCGTGACCTGCGGGTCAGCAGCCGAGTACCTTAGCCACTAGACCACCGTGGCGGGGCTATTCTCTGAACGTTACGGAGCACCTGATTCAGGCCGCGCGTAGGTGTACCAGTCGATTTCTCACGCGATACTTTTTTGTAATGCGCCGGCGTTTGTAATTCGTGGAGAAACGCTAATAGTTAACAAATCCAAAGTTTCAAATTGTCTAATCGGCCGTGTTGCGCAACTTTCTCATTCAATTTTTTACTCACCTTCCTTTCTTCAAAAGTTTATTGTTAATTCCGTATGCCTAATTAAAAATTATTGATACCACGAAAAACGTCTGACTTACTCCAGGTGACGGTAGCAAATGCATTTGATCGCGTCGTCAGTGCGCGTGTAGGCATATTTTCAAACTCTGACTAAATGATGCTGGGGTAACACACACACACACACATATAAATATATATATATATATATATATATATATATATATATATATATATATATATAGTCGGAGTAATAATTCAATGGGCCAGTTAGTCTTCGTGAAGGTATGGGATATGGCACAACGGGAGCGTTGTCAACAAGGATAAATATATTTATTTCCCAACAGTTTCGGGAGGGGACCTCCCTTCATCAGGGGATATCCCCTGATAAAGGGAGGTCCCCTCCCGAAACTGTTGGGAAATAAATATATTTATCCTTGTTGACAACGCTCCCGTTGTGCCATATCCCACACCTATATATATATATATATATGTATATATATATATATATATATATATATATATATATATATATATATATATATATATATATATATATATATATATATATTAACTGTTTCTCACGAGGTGGAATTTTTTGCTGCGCGTCACTATTTAAATGTTTTCGATGTGTTATATTTAAAAAGAAAAATTATTTTTCATCCTCGAAAGTATAAAATGTTTTTTGATAATTTCAAGCGCACAATATTGTAGCGCGGCTTGTTCCGTATGAATGTTCGATGCGACTTGTCGCGTCTAACCAACGACAACATCCTGCCAATGTCATCAATGCTACGTGAGAAACCGTCAATTGCTTCCTCAAATCACATGAATAGTCCTGTGTCACTGTATAGTCCGAAACTAACGTAGTTTCTCTGTTGAGATGAAGACAAAACAGGTTCTTTTTTCGCGTCGTGACTTCCTCAATATCGGTGCATTCCACAATTCCAGGAGAAGCGACGAAAACGACACACTTAGTTTGTGTCGTGCTACTTCTTACGGTAATTTTCACATACATCGCCTTATTTTCTGCTAATAATAGTGGAGGACTATATTGAATGTGAATCACGTGAGAGCGATAACGAACTGTTTTCAATAAACAAACTACTGCATTTTTAATACACCTGTCTTATGTGTATTTGCATTTTTACCTTGAACGTGGCGAAAGTAAAAAATAAGAAATTATTTTTTAAACATAACTTATGAAGGGTAATTTTTCAATTGCGCAATGCTTTAGGTACTTCTTCGTTAAAAAGGATTGATTGATATGTTGGGTATAACGTTCCAAAACCACCATATTATTACAAGAGGCGCCTCAGTGGAGGGCTCCGGTATTGTCGACCACCTGGGGTTCTTTAACGTGCTCTCAAAGCAGAGCATACGTATAGCATCGGTTCAAATGGGAAGTTTTCCCAAATATTTACTTACTACCGCCCAGAAGCTCCTTTACTGCCATGGAGTGAATTTCTCCGGCCAAGGTATTGGTAATTGTGCCATACAGACATTTTTATTCAGCTTTTATGCTGTGGAGAGCATGATGTTTGAAGTATTTAATCCATGTAAACTGTCTTTCTTTATTATGAATACTTATCGCTTCAGTGAACCACATATAAACTTTACAGTCGCTTCATTCGAAGGGAGCATTTTTGTCCAACTACTACCTGAATAAAAAGAAATATGCCACCCTAAAAGTATCTCAGTGACGATTTTTCTTAGTTATCAGACAAAAGACCTCATAAAGAAGCAAATATTCTATTGCTAAGGTGTGACAGTTCCCTTCGGAAGCGTCGACATATTCGTAGAAGCATACGTAAGATTATATTGCTACTTCACGTTTCTGCTCAGTATATATAGCTTGCAATATGTAGTGTTAGAGAACGTCATCACCTCACACGCACGAAAATGCATAGAATATGTGGTTGCTCAAGGTTTGCACCTCTTCTTGGGTTTCACTTTAGCATTCCCGCTATATCTTGGTGCTTGTCGTGTCGTTCTCTGTAGTGTAAACTATTCGGATAGAAAGAAGATTAAGAGACAATCACTGCGACCACCTTTCAACTATATCGCTACAGTGGTTACGAGGCATGCATGGATTAGGTTATACGTACTTCTGGACCACGGGCATGTAAGGATTCATTGGTGTAAATAAATGATCACGGCACATCCGCGGGGTGGATAATGATGAGTGGGGCGAAGCGTCCGTCAGTCCGTCCGTTCGTTCTTGCTTCTTTACGTCCGCCCTTGTAATCATCCATCCATGTCACCATCCGTGCGTGCGTCTGTCCGTGTGTCCATCCATCCATCTGTGCGTCCGTCCGTATGTCCCTTCGTTCGTCCTTCTGTCTGTATGTCCGTCCGTCGGTGCCTCCGTCCATGCGGCCGTCCATGCGTACGTCCATGCGTACGTCCATCCGTCCATCTAGTGAACGCTCCAAGTACTACCATCTCGCACCTTTTCATCATATATTCCTCATATACAGGTGCCCCCATCCAGCGGACATTTCAAGGACTAAACGAGAAGTGACTGCCATTACAACACGGGTCGTAGGACTTATGGCGTAAGAAGCTTTGCCGCTAAAAAACAGATTATGGTGGGCATGAAGATTCATACAGTTTACGTTTCAGTAAATAATACCCTTGCGGTCAAATATGGGGAGTTTCCACATAGTAGCTTATCCATGCTTCAAACTGAGAATTTTGTTTATTTATTTTTATACATATTCCGTTCTATTGAAATGTCCCTTGTTTAAACTGCCGCCAGAGTTTTCTTGTCGTGCTTTCAAAGCGTTGAACAATCGTGCTTAATATAGTGACAATAAAAATAAATAACTTGCATATTATACAGTTAAAGTAGAATTTGTGTCCTTGTTGCCTCTATGTCGTCGTTTTGTTCTCGCGCTATAGCTATCGTCGCGCTGATTTGAGTCGCGTTCATGTACTTGCGTGTAAACAATCAATATAAATGATCATCGTTGTATAGTTTTAAAGAACTATAGTGCATGTAACGTGAGTTTTTTGCCCCGTGTGAATTTAATTTTGCTCGTTACTTCCTTATCTGTTTAAATTATTCTTATATATTCTTATACATTTGAGGGATGTCCTATCTAACGTTATTTCGCGAGTTTGGCTATCTTACGAGAAAACTTCGTTCTGCCGAGGAAAATACAATGAGATTGCCTTGAACCTACTTTTCTAGCATTTCTGAAAGCGTGGAAGCTAACTTTGCTCGTACGCCGTGTTGTCATAACATTTGTTAGCTCAGACAACTATACTTTTTCTTTGCGAACTAGCTCAGGCCAACCTTTCTGCTTTCTAATAAATTCTCACTCTCTCACCATTAACCGGAATAAAATCAAATTTCTCTATGCTTGCTGATTAGGTAAAAGATGATCATGTAAAAGCAAATGCCGTTAGTGTACCCAAGGATTGCGTGCCCAAAGCCAATCAAGTGCTATACCTCAAAGACGATGGTACTGGGTGTCCCGTCTTACTTGGACCGAGATTGAAAAGGTCAAAATCTTGAGTGGTTGCGAGGCATTGTATACGAAGTGTCTATATTAGCAAAAGTCGTGCGTACTTAGTAGGAGCTATCTTTCTTTCACGACCATGGATGTATTGATTAAAGAGGTGTTCTAATTTCGGCAACTTTTTTTTTCATTATTGCTTGAATGGCCAACACGTCACTTCTCTTGTTTCATATCCCATAAAAAATTCTCAAATTGGAACTAGAGTGTACTAGAATGGGGGAGTGGGTCCACTGAAGGCTCCACGCTGAGGCGTTTTTTTCGGAAAATCCAGGTGGCGCTACCATCGCCTTCACCTGAAGACTTAGCCGTGGTTGCCATGGTTACAAGTCCCCTTTGCCACGCGGTTCGCGACGGGTGGGTAGTCTGATAGTTCGCGCGGTTCGCGTGCTGCTCGCGCGTCTGGCGCAGTCTCGCAGCGTTGTTGCTTCGTTCGTGCGTGCGTGGCCGTGAACGGCGTCGCACCGTGCTTCCGCGCCAGTTCAACAAAATCTAAATGTTTATATTGCGAAACGCCCTGCTCGTATAGGTAGTCACGCACGCAAGTACCGTGATTTCCACGGTAATTGTTTACAATCAAGAGCGTAAGTTGAATTTGGCTTTTGCGAAAACGTACGCATCGAAAGTGTAATATGAGCATTAACTGCGATGCTTTTAAAAATGTCAATATAACTGGGATATATAAGTAAGTTTGCGTTTGGTGCAAATTTAGACTCACGGCAGCAAATTGAATATGATGCAAGACTAAAGTTACCAGCTGTTATCACGAGAATTAAAGCTAAAGTATGCGAACCCTTCTGCAAATTTGCAGCTATTCGTTAGGGACGCGTGATATTATTGAAAAACTGAACCAGTCCTGTTGCGATTACGTGAGGGTGTTGGCAAAGGAAGTTTAGTCACATCGGACGGCAACTGTGCTATTCGTAGGAAATGACTTATAGGGCGGACGCACGTCCGTCGCGGTGGTTTTATGATGAGTTTTTGTTCGGCATCTAGTGCTGGTATACGTTGTAGGTATTAATGAAATATGTTATATTTTACCTTTTCTCTTCGTGCCTGCGGTACGTGTCCATGCAAACATTTGCTCGAAACATGAACGTGTTTTCACCTATAGATAGGAAGTCTGAAAGACACCAATAAAGAAGTGATATGCGCAAAATATTTTATTTTAAATTGACTGCGCAAGCTTTTCGCATAAATATAAAAAACAAAATAAATATCATCGAAAGACTTCGACACCGTCGCTCAAGGAACGTCAGGCTCTATGTTGTCCTGCTAAGCTTTAAGTGTTTTGCTCTCGCTCGTTTCGAAGCGTTTTCCCTGTTCATTCCCTTCACTAAGAAGTGAAGGCGAGTGAGCACGTAGAACGAAACGAGCTTTGTGCTCACTGCATCTTTGTGGTCTGGACAGCCGACCGCTTTCGAGTTCAGAAAATTAGTTTTCACCAATGAAAGGATGTCAGAGATGCTATCTGTGTGCAACATGGAAACACTGAAACATTCAGTAAACAAGTTTTCAAGTGAGGCAATGAAATCATACAGCTGTCGTGAGGGGTACAGAAGTCCACCCCAGTCGCATTGCTCCGTGAATTGCGAAGGGAGCTGTTCAGCAACCGCGACAGCTTTCTCAAACAGAAGCACTTCTTTGCATTGTACGCATGCCAACTTCAATACACACTTTCTGGCCACGTACCCTGCTGTGTAGTAAATGAGTCTCGAGTCACTCTTCTCCAAAGTCACATCGATGTGGTCAGCAAACTTTTCTGGCATCGTGGCAATCGTGCTTTCGACCTCGCCAAGTTTTCCCTGTGATATAAGATCATCAATTTTTTTGTGCGTGACCTTTAGACCCTGTCTGTCATGCACAGTGACAAGAGCGTTTATCATGTCAGGGTTTGCGTTTGCGCTGTCCACACTGTGCGCCAAGTTATAAAAGGACAAGCAGTTGACGGTTATTAGAAACTCATCCGGAGAGGGGTGCGCGTTGCAGCCACTTGACTGGCGAACGATGCCGAAGAAATGTTCCACGGGATCGGTGCTAAGTCGAGATGTCATGAGATATTTGAATCCAACGCTCTCTGTCAGGTACTTCAGCAATGAAAGGGTATTTGCTATAGTGACCCTAAAACCTATGGCAGTGGACTCGCTGAGAAAGTGCCGCTTGTTGTCACTGAATGATTCCCAGTCATTCAGGAAGTCCAGAAAATTGGACAGGAATGCCACGTCTGTAGAAGCTGGTCTCAGCGCTTCGGCCCGAAACCTGGAAGTCATCACGGTGATCAGTCGTTGGATCTTCCTGCAAAATAAACAAAAAGAATGTATGTCAGAAGAGCGCTCATCATGCGTTTGAGATGTTTACGATTACACTTAATTCATTTGGAACGTAGGCGCAACTCACGAGAAGAACAGCTGAGTTGCCTCGATGCTGCCACACCTTCTCTCGATGTCCTCCTTGTAGAAGGCCAGGCCCCGTAGGACATATGGACCGAATAGTTGGAAGGCGAAAGGGGTTCTCATCTTCTCAAATGAGTTTGGTTCCAGATGCGTCTCGGTCAAATTGGGCATAACTTTCAGTGTCCTAACACTTCTGTCTAGAAGGTACGCCTCCCGAACCGGATGCACAGACACCTAGAAATATAGGTTGAGGTAATGCAATGTATGCAAAAAACACAATCTTTGTAAAATGTCAACCATGAATCTATACGTACCAATCCGTCTGGTGTTGCAAAGCCTTTCTGGAGAAGACCATTCCTGAGGCATTTTAGCAGATGCGGGAAATCGGAGATAAAGTGCAATTTCCTCATCTCGTCGACAGGATGCTGTATGGCGCCATTTATTTTCTTCGATGACGCCGACACCCCCGCTAGCTTCCACATTTTTCGATTCCAGGGGGCTCCGTCACAAGTGATGTGGTCGACGAACAAGCCCGCCTGTTCCACGAGGATGGTAGCTTCCATGAGAATTTTCAATAAAATGTCTCCTCTCACATTTCCTTTTGTCGCAAAAACGCCCACAATTTGGCTCCATTTTCCAGCGAAAGGCACAAACATGATGACCATGCCGTGATCACATTGCTGGTACTTGTCTTCGGGCTTCGTAAATTCTCCAAGGTCCACGAAGCCTTGAATCTGGCCAGACGCCGTCACATTGAAATGTTCTGACAATTTCATTTCGTCCACCAATAGTCCGCCGTGTCTTTCGAGGTCTGACATGCTCGCGGTTTTTTTCTTTAGAGTGTTCATTACTGCTTGATTAAAACCGAAGGCCGACTCGTATGACCTCAAGTATCTTTTCAAAGTAGTGTTGCTGGGCATCATGAGAATTTCGTTCTTTCTGATGTGCTGATAAAGCCGGGGACTCTTTAGTTTCATGAGTAAACACTCGAGGATCCACTCCTGATTGTAGCGCATGCCCTGCTTGCTGGTTTGTTTGGCAGCTTGAAAGCAAGCGCGAACACTTGCCTGCTGCTTTCGCGGTAGTGACGATATTTTATCCTCTAGTATTTTATCCGCGACATTCGCATTGTTTGCCCTCATCTCTTCGAGACGACCAGCAATGTCCAACAGCCTTGTCGCCATCCGCTTGTTTCTCTGACTCAGGACCCGCAGTTTGGTGGAGACTGAGTTTCTTCGCTCTTTTCGTTTTAGGTAGCTTTTTCTGGTGAGTATTACTTTCCTCACGTACTTGCATGAAATGCATGAAGAACCTGGAAGTATACGAGAAAAAAATTATGAAGAGCTTCCAGTTTTTTACCATGCATGTTTGAAACGCAATTTATGCACTTTCACTTTCTGTAGGCAAACTATTCTTTCGTAAATGTTAATGAGTACTACAAAAATTAGGGGCCACACAAATGTTCTAGCATTAAACAGGTTACTGATTGATTAATTGTACAATTACAAGTGACGTCTCAATAAACGTTTGCCGCACTCACCTTGTTGTTTAACCGCTCCTTTGCACGTGACACTGAAGACAAGGCCGTCGGAATGAGAGATTTGCTGCTCCAGTTTCTTCGTAAGAACGTCATAGGTGAAGTCCTTCGCCCTACCTGCTCCTCTGCAAGGGTGAAGAGATTCTGCGCAGTCCAGGACTTGTTTGGCATCTTCAAGGTTATAGGCGACCTTTTCGGAGATCAGCGTCTTCCGAACATATGTCCGACAAATCACTTCACTCCGGTCGGTACCGTAATTCATGAGCACAGTCTTTTCGATGCTTACGAGTTCACGACTTAGGGAGGCCGAAACATAAGCAATTCCGTCATAATGACGAAACTTGTGCATTGCCCAGTGGTCGTTTGGCCGGACAACGTCTTCAAGTTCAAATGCGTTGTCGCTTTGCCTCGCACTTTCGCAATCTTCAAATCTCAGTTGCGGCTCAACTGATTGCAGCGCAGTTCTTTTTGACGGCTGGTCTTCACAGGTTGGTGGTGAAGCCGCTCTCTTCTTCGTTGACTGCTCCGGTGTGGGCTGCTCGTCAGGACACTTCAGGAGATGAGGTATAATTATGGGTACAGCATCACTGCGAAGTTCCGGCTTTCCCCGCTCTATATATACTTCTCGGCCTTCGATAATATGTACATATTGCCTTAGTATGTATTTTTGCTCGAAGTGCAGCTCGCAAATGGCATCGGTGACTTGCAAGGGCCGATCAGCGCGGTTGAGATTCTGGTCCCATAGCCGGCGTCTTTCTTCGTCTTGAGGTACTCCAAAGAGTGAGAGCTTGGGCTGGTTTTTAACTCTGCTGTATCCGGTTTGGCAGCCTACGACACAACAGTAATTTCTACGCCTAGACGTGCTCATCCTCTAATCTTTTGAAGCAGCTTGGAACGCTCCGTTATGCAACCAGCAGACACATATCTGCGCACGCAAACGTGCCGTCTGCCGCGTATTCTTTGTCCAGACGGCTTTGCTCAAAGGGAAATACAAACCTACGCGTTCACGAAAAAAAGCATACATTTTATTTCATGTCACTTGTTTTTGTCTCTAATAATGTGTAAAAAAAGAACCAGGAGACAAATTGTGAAAACAGCGCACGAACGACGGTGCATCGAACAGACGACGGCGCGTCGAGCAGACGACAACATCGAGCGCTCAGCGTCCCCGCCAGCGCGTCGTGCGGCCCGAACCGCCGCACGACTCGCACGCTCCCGCCGAAACTGACGTCACTTCAGGAGAAGGCTACTGCAGCGCCACCAAATTTTCCGCCGTTTTTGCTTCACCCGCACCGCTTGCCGCCGGCCACAGTGGACCCACTCCCCCATTCTAGTACACTCTAATTGGAACAATACTTTTGTGCAGAAATTTGCTCAGTTGCTTTAATTGATCAGCACAACCCACAGTTCAACATAAGACACAAGTGCGTATTTATGCACCGCCGTTCAAACTCTTGGAAACACTGCAGTTGGTTTGCAGAGTTTAACGGCCGAACGTTGCTCAGGCTATCAGAGTCTCCTGTAGAGGACGGCTGTGGATAATTTTGCGCAATTGTGGTTCTTTAATGTGGAGCGATATCGCAGAGTACATAAACCTGCAAGTGTTTTGTCTGCATCGAAATCTGACAGGCAAGGCGGAAATGAAGCCCTCGTCCTTGAGATCAGAATTCATGTTGCACCGTGGCCACTGGGCCACCGCAGCAGTGACGCTCGAAGAGCCCTGCATTTCGGAAACAAATGCACATTTAAAACACATTCGAATCAACAATATTTATTTTTATTCTTGTATAAAAGCATCTTCATGGTTTGACTATTCTCGACAGTCATGCTTGATTCTCCCCATTTGTCGTGTGCAAACTTTGCCTTTCTTTTCCCTCTATTTTCCTTCCTTCGTATCCCCCAGAGACTATCACCAATGCGAGGGCGAGGAAGGTGGGCTAGGAAATAGATCTGGGCAGAAACTACACTCTATAGAGTCTAAGTTAAGAAACTATAAGCTCAACATATGGCGATACTTCTTCCGTAACCTAGAACAAACGGTCCTATACGTATAGTCTACCGAATATGGCGTCCAGCGTGCTGGTGTCACAAAGGTGTAAAGACGTTTGTGCAGCTACGTTCAACAGGAAAAGTGTGATTGGGAAAAAGGTGGTATACGCGCGTTGTGAGATATAGTATATGAAAAGGAAATGAGTTCGTGGGGAACGGTGGGGTTGAGCAACCATGCGAGAATATTTTTTATCTTTGCTTTCTTTGCTTGACATATTTACGACGTGGAGCAGCTGTGTAGACTCCGGGAACGTTATAGTCTTGCGCACATGTTTCGCAAATGGAGTCGCCAGACAGCGCTGGGTGCCGCAGGAGCACCACGCCTTGAATTTCGGGCATAAATCGAGTTCCCTTGATTGCACACTGAGTGGCGAAATTTCGCACTCAGACAATGCTTAGATTGTTCAAAGGTTATACCAAGTGACGTGTTGCAAAATAATGGTCGTGTCAGTGTCTCTGCCAACGGATATCGACGAAGTTTTGAAGAATAATAATTGGCTGGCTACTGATCGCTTGCTACTTACATTGTCTGCCTGGGTGGAAGAGTGTCTATAGAGTACTGCGCTGCCGATACGAGGTCACTGCTTCGATCCGGCCGCGGTAGTAGCATATCCATGGAGGCGAAATGGCAGAGGCACGTGTTCTGTGCAATATCAGTGCACGTTCAAGAACACTATAAGGTCAAAATTTTCGGATCCCTTGTCTAAGACGTCTCGCATCATCATATCGTGATTTTGAGACGTGAAACGCCAGATAATAATATTATTATGCTGTTCACGTCTTTGAGCTCTACAGTTAACTGCGCCTTTATTCTTGATTGGTGAATGGCTAAGAGAGAAAATAAAAGATTTTATCTAGAAGCATCCGTAGCATTATATAAAGCTGTACCTCGTCCACAAACAGCTCGAGCTTATTCCTTTCTAACATTTAGATATCATTGATTCCGTTGGGGCAATGAGTTGTAGTTCGAAGAATTTGTGTTATGCCGTGAGAACGCATACAGAAGTGCAACTGCACCCACATGTCGAAATTCTAGTTTTCAGCAGTAATCCTCGAGGATCATACGTATGGCAGCCGAGTGTGAGGTGCCTAACGTACGCCGAGATAGTCTTTAACACGGTGCACTCTACGATTGTGCAAGCTATCAGCTAGCTGAATATGATAATACGGATAGCAAAACATTCGTATGATAATACGGATAGCAAAACATTCGCGAGATCTTGGTCGCATGACCGAAGCTGTACTTTTCGTTACTTTATAGGCGCATAGGACACTCGAGGAAAACTTATTCTCCTCTGCGACTTCTTTATATCGAAGTGGATGTCCATCACTGGGATGGTCGGTCACGCCCGAACATGTAACGGACACGTCACTCAGCGACCACCCCATGACGTGATACGCATTTCGTGGGAAGCACGAACACTCCTGACAATGTCCCACAGGGCTGAGGTAAAGAAGTCATCCACGTGTGTCGCCACCAAGACATACATAAGAAGGGGACAACCAACCTGTCCCAGCCGTGAACTGGCCTTCGCATATATAACGTATAACTGTACCCGCTCCCGGAAATCAATGGTATACTTATCTTGCATTCATCGCGTGACATGTCAATCTGTTCTCGTGTATACGAAGCATTCAGCACAGTACGCTGAAGACAAACGTTGCACGTTTCTAAACTCGGCATAGCCGCGCAGACAAGCATGTTTTTAAAGAGCTGTCCCGTTCCTCTGCTATAGGTGGTCGCGTGTCCACGTCCTTGCAGGAACTCGAGCACTTCCTCCAAGATGTGTTTGGTCAGCAAGGGCTCGGCATCTTCTGGAAGCGCCTGTCGTCTGCCTTATGCACCGTCGTCTGCTACTGTGGACACGTCACGAACTCTTCTCGCAACAGCTTGCGTCGTTCCGCTGTCGTTCCCATACGTATTTATACTCGGGCCACGCGTGAACCCTTATATCTACACATACCACGACGAACAAGCGGCAGACGATCGTTTCAATCAACATGACATGTGGTGGTTTGTTTGGTGTACGCGCATGCGTACACGCATCCCAACCAGGATGTATGAGTGCTGAATAAAGGACCGCTGCAGGTACAGCGCTCATCCGCGAGGCTCTACGAGATATCAACGCCGTGGCCAACAGCAACGACGCCTCTCTAGCCGACACGCACATGCGTTGCGGGAGCCACTTCCTGCGTTTCCATCTTTCAACCGGTGGCCTCGCGCTTGTCAGCTAGGCCTAACGTGGCGTCGCCAAGCAGACGAAGATGGGCCTTGCGTACCGACGTTGTCGTCCCCCCGCGGCGCTGCGGGTGTTCTCTTTATTCTTTTTCGTTAGCCTATCGATGGTGCGCGTCAGAAACCTATGGGCCGCTGTCACTCAGCAGTCTATAGCATACGGATCAATGTGGTTGCGCTTATTTATAGAAGGATGTAAAAGAGAGAGGGGGTTTTGTAACCGGACGCCGCTAGGGTACCTCTGTCGCCTTGGAACGCTTCTATACTGTTACCTCTCCCTTTCCTGGGCTCGCCGACCGTCTCCGACCTGCGAGCCAACTGTCTTCGACAGTCGACCGGCTTCCGACGACTGACAACTCGTAGCCAGCCCGTCCATGCGCTTGACGCTTCTGAACGCAAGCGGTCCAACCGGCGTAGTCTTATAGGCTCATCCACGTCTGGACGGCGGTGCTGTGTGCTTTGCTCTTTTTAATTATTGCACCCGTTGTCTGCCGTACAGCACGCATCGGCGCCAGCGGCGCCACATGTACGCATGCATCCCGCTAACAAGACGCCAGTATGGCGCCGCCTGACCAAGCGGCATCGGATGGCGTAGCTCCCATCAGAGACAAGCTCCCACTTCGGCGGATGACAGGATTAATAATCGAATGCGTAGCAGAAGTAATAAAAAAGAAAAAACTGCGAAGCGTTGAAGACGCGTGCGCGGCAGGCTTTGAAAGATACGTATATATGAAAGACTGCGGAGCCCGGCGAGTCTGTCTCCCTCTACGTTTCTTCTTCTCACGCTGTCAAAGACGGCCTAAAGGCCTTGCTGGTTTGCGTACATTTATGGGCGATTGCAAGGGTGTGTATCCACCGTGTGGGTATGGCTGCTTTTCCTGTTTTCTTGAAGACGATGCCTGAAAGTTGTGAGCACCGTATGCGCACAACGATCCCGGGATAGAGTATTTAAGGGTTAGCGAAGAAACGGAAGTCAAACGTACGAAATACGTTTCAGGGCGTGGGCAAGGTAGGCCATTTCGCTTACTTGCCTATTGCTCATCATCCCCTTGCTTCTCACAGAGTAGTAAGTCCTGAAAGTTTGGGTGGAAGTTGGCAAACAGTGATATGCGTAGGAGCTTTATGAGGTCGCTATGATAAATGTGCTTGCATAAGAGCTTTCACGCAGTATCAGGGAAGGGGGAAGGGACTCATTGGAAGATAACGTAAAAAGACGGTGCTGGTAGCCCAGAGGCATTAAAGATTAAAAAAGAGCAGCAAGAATGGTGCGCCTGAAGAGCGTCGATGCTGTGGTAGCACGAAACACAGAATGACGCGAAATAAAACCGGGACCGTACAAGTGTGTTTGGCCTCAGCTGCATCGCTTTCAGAGAGCGCTCTCACCGGGTGGAGAAAATGCACAGCAGGGGGGCTCAAAGCCTTCGAAGCGGGGGAGTCGCGAGCACCCCGGTGCGGCGGTATACGCGAACGCGGAACTGGTCGTCTAGCTGCTCGCCGCATGCTCGCACACCGGCGGCACCCGCCGATGCTTTACTGCGATTCTTTTACTTTTCTTTTCCCCACCATGTCAAATTTGTCTGCGGATTCTTGTTGCGGCTGTCGGGAGGATGCGGATTGAAGACGGCTTTCGACGTGCGCCGCCACCGTAGCTAGCGAGCTCGGGTAAACGCACTGGAGAAATGACACGAGTGTCGGTTTTCGCTCCGCCTATGCTTTTTTTTTTATCTTTTTCTCACCGCTGTCTTTCTTACAGAAGCGAAGCAGTCGGTGTCGTATGCTTGCTCGCGTCACTCGCGCTATACAAGGCGGTGGGAACGAGAGCTAGGCCTATCGGGATTCTTTTTCCTTTTGTTCTTGGCATTGGGTTGGATCCGCTTTCCGGCGGCTTTCTTCTTCCGCGACGCTGCGCGGTACGCTTTAAACGTTCTGGATTATGGGATTTGGCCACGGTTGTCACATAGGAGGGACGCTTCTATTTCGCGACTCGACTTCTGGGCTCGGTGTCGTCGTGTGCCCGGGGTGCGCCGCGCGCCTCTGTCCCGACGAAGCCGACAAAGCTGTCGTCTTCGATTCACACGAACGGCTGTGGATGTCGAGCCAAGCGCCTGCAGAAAGACATGTCTTCCTCAAGGCGCTACCGGCGTGTGTAAGTGATGCGAATGAGTTACACAACCGGCGCCACGTTGAAGTTGCAAACTCCGCTAGCAGCCGCAATGGAGATACCACACGCCAGTAAGCATTACATATGTCTCCTTGAGACGTCAGCACAGGTTGTGACATGAGGAGACGTGTTACGTGAACCTTCCAAACTCACACTTTGTAGTAGATAGACAGCACGAGAATGAAATTGAATGTGCGAGAACAGTAAATTATAGTTAACTTCGAAGTTATAAAATTGCGCAGTCTTGTTTATAATATGGGTTTCGGGTCGGAAAGATTGGGTGGTTGAAATTATTTCCAAACGCGTCTGGTGTTCCGTTTCATGCAGATTAAACGAAATTCCCCGAGGTTTTGAATCACTGTTGTTTAATTGACTAATCTGAACCTTGCCTCTTACGGCACTCTGCTTGCACGCTTCTGTTCACAGCAGGCACTCGGTGCCGAACGAGTGAAGCGCGACGCATTACAAGCACGATTCTTTCATCTCGGGGGAAAAAAAAACGGGCCAGTGCACTGCACATGTGGTCTCCGATAATAGTGAAAGCTCAACCCGTATTCAAGATGCGTCACACGTCCGTGGCCATTGTATTCACGCCAACCTTATACATACGCTCACTTACAGTGTTCCCTCTTTTTTTTTTTTCAGTTTTCCTCATCTAGTTCACTTACCTCTTTGGCCTTATCATGTATCTCCCCTTCCGTCTCTTTCCTGTTCGTTCTTGAGCTCGTTCTCTCGCTCTTTTGTCCGTTCGCTCACTCGCTCGCTTCGCCGTCTCTCTCTCTGGTCCTCGCACTATATCTTTCGTGCAGCGCATGTATAGTGTACAACATAGCTTCGCAGTGCAACGGCCCAGCCGTCTTGACGTAATGTGCCACCTCACAATGCAACGCCGACGCAACGTTCTGTGGGTTGTTGCCCCGCGGTATTCGTCCTCGCTTCCGGAGACAGGGAATGAAGCGTACATAAGATGGACCGGACGATGCGTTACGTATTTATGCATTCACGACTCCGTCGTTACCTTGCCTTTTTCTGCTTTTATAATTATTTGTTTAAGCCTTCCGCGAGCGGTACCCTGCGTTTACCTTATAGTAAGCACGCGTCGGTTTTGACATTCCGTGTACATTGGGTCTCGTCGCATTATGTAACGCACACGTGTTACGCATAGTAAATGCGTTTACCCGCTGTCGCCAGCAACTGATAAAATATACCCAAGCATTGCTGTGTACGTTTCAATAACGGGTTTCGCTTCAGTTATTCTGTCAGGGTTTCTTTCTTTTCTTGGATATTTGAAACCACAAAGCTGATTTTGCCACCACCAATGCTGATTGTGCATACTGCACAGAAGTCGTTTTGGATGTAGTTTTTGCCTGTAGAGTAAGTCCGGGTCGTGAGCATTAAGCGCGTTTTTACATTTAGGTATTGTGGTATTCTTTTGGATACCACAGTCATCGTGGTCGACCTCAGAGCGTATACGCATGAGACACCCATTGCGCAAGTACGCGTCCTAGGCATAATCGAATACTTCTCAAGCATCCGTGTATCATAACGAATAACTCTCTGATGGGACTACGCCAGTTCCTACTTAAGTTTTAAATCTGCACTGTAAACAAAAGTTAGCCGAAATGGGAGTTTCTCCAGCACATGAGCCCACAAAACTCCCCTGCCTCAATTATTTACTCCCTGGTAGGGAGTGAACTCGGCACATGTCATCGTAAAACGCCCCCTCCTTAATCACAGAGTTTATGAACGACATGACCTTGTTAAACTCCCCAGGGAGTTTCAGATCACGTGGTTACAAACTCCCTATAGGAGCTTTAAAAACCCTCTTTGGGCGTGACGTGTGTGTGTGTGTGTGTGTGTGTGTGTGTGTGTGTGTGTGTGTGTGTGTGTGTGTGTGTGTGTGTGTGTGTGTGTGTGTGTGTGTGTGTGTGTGTGTGTATGTCTGTACGGGCATATGTTTGAACGTCGGTGTGAAACACATGTGATTTGTGTGGCTAACCGTGTAAGCATCTGTCAACAGGCAACGAAATTATAAGTGCAGCGAAGAATAGCAATGACCGGGTGGTATTTAGTGGGAACATTTCAATATATTTCGCACTTTAAACCACGCTGCACATCGGTCCGATTCCTCAACGAAACGTCCTGAATGCCACGCTTCAAAGGGCCGAGTAACAAAAAACTTCGAAGAATAAATTAATGGTAGCAAAAGTAAGCTGTTACGATCGTCAGCGGCTGCTCCAGGAGTTTCACCATCAGAAACTTCGAAGTAGTCTGAAGTAGGCTTCGCTCGACTACGGCAGGCTGGCCGGCAACCGGTCTGAGAGTTGCGCCGGCGACGCGCTCGCCCCGTCTCTGCCAATAGTGGCTTCTCGGAGTGTCACCGGTATTTCACCGGCTGTAACATCTAAGCGGTAAGAAGGCCTCGCTATGCCGTCGGTATCAAGCCGGCATCGTATCGAACTCGCACTGTGCGCTAGCCACCGCGGCAAGCGCTACGAGCTAGCACCGACCACCGGCGATGCAAAGAATGTGTTTCACAAAAAATGAAGGCTGCTGGGATGTATAACAGTCTTCTGCGCCTTGCGACCGCAGCTGTCAATGACTAACTACAAGGCGAGCGCCGAACGAGGCGGAGTACGATCGTCAGCGATTGCACCGTAAAACTTCGAAGCGGTTCGAAGTAGGCTTCGCTCGACTACGGCAGGCTGGCCGGCAACCGGTCTGAGAGTTGCGCCGGCGACGCGCTCGCCCCGTCTCCTCCGATAGTGGCTTCTCGGAGTGTCACCGGTATTTCACCGGCTGCAACATCTAAGCGGTAGGAAGGCCTCGCTATGGCGTCGGTATCAAGCCGGCATCGTATCGAGCTCGCACTGCGCACCGGCCGCCGTGGCGAGCTCTGCGAGCTATACATGCAAGGCATGCGAGCAACGGGAACAGCGACTTAGAACCGTCTCATTCGTTTAAGTCTATCGCTCCGTAGCTTAAACTGCGTGGATAGCGGACACCCATTTCTGTGCATGGGAAAAACGAGACGTAAACTGCACATCAGCAAGCATTTTGTGATCGCCAGCTGTCATTCATCGAATCACCGTGCCGTACTCGTGAGTGAGGCCTAGTCGTCGAACGCGGTAGCGGCGGTCTACCTCGGTTCATCGCTGGAGCTGCTCAATGTGCCTCGTTAATGTGTTCATTCAAGGCCGCGCGCACTTTGTGTATGATTCAGTGCATTTTACGGGTCCACAAACAGCACTGTTGATGCGAATTCAGCCTGTACGACAGAGCGCCAACTGATAAAACTTTTTCGTTATAGTAAAAAAATATTGAATATTAGGCAGGATTAGGATAAAAGGCATGTGTGTTGAAGTGCTTACATCAGACCACCGCAAGTTCATACTTACGCCGTGCGTATTTATTGCTTAATTATTAGAAACAAAAAGGCTTTAACCTGGGCTACAGGAGGTCAGAATGTGGTGCCTATATATACTCGGTGACTATATGGTAGGTGTGTACTGCGTGTGGCAAGCTGTGGTGAGTGCGAGTGTTGTGATATTACGTGAACGTTGTCATAATGTTTGTGTACTTTAATCATTGTTGTGCGTATTAAATGTAATGTAATTAAAGTTACGCTTGCGCATGGTACGGCTGCTGACGTAATTTTTTTTTCTCTGTCGATGCAAAAAGTTTACTCCCATACTGACCTGAAAAAGTTCCCCTATGGATGTAAATAAAAACCCCCCTGACACCATGCGAAAACCCCCTTCTGATGGGGAGTAAATTTTTTACTCCCAGAGACGGGTTTTTTAAAACTCCCATCTGGGTGTGCGCTAGAGGACAAGGTCATTTACTCCCATTTCGGCTTATTTCTGTTTACAGTGTGCCTTATCGCGATCGTTCTCTTCGATGACTCGCCGATACAGTCCTAAATATATTATTCGAGTTTTTGCGGGCGTTATTCACGATAAGTTTATGCGAGGGGCCGTGAAGAGCTCCGAAAATTTAGACCATCTGTTGTTCTTTAATGTGCACATGATATTGCACGGTTCATGGTTCTCTAGTATTTCACCTACAATGATATGCGATGGCAGTGGCTGGGATTGGACGAGCAGCCTGCATGCGGGTCAGCAACCAATCATCGTAGCCAATAATCCACCATGCAGTTCTATACTATAAACACGAGCATCGGACATATTTCTCTACGCGTTAGCTTTCGGGCATCGACTAAGCACGCGCACGGCGGTCTTAACCTTTGCGCCTGACTTTGTCGCCATCAGGTTTCATTACAAATCTGGCAGTCTGAATTACGTCACGTTCACTAAATAAATGGACCACACTGAGCATTGGAACCTCTACTGTACTGCCAAGGTTAACCGCGACAAAGGCGACGCTAACCACTGCGCCAGGCTGCAGTGAAGAACTTGAACTGGTATATCACATTACGGCAAAGAAGAAGCGGCTGAGTAAAGTGTCACAAGAGGATGAAGCACTATACACAATGGGACAGAGGTCTGCTCGGCCATTTCTTCTTTACAATATAATGCGCTATACGAGCTAAAGTACGACGAACAAACTCGCCCAATCTTTTCCACTTCTGTATAGAAGAACGATGGTGCGTTTGGTCATGGTCTGCCTGGTGGCCTATTCAATAAATGGCGCTGCATCACGCCATGCTCGATGCGTAATCGCTTGCTCTGGCTCTCACGATATCGAAATGCAACGAGCTTCACTTACGCAAGAAATAAAGGTGGTTATTATTCTGGTACTTCCACACCATTCCTAAAGTGCTTCCATATGGTTCTCCTTTCATCCGATACGTTTCGGCTCCGTATGTTTTGATTTCTTGATGTTCGTCCTGAAATGACACTCAACTCGCGATGGACTCGCCCCAGTGTTCTAGTGGTATATGGTCGTCGCCTACTGAGCCGCAGGTCGTGTCGTGGGAATGAATCGCGGAGGCCATATTTTCAAGCCAAGTGGCCGGAATAGGCAGAGCCCTCCACTGCGACGTCTCTCATAATTGCGTGGTTGCTTTGGGACATTAAACCCCAACAGTTATTATCGTTGAGCTTGTGAACTCTCAAGACTATTTTTATGGTTTGTCCGTGAACGCGGCCTATAGATGTACCGCTTATCAGTACCAATCATTCGCCAAACAATAAAGATTATAGCCCGTCTACAGGTTGTTACGTGCTGTTTATTACTTCCATTTTTTAGAGAACACCTGAGCTACCTGTTACTTGAAGGCGGTGTGCGCGTCGTGTTCAATATTAGAGACGGTTTAATTGCTCCAACATGCTTTGTGACTCCCTTTGTTGCTCCGCACACACCTCTTTTACCCGTGCCGTCTAAACTGCGGTGAACAGAGGTAAAAAAAGGTCCAATGAATCCAGCGCAGACCTCTTCGAAGGTGATCCTTAGAGGACCTTCCCAGGAACTAAGGGGCTGCTCTGGTGCTCATCGTATATTTGTTTTTGCTTATGAATTGCATAGAGAGTTTCTTTTCAAAGAACTCGCCCGAAAATTCTCGAAAGTGAGGGAAATGAAATATTTTCACGCTGCATACATAATTTGTTTTCCTGTGGTGATATGGTCATATTCAATCGGGTCGAAGCATAAATTACGACTGAAGTCAGTGGAATTGGGGTAATTACCTTTAAAAGTACTCAATACAAGAGGCCGGGCCGAACAATACAGGCCAAATATTACAGGGTCAAATCAATACACTACAGGTGGTCGGCCATCAGGATCCTGCACAGAGCCTGATGCCGCTTTCAGTTTTTACAAAACTTTATATATGCCCGCTGGCGATATTTGAGAAAGATGGAATGGGAGGTCAGCCCATGTGCAGATGACCAAAATTTATATTCATTTTTGTTAAGCTGCTCAATTTTTCGCCAATTATTCATGGCGGGTGTGAGCCGCAAGTTTAGGATCTACATCTACATATAAAAATCTGTGCCGTCCAGCTAGCCAGGACTACCGCCGAGGACATTGCACGATGTTTCGCTGACGACGGCTCCTGGAGGCCTAGCCCGGGCCAGTGATTCCTCGTTGGATCCTTAATAAAGTTTATCACCTATACCTACCTGCCAACTGCTACCATTTCCCAGACGTTTAGTATCAGTGAGCCTAATTGTACCAACAATTCATAGACTTGACCTCGTGGTTTTGCAAGTCTACTTCCTTATAGGGCATGCTGGCGCACGTGCTTTAACAAATGCACAACAATACGAACTGCAATCGACGTCGTAAATGGTGACGTCATTCTAGTCGTCGCCTAGTTAGGCTTATCAAAGCACCGGTACCGACTGGTGTAGCCGGGAGGGGAAAACTAACCCCTCTCCTTCTAGCCCTTTCGTGGTTTCACATGCAAAAAGTACTGTGTGCCTCCTCCCCCACCTCTCACCTTCAATTCCACCAAAAACGTTCCTGGCTACGCTACTGCCCCTTCCCGTTTTTCCGGTGGCTTCGCTTGAATTAAATTGCTCCGCAACAATTACGAAGTGGAATTGGATTTTGGAAAATCTCACTGCATGCAGCAGTGGACTTTCCGCAGGAAAGACTGCGATTCTTCCATTTAGTCGACTACTAGCTTGCGCTAATTAGAAAGAAAGGCCTTTAATTTATTTTATTTCAGAACTGCCGTAATCACTGTGCCAAATACTTATCGTAACATTTATCCCGACAAAAAAAATGCTTACCAAGGCACCGAGCAAGTATTTTCCAATTCATTTATTTTAGAATGCTCTCGTATGCCTTTCTTGAAGCACTGTATATAGGCCAACATGGCTAGTCTTTACTTTTTTTTCGTCTTCTTTTTTTATGACCTCGTTTTTCTGTGTAATGTGTCTATTCACGCAGTCATATTTGTAAGCTTTCTGTAACTTTAAACCGTGAACTATAACAGTACTCTTTCAAAAATAAATGATGTTTAATAAATGGCACTTCACAGAATGCCTTTTTGGTACTTCCTTACTTATGTCTTGTATATGTCCGTTGTGATATGTCCGTTGCGATATCTCTTATGTTACGAATCGGCATGCAGAGGAAAAGGAGATACTTCAAGTGACCTATTTCGCAAAACATCTGTTGTGTCGACAAAGAAAACTTAAGAATGTTACACAGAGCCTCAGAGCCGAAAACTGACCTAATTAAATTACCTTTCATTTCGTACCGAGTCATCCTTTCTTCACATATTAATTTTTATTTGTCACAAGCGGTAGTGTTTAGACAACCTTGATTCAATGCCTCAAATACCCTAACCACTCGAAAATATTCTATTCTTGTGACGTAAAGAGTATAGGAAATATCTAAGTTTTTTTCGTATAATTTGTTCGAATGCTGCTAAAATTACCTCCCTTCACGTCGTCTTGGTTACAAGGACAAGATAAACCCTCGAGCCGAATTTCTTGTCTGTTCAATAAAAATATTGTTTTCTCCACACTCCCTGCAGAACAAACTTCCTTTTTCATAGCGAGCACTAAAATGAATCTTGTAAACGTAATCGCGGAGGATGGTCCGGTCAGCTTCACAGCTCGGCACGACTAAAGAACCATAATAGCGATACCCAGTCGCCGTGTTCAACGACCCATCTCCTGACACCTTCATTCGACCTCTGCTTATTTCAGCCTTCTAGGAGTCAACAAAGAATAAAAGGCAAGTTGGTCCAACTTGGCATTACTTTGCACACACGGAGTCGAGGTACTTCTAGATGGTCGCTATTAATAGCATCCTCATGTGCCAAAAAGATGCAACCATCCGCTTCTAAGCGTGCCCGGTGGGAATGTTCATTAATCCTGGTGGAGGGAGAGGGCGTTGCGCAGGAGTCCTCGCACGCTCATAACGGATGAAAAGCGAGAAACTAAAACAGAATCACTTGGTCGCTGCAGGCATCCAGATGATGGTTTCGCGAACGTGCTGGCTGCTGACTTGGTGCACAGCTAGGTGTCGAGGGCTGGACAAATCTCTCGACATGCCCGGTGGGCTCTCAAGTGTCTCCGGAAACCGAACACCTAGGGAGAGTGATTCAAGAAACAACGTGCACGTTCACGTCGTGCGAGTTTGCTAAGCCTCATTGCTCCTCTGCGAATGTGCGAAGACGCGAACTGCGCTGCCAGCAAAGCCAGAACAGAAGGTTAAATGAACACGATATAGCGCAAAGGCAAAGGCTTAGGGGAAGTGTGTTTGCAGGCGAAAGCCAACATTTGCGTACAGCTCACGTTATGGTGCGAAAGGACAAAGTTGCATCGTTGTAGGTACCGGAAGACGCGAAGGACGGGAAGCGGGAAGCAGACGAAAAATGAGACTATGCTTGCAGACGACACAAAAGGTGCTCGCAGTTCTCGCGCCAAATCTAGCGCTATAGAGTATAGGGCTTGTTAGTTGTTCCATGACTCCGCCTGTTGTTTTAGGCGGCCAGCTGTACATTTGGGTTTTGCAGCTCTCCCCGTGGCAGTATATAGTTTTTATAGTTTCGAGTCTTTCATTTGAAGCTGTGCAAGCTCGTCGTCGTCACTTTGTTTTTACATGAAAACGGTACGAAACACAAAGCGCGAGAAAGAAGGAGAGTGTTACGGCCAAGCTTTTTAGTGAAGAAACGACAATGGTATGGCAACGTTCGTTTTCACTTTCACACGGTCGATTTAGCCTTTTCTTTTTACAGACGTCTTTTTCTCACCCCTTGCGTCGCAACCCGTTGTGTTAGCGTGAAGAGTTGTTCGAAAATTGCAGCACTGAGGTTGCAAGGCTGGGCATCGCGGAGTCAAAAGTAAAACCAACTCCGCGAAGTGTATGGCGTTGCTCTGACACCCTCTTGTTTCAAAACGTGAATGAATGCGACTCGTTGTGCTTGCGAAGGAAAAGAAAACTACTCCCCTAACGATTGCAGAACTACTGATCCCCTCGTCGGTTTTTGGCACACATTGGAAAGGGGACTGACTGTAAGCGCCATGAAAGCGGGGCCTTCCGAGCCGACTGAACAGATGCACGCGTTCACCGTAGTTGAGTGTATATATATGCATACGTGCTACTTTATGGACAATAAGAAATAGCACGGAAAAGGCCACCCGTGCATCTCTTCTGCCGCCACCCTCTTCTGTTTTTCTCAAAAAGCCTTTGCTTGTCATTGAGGGCGAGGATAGTGAGCAGATCCACCCGCTAGACAAAGCTATTACGTCCGACCCGAAGTCGTTGGCGCGCGCTCTTTATTTCGAAAGAGGCCTAGTCAGTGACGCGGTACACCGCAAAGGGCGATCACAGACGAAAGCATCGTGGGAACGGGCTGTGGTACGTCGACAAGCCCTCCGCCCTACGGTTGGAGCTTTCATTGCTTGCCTGCATTGCACACCTTGAAGCGTTTTCTCTGGGTGTATGCACTTGCGCAGCCTCCTCCAGTTGTGATGTACATCTTTGTGTGCACTGTGAAGGCTTTGAGTCCCGTCGCAGTGAGCATCGCCTTTTAGACCAAACCAATAAGCAGTGAAATGTAATGCTTGATCAATATGTGGGAGTAGTATTCAGGGTGTACATTACTGACCGACGATGTACGCGTCACATAGGCCTGGGGCAAGATGTGGTTTTAAAGGTGTATGCGCTACGTCCAACAGCTTTCACATGCATGTACGGCGCTTTCCTAGGTGCCATGTAGATACCCGCTTAGGCTTATGCAGTTACAGCGCAAGCACGTTTCCTATCGCTGGATATAGTGTCAACAGAGTCACTAACTCGTCGCACCGGCAAATGACGTTCCGTGGATGACCTAACGTAACGGTACAACATTCTGGGACGTGTGTGTTTCATATATGTCCGAGGCCATATGTTTTCACATAGCAGATAGAGATAGGCTAGTGAAGATCCCGAAACTTAAGCTATCAGTGTGACGACGTACACGGGTACCAACCTTCAAACACACGCGGACACCGCCACTCATACGGAGGACGTCCAAGTCCTCCGGACTGCGGCGTTGAGTGCGCCCGTATAGTATTAATAAACACGTCCCGCGATGCGAATGTGGAAGCCACAGGCGTCGACGTCGTCGCTTGGGGGTGACGGAAGGCGTCGTCACGATCCCCGCGACGACAGTGCGACAGCGCCACAAGGGAGCAATCTTGTTCAAGCAGGCGTGACCGACGACTTTAGCATCGTCACGAATGTGCCAGCGCGGGCTCCCGTAAGACCTGGAAAAAAGAGCGTGCGCACGCATAGACCCGTGCACACCTTCTCTTCTTATAAACGTCGTCTCGTTCTGCCCCTCGTTGTATCCCTCTTGCTCAATTCGGCTCTCAAGCGTGGCAGCTTCTCCCATCCATTCACACACACATCGAACGATACTCCAACGACCGCGAATGCTGTAGCGTATTATAGGAAATCGTGCTCGCCATCTAAGTTTGTTGCCGTAACGCACTGGATCTACGCACTGCGTGAAAGCCACTGGATGACGTCGATGCCGCAGAAGTGTATGAGCAAGTTCAGCGCTATCCATACCATAACGAACGGGCAGCAATTTAGGTCACTCGTCCCATACAGGCCATACCTGACAGTATCCTGCTCTGAATGTTTGGCATGGTACGCCTACAACGTGCCTATTTGCGGACGTAACTTATCCATTGATATTTTGGTTCATTCATAATCCGAATAAAAGGGGTGGTGTAATAACGTAGAGTGCCCGAAGCACCAAAGGCGAACCATAACGCGTGGAGTGAAAATTAAACTTGTAGACGATTTTTTCAACAAGCAATATATCAGAGAATGCCACCAACGCAATCTGTCCCTTACATGCCGTGCGTGTCAATAAAGCCGAGCTCCTCATTCCTTTGGTTGCAAAACACAATGTCAACTCTTTAGCTCGCGAAGAATTGCGTGCCTCACGTAGATAGCTCGATTCAGCAGTAGTGTTACAGTTTTGAAACTTCTGGCTACAATGCCAGGAGGTTCTTACGCATTTTTTTTTGTTAAAGGGTGAGAGATCCCTGGACATGGCGCTCGGTGGAGTGCACACTCATGTTTTAGAGTTAGCCTATCGTTTCCGCTCACTGATTCGATCTTTACAACCTCTTTTTTTTTCATAACTTTCCTTGATGTCTTTCTTAGGTTTACTGAAATGAGGGTTATTTCGAAGCTCAACCGACATACTGAAACTCGGCACTGAAAACTGTAATGATGCGACACCTCGTGAATTGCAAGATGCGTTGTTCCCTGTCGCCAGACCAGTGCGCTGATGGCCGTTGTTGTGCTTTTCATCTAGACTGGGCACATACTCAATGAAGGAGATTGGCCGAGTAGAAAGTGAGTTTTCCCTATACATTCTGCATTGGCTCATTCATAGAATTGTCATTTACTTAATTAGGTGTCGATTGTCGGTCTGATAATATCCAATGCGCGTCAAATTTAGCAAGAGAATCGTTTAGCCGCAGTTATATATTATTGAACGGCAAATAACGCATTCCTGAGGCTGTATCCTAGTATGGTGGTACCATGGCTGGTGCCATGTGATAAAGCAACACCTGCGCTTGATATCAATTATACGATTGGTTTCACAAGTCACGATTTTGTCATTTGTTGGCACTGCATTAGCTTCGTAAGAGTATATTTATTTATTGATATTACTAATTCTAAACCTACCATTATTTCTGCCAATAATTCCATCCGACATTCTCACCATTCACTCTTTTGGAATTCTCATTAATTAGCTTTGCTCTGTCTTTAGGCTAATGTTACCGTGTTTCTTTTTAGCTTCATATATGTATTTAACTTAAGTCCTGCTGCCTGGTTTTCGGCCCATTCCCCTTGATGGGTGAGCACCATCAGAGGCAAGACACCATCATATAAAAGACAGATTACACATATTAGTGCTTCGTCAGTTGAATGTTGTGTGTTTCGCAGTCCTAAATACAAACTTGCATCACAACAAAATTGCCCAAATATCTGTGCATTCTACAGTATATACTTTTTTTTGGTATCATTATCCTCAGTTGGAGAATACTTGGTGATTGTCAGCTAAAGATGCGTTCAATGTGTCAAGTATGTTTACTAATCGGCAAACCTGTAAAAAAACGTCGTCTCTTACGCACACAATTACATAATACTGAGACACACAGACGCCACGCCATTTAGCAGCTCCAGGGCTGTGTACTCTTGAAACAGCAACACGATATAGTATGAATTGACGTGATGGCGCCCTTTCTCTCTTTAGCGGCTGCAGCGGTGGTGGGGTGAAAGGATGTGCCTATATTTAGTTCACGCTCTGAAATTCAACGGAACAATCGGTACGTGTAACTATAGCACAGTACAACGCGGTTCTATTTAAGCCCATGGGCATGCATGCACGCGCCTCGGGTCACGATTTCGAGACCCGACGGTTGCTGATATGCTTAGCTGCCTCGTCTTGCACTGCGCTACTGTGGTTCAGCACAACAGAATCTCTGTCTCCTGGGCTGGAGGTCGGTGAACCCGGGTTTGAATGTGGCCCGCGTTGAAAACAAACAATGGCAATAAAAATATAAAAAACGCTTGTCGGTTGCACGGTTTATGAAGAGGCTAGATTTACAGATCGCATTTCGAATATGTTATTCGTATGCACGCTGTATAGAAAGCTCTGAATTCATTAACGATTTCTGAATATTTTGGAATAAACAGCTTCGCGTGACGTCAACTCCATCGCCAGATTCGGAGAGAAATCCGCATCTAGGTTTGGTGAATATTTGGCAATAAACTAGTAGGTGTTTTCAGTTTATTGGTAAGTCGATAAGAGCACGATTACGGGGATTTGAATAAGACTGCGATGCATGTGTTCGAGGAAAACACGAGATTTATGCCTGTTTCATATATGGTATTTCAAATGTCCCTGATGGGAAGATTGACGTCTGTAGTTGGCCTTTGTCTCTTATAATAAGAAGGAACACGTATACTTCCCAACCAATATAAATCCGTGGCGTTTATTAGATTCACCCTTCGATACTTCTTATATGGTCACTGATCAGTTGTTTCACTTTGAACGATTCCCATGGGCACCTGACTGGAAAACAATCTAAGTATTTGGAAAAATCTCTCAAGCTTGGCTACACCATGCGAGCCTCTTTTCCTTCAAGATACCTGTCTTTAGTACCGGAAAACATTCATTTTTGTTAACCTGCTCTTTTTCCCGTTATAATATGTAATGATTAATTATTTGAGATCAATATAGGCGTCACCCGAAAATATCCGTGACCTTCTAGTCACTGGGTCTTTGTCACTACCAACCCGTACCACCTCCCAACAAGTAAAGTATCTCTGGCACAGAGGAATTTAGAAACAAGCACCTCGTAAATGCTCTCCCAAATATTGCCATCTTTTACGCTGCTATTTTTTTAATTAAAGAAGCAACAACATATATATGAAGACGATACCAAATTGTTTGCACAATTTCAATTATCTAATCCTTCCCACAGCTCCAGATCTCTTCCCAGAACCTTCTTTTTAACTTACGCCTTCTGATGGTCGGGTACACAGTGGCAATCTTGACCGATCCTTTGAAGTCGGTTCACTGGCCCACGCGAGCGTACAGTGGCGGCGACCGGGCAAGGGTGTACCTGGAATTGTTGATGACTCAAGCTGACTGCCGGTAGACGCCGCGTCCGGCCCCCGTCGCGCCGTAATTGCACGCTTTCTCGCCGCGCCACTGCGGCCACCAACTCACGACCACGTTCACAGCAGGCTACCCAAACACACACACGCGCCAGTGAGAGACTCGTGGCGTTTGCACCACGCATGCTAGAAACTGCGGGTAGGTGTAAGTAGAGTGGCCGAGGGTGCTCAACGGCGGAAGGCATGAGCGAGTGTATAAGGAGTGGCGCAGTGTGGACTCAATGTTGTCTGTATGTGGGTGGGTGGTTTGTGTTCGCACGCTTCCTTTATTTGCGCACAGTGGGTGCGTTCACTGTTCCGTCTCTATTTCTACGTGTATTCGCCCGACCAAATAGGTGGATCACGTTTTCAGGTCGTCTGCGTTATCACTCTGCGTGGAACCGAGCTTTCGCCTGTGTCCTTCCCTCGCTACTACCGATTTGTTGTTTCTTCCTGTAATGTACCCCGCATAGTGGCCCAATTAGATATTAAACTATTTACGCAGTTCTTCTGTGTTGCCGACATTTTCTTTTCCCGCATAGAAACGGTTGCGGCTCCAGAGTTCCCTTTGGTCCGACCTGGTTTAGGCTGCAGTTTTCACCTTAAAAGCAGTGTACCAACTAGGTCCAACTAAATTTTCGTGGAAGCATGCCGGTTTAAATCATGATACGTTTTTGTGATAGTTATACTGACCAAAATGCGAATAGGAAGCGCGTGACAGGATACAAATAGGAATATATGAAGAAATATTGCTACTGAATTGTTCCTCATGTATACCTAGTGATTCTTGTGTATCCTTATGGAGTAAATTTTGGTTCCATATATTAGATACACATATCCGGATCGTTAAAAAAAAAGTTCTTCGTACCGTATCGTATCCTTAGAAATCTTACTCGACCTTATGAAATTACTGGGATAGCATACGAAACGTTTCAGTTGGGATGAAACCGACTGCACTATTTCGGAAACACCGTACTACGAAAGAAAGGTGACACACCTGTCAGTGAATAGCGTGAGGAGAACACAAACTGAAAATGAAATCTGAACCAAACCCCTCTGTTGCTTCTTTGAGGATGTCACCATGACCACTTGCTCTACCAGCGTACATTTCATACGAGTGCTGGCGCGATGCTTTCGCTGCAGTCACACACATACACACACACAAAAAATGTCCATTCACGTTGCCGTTCCTATACCTGCTTGCGTGGAAACCATCGCGTGCCTGGGTGTGCTCTGGCGAAGCGTACAACGATAGAGCTGTCAGGGCGCGAAACCTGGCCATCGACTCGTAAATCGGCGGCCCGCTCTTTCCAGGGGCGCAAAACGTCGGTTGCGGCAATTGGCCGCGTATCCAACCGAAGCTGATACGCGCGCTCGTCTCGCACACTCGCCCGCATGGGCAGCAGGTGGCGCCAGCTGCGCTTTTCCTTCCCGGCAGCCTCAGCGGCCCCCGAGGCTATGTTCGTCCCAGTAATCGGACACTATGGCCCGTGTCACGCGTTGCGTGAGGCTTCTTGTCATGGCCATCATTTTTGGATGAGTCACGTTGTTAATAATCATCTCGTATTTTAAAAGTAAAGTATATCAAGAGCTTAAGGGCAGTAAACCATCGAGAGTAGCGCAAATGAACAGTAAACAGGCGGGAAGGAAATAGACAATCACAAGTGCGCCTGTGTGTTTGTGTTCCTCTGTTCCTTCCTGTGTGTTTACTGTACAGTTGCGCTAATCACGATGTTTTTCATGCCAGAACACCAGCTCGCCCAACAGTCAACTCTTTTCAGGGCAGGAAGTGTGATCACTAAAAGAAGCGGGAATAAAAATGCTGCATAAGCAAATCAAGGTTTTCCTCATCACTTTTTTTTTTTTGCATCACTGCTATTGAGCCTAAACAGAACCTGAGAAGGTGGTACTCACCTAATTATTGCTCACGTGTTGGTCGCAGTATGAGATGTCGCCCCCCCTCTCCCCAACACTTGCTTTTCTCGCAATATATTCTTGCAGAATAGTACCACGGGCACTTGCAGTAACTGTGTTCACATGCAGTACCTCCCAGCAGTCAGAGGAATGCATCGGCAAGCCAATGTAATCTCGCGAGTAAGTCGGATTGATCGCATCTACCACCACAAAGCCTGCACAGCGAGGACCTCTGTACATGCGCAAGACAGAAAAGCTAACTACGCATTGAACAACCTAAAAGCCCGTTTGTGTGCCAACTGGTTTAGTCGTATATGGCCGAAAGACGTATGGAGTCTTGTATGAGACGCGCTGACCGTGGTAACATCAAGCTTTGGCTCTACTGCCACGTCTACTGCGACGTCTTGTATATCTGTAGTCTTTTCTGCAGTCCTAGCCTTCTCTTCTTATCTTTTCGCACCGTCGCTGCGAAGTTTTCAGGCCCTCATTCATATTCAACAGCTGCTCAGCAGCAGGCCCATGTCGCTGTGGAACCCTACAGAGAGACCTTCCGAGAGCTGTACCATATATAGGAGCAGGCGGTCTTCTATGGATCAGTGGTCCTTGCCCCACTCCCATCATATCTATTTCTATTGCCCTCAATGCCGAGACGATACAACCATATAAGCTTCGACTTGTCCTGCTTGCCCTATCAGAGTGCACAGAGCGCGTGCGCGCACAAACGATTGTGAATGGTTCTTTCGCAGATGGAGGCCTACTAATCGAACCGATAACCGAATGCGGGTGATCAGTAAAGAAACGAGCACCTTGCTTGTCATGCCTCCGCTGAGTTTTTTGAAATTACAGCCAGAAAGAAGGACTTTGCCCGCTTTTCTGGCAAGCCCAGATCACAGCCTGCAGAAAAGAGAGCGACGTTTGCGACAGGCGGACGTCTCAAGCTGCTTGTATTTCTTAACGTTTGTGTTTGTCGAGAAAAGTAATTAAACTGCATCTTCGCTACGAGAAAAGCTCGACAAAGGCTGTGCATATATTTTATTGGCGTTACCTAAGGTGCGCAATATTTATAAGGTCTTTGAGAATATTTTATTTGTCTGTCTGCATACGCTACTGAATGATCCCCTTTATCTTAGAGTGAAATTCAAGAGCCTATCTATACTATGCTATTGTTGTGGCGCTTAATGCGGTTCTAAATTTGCATGTGCTTTTCAAAGACTTCTTCGACAACTATAACAATGAAATCAAACAGGGCATCTATCGAGATATACCGTGAAAAAGGCGAGAGGAGGGGGAATTTATATTTGTGTAGTTTTGTGTTTGTTCCTTCAGGCGTCGTTGTGGTATCCCCTTACCAACATCAAGACACCGTTTTTATTCATACTCGCATATCCGGCTTTTCACACTGATTCTGCTTGCATAGGCATGAGTTATTAAGCATAGTGGCAATTGTGACAGCTTATATTATCTATAATTACACATTCTGTGAGCTATGAACAGGGATGGCGCCTTAGAAGGGCACGGAAAAGTTCTCCCTTCCCCTCTTAATATTATCTCGTGTCACCCCTTGTCCCCCAAAGAACAGAAGCAATGGAAATAACGCGTATGCTCCTCTCCTTCCTGACCCCCTGAAAGAACTCAGCTGACCCCCTGAAAGAACCCCCCCCCCCTCCCAATTAAAAAATCCTGGTGGTTTACACGAAAATTGCACTTATCCTAATGTCTGCAAAAAATCCCACTTTATTTGCACGTTGCTCGGTACAAACTGAAATGCACACAACTACGGTGAGAACCCTCTTGCATGACCTGAAGAAGCGTACAGCTGAGGTCAGAGGTCGGTGGGGAGGACGAGCGGCGGCTCCCTTTTGTGGATCGCGAAATCTCACGCTGTGTGCGCAGACAGTTGAAAGTGATCTGGCTCTGCTCGCTCGTCTGTGGCCAATCCGCGCCCCCCTCTTTGCGTGCCGTATTACTGCGCACTACCTGTCCTCTGTCGAACCTCAGAGGAAATCTTTTAGGGGCACTGAAATCATGTATTCTGTCAGTGCCGTTGAAATTTTTTCTTCGTAAGGTTCCACTTACTCTGACTTCCGACGAGGCAGAAGAGCACACCTACCCAGGCTCGCAGTTGCAGCAGCGTAGACTAACTTGGCACAGCTTTAGTAATGTCAAGCCAGCGTGCGTGCCTTTCTCGTTGTCATGGCTATACTGTAGCTGCTGCTGATTCGTCAAACAGGTTCATGACTGAACTGTGACGTAGGAATCGAGACACCTGAACAAACCAGTCAGACGTGTCAACGGCCACAAGCGCTCAACATACAAATGCAATAGGATCATGAAGCGAGCTTGCTTCAGCGAACTCGTCGAGGGATCTATGCTTTACGTTTCGCAATATAGGGTGCACCAACATGGCAATAGTTGAACTGAAAACAGTACAAGTCAATTGTAGCGGCTAACACAAATTGATCTGATATTGCTCCGTAGTGACCCTTTGTTATGTAGATAGCAGCATGCCACCATGTAGGTGTTGCCGTGTTTTTCTTTTGATTTAGATAATCCAGGAGAATAATAAAACACGGCGTAGATTACCAAGAGTCTTCATGTCACGTAAACGTAGCAATTACGGAACAACCAAAACTCTGTGTGTACAATCGAATGTGTAAGAAATTGTTGGGGCTATGCGCTGAATCTAACACCTCCGCAAAAAGACGCGAATCACTGGTGCCGTCAAAAAAAAAAAAACCAATTGCCAGCATGTTACATTCTCTGCAGCACTTGACGGGGACAGCTTGACACACTTGGTATTGAATTAAGTTATACCATAGGTAACAGTGGTTTTCAAAGTTGCGAGGTATGGTGAACAGCAACACGACACAAAATGCATTAGGTTTTTTTTTTACTCTCTCTCGGCAAGGCACTGTTGCTTCCCAACATTTGGTCCACCCTTGACGAAGTTACGGCGTCGGCAGATAACGGCATCAATATCAAGTACTGACGTAATCATATGGCACCACCATGATGCCACTCCTTTCAGCGTGTGCGACGTAAACCATGAGCTAAGACACGTAAAGCTTTCGAGTATAGGCTAAAAAAATGCTTCAAAGAAGGAAGCCATCTTATACCCCCTAGAACGAGTGAAGCAATATTCACGCTCTGTGCTGAATAGCTCCGCCATAGTACCTTAAGCTCGACGCAACTGTTTCTGTCCGTCCCCTTCCATTCGCTTCATCCGACACCCGGCGTACTACGTCATAATCGCTCAAGCGTTTGACGTCACAACAAAGACGTCGCCGCGCAGCCTGCGACGCATGTGCGCAACGCAACCCTCTTTTTTCACTTCTGCGCACGCACGCTCTTTTATTTCCTACTCTCACTCATCTGCGGCGCGCTTAACACACGGTCGCTCGTTGTGCCTCCAGGTCCGTACTCGGGGCGCCTGTTCTTCCGACAGCGGTCGTAACCAGATGGCGTTGTCGCGTAAATCCCTCAAAGCGTTGACGCGTATGAGGCGTTGTACGAGCGTCCTCTCGAATGTATAGTCCTTCCGTCCACTCGGCTTTACCGACACGCCTTGCTTCGTTCTTCTTTTTTTCTTTTTCGTCTGCTTGCTAACTAGTTTTCGTACAGCAGACGACAGCAGAGCAAACAGACGGCCAGGCAAGCGAGGTACTGAATGTGCTCGGTGTGAGACGTGTTTCATAAATGAGGGACTCGAAACGGCATGCTCCATTGCAAGTAAAAAAAGGGGGTCACACACATGGTGGAAAGGTACCGTTACGTAACTCTACGCGACCGTTACAGCCAATGAAGAAGTCTCGCGCGGATGGTGTCACACGCGGCTGTGGCGCCCGAGAACTTGCTCCTCGTGTTTTGCACATCTGCCTCGATTTACGACCTGATAGTCGGAAATATCGGTCACCACAATGTGCTTATTCTGCCTTCAGGAAAAACTCCAGGCTTCTCCATCTATGAGGTAGCGAAACGAAAGCAGTGCAGTTTACACTCAACTCAACTGGATATTGAACTTTACCGACAACATTATTATATAAAGGTCGGACGTGCTTTTTCACGACGCAAGTAAGCTTTCCTAACAGGAACAACTTGACGTGAGTTACACGAGTGTGTTACATTCGCCCGAGTTCTAATTACATGTTCGTTTCGTTTTGAATTCACGACTTAAACATTTGCTTGTTCAAGTACTAGTTACTTGTTAATAATTTACAAATTAACTTCATCAAGGATGGCTTGACTAAAAACATACGCCACTTTCTACAATTGTAGTGGACCTCCCTATTCATCTATGTCTTGTTATTACTGACCTTGCGACGGGACACAGCCACTGATGTGTCATGCAAATTTTGCGACCGGTGTCTAAAATTGTGTAGAAAAATCGGATGACGCTAGACAAACTTAGTTTACGGAGAAACAAGTGATCTTGATTGAAGCTCGCTCAAGCAAAGCGAGGTACGCCTGGTGGCGTCGTGTCGAACAAGAATTCTCTGAACCCTATTGGCATGTGGTTTTTCTTCGTAGGATTGTCTGGAAAGCTCGTAGGAGAGCTCGTCTTTCTTTTTGTTTTTTTTTTTAGTTGAGATGCCCTACACGGGAACGACTTTAACGCAATGTTGGTTAATGAGATACTCAGATACTCAGCAAACAAACGTGATTTTCGCAATGGTGCTGAGACAATGCATACTTGCAAGTAATATTTACCGCCACATTCGTCAATATTACGTTTGAAATGACAGAAAGTAGAACTCATGGCTAGCTATTTAAGATATGGTTTAGCGAAAGTCATCGGTGTGAGCCTTCGCCACCCTTAACCATCAGACCGCAGAACCAGTTGAAAAAAATTTGTTTCGTATAAAAAAATTTTGTAATTGTACAGCCATCTTCGCTGATGATATTCCCAGCACTGTGATCAATCAACTAGCTGTTAAAAAGTACATTAGCGTAAATTCTATTTACGAGCCTCTCTTCTGATGCCCGCCACAAAGTTTGTAATGGTAAAGGCTGGCTTTATGGCGTTGGACACGGTGTTTGAACGAGATGCGTCTACTACTTTTACTGCTTGGTTTCAACGTATAGAAAGCGGTGAACGCCTCAGGTTAATGCATGGGGACATAGTTTAGTACCCGCCGGCACCACGAAGCTGCTGGAAACTGAGCGCACGACCTGGCAGATGCATGTCGAGTTATCACCGCTTACCACGATATACGTCCGAGGCGAAGAGCCAGTTAAAGTTGAGACTTTTCGCGCACACCTCCACACCCTATCCTGGAGAGAGTTAGGTCACCGGATGCTCGACGATTAAATGAGTAGGGTGCCGAACGACGTGTAAGATTAAGCGGACGGGTAAGCATGCGCTTCGACGTGTTGTGTAAAGGCCTGTTGTGTAAATTACTCGCCCTGTTTTGGGTGAAATTATGCGAAGCTCCGGGCTGAGGAAAACCTCGGTAGCTTACTGGCCACAGAGCATCGCCTGATGTCGCCCCACCGAGAAGTACGGCGCGCGGGACGCTTAGGAGGCAACCAACCGTCGTACGGTCGCGCTTCGATGCGCCCTGCGCCGGTGTGGATCGCGAAGTGCGCCTGGGAGGCAGGCGTCCACGCGTCATGAGGCGTCATTGCGAGGAAGCGCCAGTGGTCGGCCGCGACGCACCGGTGGGCTGCAAGCGCTCCACGTGCGCATAGCCGCCTCTTCCCGTTCCAGCTGCGCGCTCTTTTGACGGCTTCATCGCGTCGAATGGGCCGATATCTGCAGCTGCGCTGCGGCGCTGGCGGCGTACGCCGGCCAAAGAGAGTCTTCTCTCTTTTATGTCTGCCGCGTGCCACCTTTTTAATATGAAACTCCATATCCATTCATTCTTTCTATTTTCCCATCTCGCTTCGGCGCGTATTCCTGAATGTTAGGGACAGTTCGTCTTTGAAGAGAAGTGTTATAAGGTAATATACCCTTTCTGGTTTTGGGCGTTCAGGAATGGCGAGATTGATGTTCACAGGTGTCACCTATAGAAAGATCGGTAGCGCCCTCTTTTATTGCTGAGATGCTGTTGGACAGCGAGTATCTGTGGAGGTCCCATGGCGTGTGTACGGCCAACAGTTAATAGGACCCACGCGTACACCTCTCTGCATGTACTTCAGCGTCCCCTTATTTGTGGTTTTTAAGTACTTGTTGCTTTAGAGGCTTATCCACCCAAATGTCATATCCGCTTTGTTTCTCTGCATGGCACATTGCTGTATGATCTATCGATTGGAAGTGACGATGATTATGCTGATGATAGTAATCCTATAGAAGCTGCGATACGCATATATAGGCGCAACTGGGGAATTGGCGACGAATCGCAGGCACTAATAGGACAGGAATGCATCAATAGCTGAGAAAATTGAAAGCATGAGCAAAAGCAGTTTTTATCAGTGCTCCTGATTTACAGGGCATAGTTACGAGCTGTGCAACACAGCAAATGTTTCCAGCGTTTACGAATACCCCGGCAAAGCTAAACGTTCTCGAAATTTATATTACAATATACACTGTTTCACTTAGAAAACTCTACATATGCTGTTTGTGTCTCAACCACAAAAAAAAAACGTGTTTATGCTTCAACATTCCACGATAACTTATCAATAAAATATATCTGTCTAATTTTCTACGTGTACCGCATATACAGTTTGTGCTACAATTTGAAAGTTCACAATTTAATGCGTATAGGTATACATTCTTGGAGTGTCTGTATGACATGTTTGTTTTCATGAAGAGTTTTCATGTATGATGTCTACCTGTAATGCTTTATTTGCAGTGACAATTATGTACATGCATGTTTTGATTTTTTAGTCACTCTATTGTTTGTATACTCGCATCGCATGCAAACATGTACACGCATGCCGAATGCGCATGGGAGTATAGGAGCCTCTGTCAGGCAATACGGCCTTTAGCTCTTACTCCTCTTTCTGTATCAGAAAGAAATAAAATAAACTTCAGACTTCAAACTTCAAACTTCAATAACACATCCCAAATGTAGGGTATATTTTAGCACATGAATTGCATCCACCGTCTTCATAGTTAGTTAAGAGAATTCTGACTGTTAAGGAAAGGTTTACAACGCATTCATGCAATGAGTAACACTTTCAATACAGTGACATGCCATAGTCTATAGCCTTTTGAGTCTTTTGAGGCAATTTTACAACAGGTAACATTACCAAACGCTACGCAGAACAGCTGAGCTCTCTCACGTAGCCGCGGACTTGAACTTAGCGAAGAGTGAAGCATTTATACGGCGAAACCTGATTTAACAGCGTACAGGACATCCGTTCATGCACCTCCAGTATGGTCGCGTGCACTTATCTCTGCTACGTTCACCGTACGGGGTACATGCAGCCGTTATCGAGACAATGGCCTTTGAAATCGAATGTCTTACTGCTGTTGTTGGCTAGACCGCTGCACGGAGAGAGAGAGGGAAAAAAAGTGCCCCGTTTCGTTGGCTGTTGCGAAAGGTACGTATACGTGCAAGCACAACTTGGCTAGCAACATACACGTGTGTTCGTAGCACAGACATATAACGACTACTTTGTATATGACTGCAGGAGTGATACGCGAATCCATTATCGAGTCGAGGCACCCGCCCTGCATAGCGCAGTCTGGCGGCTTCGGGAACCTCATTTGTTTGTTGTTGGCTTTTTTTTTTCAGCTACCGCTTGTTTTCGACTGCTGTATCATTCCTATACTCAATCGGCATCTAGGTATAGGGTCGTATTCGATGGTCGGCAGCTGTGTTTCCCTTTCATTTGACGTGGGTAGTGCAGACGTCTCTCTTTTGCGTCGGCATTTATGGGGTGGTCGTTATTTTGTTGTGACCATATCATCTCCGGGAGTGTGTCAAAGAACTCACGCGTTCAACGGCGGCCTGGTTTTCCCGCTCTCAAACAAAATGACTTCGCTGAAGAAGTGTTGCCGATGAACTTTCCATGGTGAAATAAAAGAAAGTAATTTTTCTTTTCTCGGAATACTGCTCACTCAGAGCTGCATGAGAAATATAGCGTAATATATTGAATCGTCAAAGTGTATTGATTGCTCTGCTCTTCTACGATGCATTTCTAAAACATCACCCAGACTTCGTATATGTTTGGGTCCCTATGACTTGCTTGAATTTTATTTATTACAAATGATTGAAGCGTTTATCGTAGGTTTTAAGGCTTCCAGTATTCAAAGCATGTCTCTTTCCATCTGTGGTTAGCAGTTACTTATAGAAAGTGGCAGTCAATTTAAAGTGAAAGGCCATTCATGTGGACCCAACAATGGTGTTTCCGAAGTTCAGAACAAATGCGCCAGTATCTCAGTCACTAAATCTACGAACTTCTTGCTGCGCAGTATCCTAAAAGGTAGAACCATAATGTTAGACGCTCAAAGTATTTGGTGCCGCATTCCACACAACTGCTAAAAAAATAGCAATGCAAAACACATTTTGTACAAAATGTTAGAAGAAGCTTTAGCCCAACCGGTACTTATTGCTCGTAAAATCTGGCAAGTTTGTCTCTTTGAAATATTCAGTCTTAAAAAAATAAAGAAATAAATAAACTTCAGCAGGTCCCACGCATAGCTTGGGAATCCACGTTATGCAAAGCGTGCGGAGGGAAGGTGAACGTGTTGTAATTTTCCTATTGAACGACACGCCATACAATGACGCTATAGAGACATGTAGAAAGTTTGCACGCACATACAGGTAGTTATATAACCAGTTGTTTGCACTTTCGTAATGATTACAACAGGAACATAAGCATTAGTGACACTATAGAAACAATAAGCTGATATAAAGCGCTGGCGCTCGCGAGGGTATCAGCCCTGGACACTGCTACGTAAATGAGCTTCCGCGCGTGGCACTTCAATACAATTGGCGCTAAACCGATGTGGCGGCTGTATTATATTGGTATACAGTTTATAAAATTTGATAGCCAACACTTCAACGACAACTGACGTTTCAGGAACATTAGGGTGTACTTGCTAAGTAGTTCCAAGACCTCGCGTGGCTCCGTGGTTGAATGCTTGGGTTGGGTTCCTGCTGTGACCCTGACATTTGCTCTTTCAATTCGTCGGGTTTACGGTGCCGATGTCAAGTTTATGTAAACGCTTACGTATTAAATATGTCCATATGGTGCTCTCGTTGTCCTTATCTAGATACTAAGTATCAATTACCTGTGGCACATACCCGCACAACAGTGGCACATATCCGCCCACGGGTACGTGCCACTGTCTGGCGGGAAGTGTTTGACAATGTACGCGACAGGATTGTGACATTATTTATGTCTCCGCGAGAGCGCCATGTTGGTCGAACCATCTTGCCCTCTCATGCGTATTTTGGTTCAGGCCAAGCTAAGGGATTGATAACGAGAACACCCAGATGTAAGCAGCTAGATTGATAGATATATAGACAGATAAACGGCAAAAGTGCTTACAGTATGCAAAGAAATGCTTCGAATTTAAAACAGACATCAGTGTTAAAGCAATTTCACGCTCCTATTCAATAAAACATACTGCGAATGGAAGTGGGCATCTAGTGAGGGGTAAGAAAAAATTGCAAATAAAAATTATTAAATTCATTCTGCACATTTTGCTTTGCGTATAATCATCGGCTGTAAGAGTAACTTCGTTCGGCCGAGGCGCGTTTGATGTATAGAAGATCCAGCGTAGTTTGACTGGAACATACGCCCATGCAAACATTTAACCATACGACATTTAGAATTTAGAAACATCAGATTACGACTGAAACATTACTGTTCTTCAAAACTACTTTGTTCCCTGCCGCCTGTCTCAAATGGTATCGATATGCATTGTTGTGTGGTACGTTTAACAACAAACGTTCAACATTTAATATAGGTCCCCTGTCGAATGAGTTACAGTGTTTTTAGAAACTGCGTTCTAATGAGTATATGACGTTTCGCGGTGTGACATAGAGGTGGAATCCTATTGCGTATACGTTGATGTGTGTGTGGAGACTGAGGACAGAGATTACGTTGTTTTAGCAACCATGCAAGCTACGCGTCCTTAATTAGCTGAAATGAAAGGTCATCTTGACTTACCGCGTTGACATTCCGTAGGACATTTCACGGTTTTGTGAAAGAGAAAGTATCCCCAAAAGAATCAATATTCGATTCGCTGCTTTACGATGTATTGTTGTATATTCTTGTGAGCAATCATTACCCGTTAAGCAACATAGATATATGGTGATTCATTTAGGTGCAGTGTGACGTGAGTTTGAAACTGAGGCTGCGGATTCAGTGTGTCCGTGGGGTCAGGATATGTTTACTTAAATATAGTCTTCTGAAGGTAACAATCGCGTATTTCTTGCACTCCAAAACATCGCTCATTGCACTCCGTGACGCAAGACAAATGTTAGGGCACCGAAAGGACTGACTGTCTTTGACGTTTGAAACCATAGAAACTTTGCCACGTAACTCTCTTTGTTTCGCCAGAAACAGAATAATTGCGTCATCGGGCAATCGTTTGAAAACGATACGAGTTCAAGGACTACACGGCGTTTTGCATTAGCGCCACCATACAAAAAAACAAGGGTTTGTTCTCAAGGTCCTGCTCCTCACTAGGCTGAGAAAAGGTATCTTGAATGGTGCACAGAAAAGCAGAGGGGAGCAGGGTTGTTCGACGACCGGTAATGGAAAAAAGAAAGAAAGCTCCAACAAGATAGAAAATACGCCTAGCGCATGTACACGTTCTTTGCAGACGTAGAAATGCCAGTTCTGTCCGTCTGTAGGTATGTAAGTACATAGGCACTCATAACATGGCCGGGCCGGGCGCCCCAAACGACCGAACCACAGCCCCGCCCACAAACCAAGCCTCACGGGAAGGAGCAGACTTGGTCGTCTTTTTGTACCGTACGCTTTCGCTTCATTACACAACCCTGCAGATGGAGTGAGTTCCATGACTCCGTGGCGCCTCGAAGAAACCCTCGCACATTGCCCCTATCATTCACGGCCAACCCTCTGGTATACGAAAAACTGTGATCCCTATAGGCAAAAAATAAAGCGTGCTGATCGCCTTCTGGTGACGGGGCATGTATGCAACGAAAGGTGGTTGTTGTGCGCTTTCATCAGTACAGAGAGAATCGAGTGTCCCTGTCGGTCGTCTGCATGGCGCTGCTCAGCAACAAATAAAGTGCGTGTGCTATATGCTTTCTACGCAGGGGTGTTTCGGGAGTGATACGCTTCTTTATTCGTTTTATTGGAGCAATACCTTGATCTCGTTGGTGAAATTGAGCAAGGAGAGTCCGTCGTTACCCTAGGTGTTGTTACGAACCGCCTCAGGAGTTTCCATGCACCATGAGGCCGTGCACTGTTGCCTTCTTCGCAGTTCTTATTCTCTTTCTTGTTCTGCTTCTGCCTAATTTTACAGTGAAAGCTGTTATGATATCGCAAGTTGGGTCACGCGCAGTTGTCCGCCGCCGCCGATGTCTGTAACCACGTCGCGCGAAATTAGAAAGAAAAATTAGCACAACTGACTCAGTGGGGCTCGAACACGGGTCCGCTGGGTGCCAGCCCAGTATTCTGCCACTGAGCTACGCCGGTTTCTTTCTCTTTTCTATTGACCACTGAGCAACGCCGGTTCTTGTGACTTGTTGGCAAACTTGCCTTAGGCAGGCTTGATGTCGGGAAAGCAATCGCGTTAATATGACATATAAAGCCTTTTAAAACAGCAAAAAAATATCCAGTCGTCGCACAAAGCGAATAGTGTAACGAGTGCGTCGTCCGATGCTCCAACCCATTACGAAAGTTTGTTCCTGTTCCTCTAATAACTGTCGCGCATACCCACTTAAGTCATGATTCCTCATCCATATCAGCCACTGCATGAACAATTGGCACAAAATTTCTTGCACGTTTAGCGGATACCACGTTTGTCAGAAGAATGACGAAAAATAGCATAGCGAATGCCGGCCTATATTACCCAAAAATTTTATATTATTGCCCTAGCGAGTATCAAGCAAGTGTGCTTGCAGTATTTACCCAATGAGTGTTCTGAAAAGGCTCTGATCACCTAGCTTTCGCTGTGACAGTGCTGCGCCTTCCGCGCAGGCCTAGCGTCTTTTTGTTTGTGAAACCCGCTGCCTTTCTTTTTGCTTTCGTAATATTTTTCTGCTTCGTATTTCAAATGTTATATCACTTCTTTTCATGCTTCTATATGGAAGAATATGTTTCGCATCAGACCTACTAGTTCATGTATATTGTCTGCGTTGATGTCCCTTGGCCCCCAGATGCTCCCGATGCTGTTAAGTTGTTCTTGTTGTCCTGAGTTGATGAAAAGCTTACTGCTCCGCTTTCATTGTGGTAAGCAATGCACAAACGTGAAGCTCCTTTACCAAAGATATTGTATATTGGCTCTGCGGTCGACACCGCAAGCTGTATTATGTAATACATATGTCATCGCTACCATTTGTCTGTGCAAGGCGATCTATAAAAAGCAAGGACTAAAAATATTTGCCAATATTTGTCATGATGGTATACTTCACTGAAGAAAGATCTCGTTTAGCCCATTAAGGGTGCCTAAATGTGAAGTATACCTGTGGTTGTACTATACAAAAGTCAGCCGAGTTTCTCCGTTGTATTCAACCACCGTTCATATGTGCATATGGGCTACAGAACTGTCCATAAAGACTATTGTACCGTCACTATGCAAGCTATATCACTAGCGTCGTCGGATACGGTTTCAACAAAGCCACCGCTCTGCCCTAGTACTCGACGCAGAGTTGAAAGCGAGTGGGATAGACAGAAAGAAAGACAATGATGAATGAGTTACTGCACTGTTCAGGACATTCACTCCCTCGTAGAAGCTTAATGGAGTCTCCATTCAAAGCCGTATTCCGGAACTCTGTCGCCAATATTGTACCAGCGTCTTATTTGCTTCGTGTTTTTTTTTTTGTTTCGCTAAAGCTGTACGCATTGGTGGAAAAGCGGTCATCTGCAGGAAAGGAAGAAAAAGAATAAACGAGTAATGATTCGAGCTCCACCGAGATGCTGTCTGCAGATAAGCAAAGAAAAGGACGCTCGGACATTCCTGGCCCCCTCGTCGAAGCACCCCATCGCGGCGGGACGTCCGAGAGAACCTGCGGCGTCCATTCAAGAAAATGACCGCCGTAACCTTGCCACAGTACAAGTCGACCTGGAGGCAGCAAGCACCATCGCACACCGATGATTCTTCTTTTGAAGACGTGCCGACACGGTCATATCCTCTCTCATTTTTATCGTTTTCAAGTTCCTGGCGCGTTGTAGCAAGAATTTTTGTTGTTTGTGTGAAGCTGAAATCGGCTGCAGCTGATCGAACACCAGCGTATCCTGGATCGGCTCCGCAGAAGGCACGATGGAGCAGAAGACGATGTATGACCGCAGTATGGGCGACAGAATACGCGTCAGCAAGTGACAATTTTGCGTACATGTCCGCGGGTAAGCGTGGGCAGGATTATTGCGCGCACAGCTCGCAAAACAGCGTGAACACCATGGTGTACGGGTTTCATTCTGCTTTCCATTCACGTGGTTCCTCTCTTCCGGTGGCTATCGGTTATTGTTTTGTTGATGGATTCTTCGGAGGGCATGGGGTGATTCGATCGTTTCCGCTTCATCACGCCCAGAACTGAATCGTGGCGCGTATATCATTCTTGTACGCCACGCGTACGGCCACTTCACGGTGGCTCTGCCGCAATTCGGTGACCGTAACCTTCGTGTACTCTGTCGAACCACTGATGTTCACAGTGTTTCCTCCGTGCAGTTTTGTTTCGGAATAGCGTAGCACCTTAATGCAGCCTGGTGCGGTGGTCTCTTCTTTTCACACTCCATCTGGCAGACCATGTTCCGACAACCCTGAATCCAGGAAAAAACATTTTTCGCTCTCAAATAAAAGTAATACAAAAAATGCAAGAACAAGACGATTCAGTGCGCACAGCGGACTATGCGCGTTGAAGCGCGTCTTCTTTTGGTTTCGGAAACGTTTACCGAGTCGTGCGCGACTGAAATGAATAAAAATAGCCGAAATGAAAGGATGAATAAGAACAAATCTGGAGTGAGGGACTTGCTCACGCGTTCGTGATCAGGGTGATGGTGGCATCAGTCTTCCTTGCCCTTTCTCCTCGATCTCGAGAAGTGTGGCTGTTTCTGCGTTGTCTCGTATGAGCGAGCTCAGAAAAAAAAAATATCTGCAGTCAAGGAAAATGCAGAGGACGACAAAGTGAAAAAGGGGGGGGGGGGTGGGGGACGAGGACAAGAAAAGAAGTGCGTAGTGGTAGATGTTCAGAGGCGAAGCGAGGAGCAGCGAATGCAGAACAAAACGATGCACCGCACTTTGTGTGGGTCGGCCTGTTCGCGGGTACGTGTCATCTACGCCACAAGATAGGCCCTTCCCCTTCTGCCTCGAACGGGCACGGCTGTTTGTGCTCTTGCTACCACACGTACGCGGCGCGGAGGCGCAACTGAGAACTCGCTTAACAGACGATCGTAGCAGCGAGGTGTCGTTGTTCACGACCAAGTGATAACGGTTGGCGAGTTCGTGCAGTACGCGCATTACGTGGGTCACGTGCGCGGCGTTACGTCGTCGCCGATCGTATTTTTTTGTCTTCTTTAGGATCTCTTTCGGTTTTCTCGTTTCTTTTGGGTCTCCAAGGCGGCGCAATCTTTTAAATTCATCGCTCGCTGGAGTACGGAGCAAGTTGTACTCCGAGATGATCTAGAAGCGAGGGGGGAAGTAGTAAGGGAACGACAAAAAAGAAACTTTGAGCATTTATGCTTTCCTTCCTACATTCACAAAAAGAAGGGAGATAGGTACAACGGAAGCGCGACGTCCATTTTGTAGCAGGTCGCTCGGGACGCCCCATTCTTTCATCGAGTTCGCGAGGCTTTTGCGGCATACGTCATACGTACTCCCATACACGCGCATCTACGCTTTGGCTGGTTCCGCTTCACGCTTGTTTTTTTTTATTTCATATTTATTATATTTTATTTGACATTCTGTCTGCCTTCTATGCGCCCAAGAAATAAAACGTAAGACGACAAAGGAATGGAGGCAATTCTGCCGGGTACAACCGGATGCTTCTCGTGGCGGCCGCATAGAGCGCGGTACTTTTCTGATCGGCATGATGTCACAGTACATTAGCTGTGAGAACACAGGCAATGGGGGTTTTGGGGTATCTCACACAACTAAATGCACATTTGGCACGATCGTGAGGACGTGGTTACGTGGCGTAGCGTTCGTGTAGTGGCAAAAATAATTGGCCAATCGAGAGATACTCTCATGTGGAAGGCGCGGCTGATGTTTCCGTCTCCACGTTCCAGAGAGTGATTTGTGAAAACTCCAAATTCTGAAGTACATAACAAGTTTTCATCGCATCTTTTAAACCGAGCAACTGCAACTACGCTGCATGTGTTTGAGGGGTTTAATAATCCTCGAAGCGAGGTTGTGAGTGGGACTTCCTACAAGAGCATGCACGTTTGGACATGAACGCCATTAAAAAAATATGAAAGAACAGAACTGGCATGAAAGACTATTGTCTGGTAAACTTTTGCGTTCACAATATGTTCATGTGGCACAGTATCGCATAAGTATATTTTACGGGGCACCCCAAATTTAACATATCAATATGTTGACTTTACGCGATATCACTGATAATCGTATAAGGGTTTTGCGATCCAGCACCTGCAAAAATATTATCATTACTGGTATCACTGATTATCATGTGTCGCAGTGCAGTTTAATTGCACGAATGCTAATTTTCCCACTTTTGTATATACACGAAATATTGCCACGTTCCTTTCCTCACGTTTTCTTATCGTCCAATAAACTGTATGTAATTGTCAGAGCAAACCGCGCCAGGTGTGTTCGAGAAACTTTGGAACTGTAGTACATCATTTCGTTAGGATAACGCCCACTTTGCGCACATTACAGATTATTCTGGAACCTACATCGCCGCTAGCGATAACGCTAAAATATCCGATGGCAAGTGAATAATAACCGACACGTCTCGCCGCTTATCAGGTAATGGCCGGCTGATAAATGTCACGGTCGTGACGTAGACGAAGGCAGCAGACTCGATGTTCAGATGGAACTGTTTATTCAGCCAAACTTGAGGCCAGAAAACTCAAGATCAGATCACAGCAACACACGGTAGCTGATAGCGGCGAGGAGAGCGTCGGCCGGCGATCAACTGACAAGCGGTGAGGCGTGTCGGCATTATACGCTTGCCATCAAATATTCTAGCGTTATCGCTAGCGGTGACGTAGGTTCCAGAATAATCTGGAATGTTCGTAAATGTTCGCGGAGTGGGCGTTATCTTAACGAAACGATCTACCGCAGTCCCAAAGCTTCTCAAACACTGCTGGTGCGGTTTGCGCTGAGGATTTACGTGTATTTTAACAGGGTGATAACAAAGCCTGAGGAAAGATTGTGGAAACATATATGCGGAGATAAAGATGTTGTTCATCAACTGCACAAGTTGGATAAGAATATATAGCTTAGCATCGTGCTTTAAGTGATCCTGTGCAATATTAGTGTACTGACCGTGGTTAAGTGATTATAACAGCGCACAGTATATCATACGTCTATACAAATAAGATGAACATAAACATAATCGTTACAAGTAGACACGTCTACCAGTATGGAGCCACAGTTACAGCGTTGTGCCTGGTAGTGTTGGACAGGGGTGTTCTTTTGTTTGTTCGTTACAAAAATTATGGCAGCACAAGCTTCCCATTTATCATGTGCGCTCCAAAAATAAGGCCATCTTGTTTGTACCTCATCATTACCAAAGGCCCTAAGCGCATCGCCTCAACAGAGCAGGCTAAGCGACACAACACTCAATCAACGTCAGTCCGAGGTTAAAGGTATTTTTTTTCTCTAGCGAGAGCCGCAATACGAGGCTGGTTGATTAAACACATTGCACCTCTATTTTGGGGCGTTATAATTGCAAGTAAACGAAAGTAACGAGGCAAGCAATCAGTTTTCTAACTAAGTGACGCCCATAACATTACATCAAAGTAGGCATATGCAGCGCGTTTCATCTGATCTAAGCACATTTTCCTTATTGTTACTTTCGCAGAAATACTGTGCCGCCATAGAAGAATAACCTCCATCCTGCTGACTGCGTGCCAGAAAAAGAACTATCACCTTAATGGTTAAACCTGACAGATTTTATCCCTTATGAGGCTCTAACATAAGGAGATCACACTGCGAGATCACTATTTTACTAAACAAGAAGGAAAATCTGGGATAGTTTGTAATAGTTCATTTTCGATATCTCACAGTGCAAGAAGGATTCAGACGAAGTACAGCGCTCGTGTTGTCTTGTACTTTGTCTGCGTCCTTCTCTCACGGCAAGTTATTGAAAATGAACAATTTTACTTACTTCTCAAACTTTTTCTCATACGCGAAGACTTTAATATACACCGTGATTCCAGCCAGTGAACACCAGCATGAGAATCGAAAACCTCAAAGACATGACGAATGCCGAAATCCGCACAAGGTTGGTTGACTATGCAAGGGTTGAAGTGGTAATAGACCTCACTCCGAACTGCAGTGTTGAGTTATTCCACGCCTCTTGTCTCTTCAAGAATTGTCTTTCAGCTTTCAGACAAGGTGTGACTGTACCCCAGCCTTTATTAAAAAACATTTAGTCGTAATGACCCTGTTTCAGCGTGCATTAAAAACAGCAATCTACCAGCAGAAATATTCCCTGATGTCCTGCACTGTGAGAGCATCTGTAGACGTCTTTTGCAAATACCCGAACTGAATAATATCCGCAATAGGGTCACTTGAGCTTCCAGCTTCCACAGCGATAAATCCTGTGTCCATGTAATGGTCTCTTTTTATTGCTAACGTTTCTTCGTGGTCGTCATTTGGGGTGTTTTGCATTCAAGGTTCACAGTTGACTTTGCCTACAAGAAACCTCGCGCAGCAGGAAATGACAGGGATTTTCTTGCAGTGCTTCAAGTTTCAAATGAACGTATGATGCTCGTTCTTTCGGTTTCTTTTGCTCCTTCTCAGAGACTTGCTCACCACTGACTTAAGTTCCGCAAGACGTGCACGTGCTCGCGCTGATGTTTCGACAAATTTCCTAGCCTTCCTCAAATCTAGAACTTGTCTTACTCCAAGCTTGTTGCAACGTCAGCTTGAGCTCATACCCCTGTTTACGCATTTTTTTTTCACCACAAGCTTCCATCAGTACCTTCCGGCCATTTTTTCGATCACAAACTGAGTTGCAATGCTCAATTTTGTGTATAGCGAGTGACTAAAGGCTCGTACGTCAGCTTGTTATCTAAAAAGATTAACTCTAACCACTTAAGCTTGTGGGGTGTTGCGTGATAAGGTTTCTCAAAGAACAGCGCAGGAAAACGGAGACAAAGCTGAGGCACAAATAGACCACACACCACGTGGGATGAGCTGTTCGTGTCTGCCTTCTCTTCGTTTTTGTTGCTTCAGCGAACTGTTTCCCTAATTAAAATTAACTTTATAGATTGGTACGCCACCTAACCGCGCATTGGGGACGTCGTCCTCCACCTTCTCTCTGGTGCAGCAGCTTCGAAGCGAACAAGTCCACGAAGGGCGCTTCGAAGCTCCGTCGGGACCTGATCAACGCCGAGATCTCGAACCTGCGGGACCTGCTGCCGCTGCCGTCGTCGACGCGGCAGAGGTTGTCGCAGTTGCAACTCATGGCGCTGGTGTGCGTGTACGTGCGAAAGGCAAACTACTTCCAACACAGTAAGTCAACCCCACGTTTCTATTATGCGTATGCCAGTCGGTGTAACTTGAGCAGTCGCGCAGCTGCGCACGTCACGGCTCTTTCTGAGTGCTTCGTAAACTTTCGCTTCGCTAATAATAAGCCCTGGTGTTGAGAGAGAGAGGCGGAGAACAGAGGCAGATCTTGTGGTTATACACTTAACTTTGTGTACGCGCATACACATCATGCTGAGACTATTTTGTACCGACATTGAGAATAAGACATCTTGCAGTGGTGTACTATAGAGTACGCTTTTGTAAATTGTAAGTGTCGTATGGGTAGTAATGCGCGAAGACTGCAAAAAGGAAGCCAATTGGTGCTTTAGTGAGGAAGGGAGTAACAGAGAAGCAGCAGAAGAAACTTAGCCATTCGAGTTCTTCGCTAGCTTTGCAGTCACGCTGAAGGATGGGAGGCAAAAAAGTCCTCGAAGAGGCAATGTCCTCCCATCGAACTTTTCGTCAAGTAACAATCGTAAAGAATGTTTCCGCGTTGATGACAAAAGGTTTTTGACTTTGAACGTTGCCTCAATGGACATTTTCTGTTGAAGAATTTTTTTCTTCTTGTTCTTGGAAGCCTATATTTTGTCCTGAACGTCTGTCGCACTTTGACCGTAAGGTAAGGGCATATTGCATGTGATAGCAAAAGAAGTTTGACTTGATCACGCGAATTTCAGTTGGTGATACAGCGGAGATGGCTGAATGACTATATATGATTGATATCTGCGGACTGCCTCTCCAATTTCAGGCACCCGTGGCCTCAAAGTGTGCACAGCAGCTTGTTTTCTTTTATTGCTTTGTCATTGAAATTGAAAAAGTCAATCACAAAAAAAAACGTTTTTTAAGATGTGGGGACAAAAATACTTTCTTATTCAAGTCATGGAATTGTAACATTAAACCATTTCTTCAAAAAGTTCAATGCATTATAACTTGACCTGCCACGCAGCTAACGTGCCTTAATGCGCAATGAACCTCCAAAAGATGAAACGTGAATTTCGGTTAGCTATTGGCTATGGCCTAAAGAAACGGTAGCAGCATAGTCCCATTCAGAAAGGGAATTTCAATCGTCTTATGTAAAAAGCTCCGCGTTGCCGGCTGCTGCACCGCGAGCATGACCAGAAGTATTGATTTGATAAATACCTCGCGGACAGAAAGATGTTTAGTGTCAATCTTCACCGCATTATGTGATTACAGCAGTGGCCAAATGCACACTTGTAGTGATAGAATGCTGGGTAAGGGTCAAACTAACTCTGATTTCATTGTTGATGATTAATTGAATACGGTCTAAATTATGAAGTAACACAAACACTATACGCGCCGAACTGTGCCACAACTTTAGTGCGTCACCTGCGGCGCCAAGCAGCCCCCCTGTATGCACGTGCGGCTGCCTGGACGTATTTGCACGCAACGCGCCTCGAAGTTCCTCGAAGTGGAGTCTCCCCACAGCTGCTGCGTGGGACTCTGGAGCCGGGCTGCAGCCGCGGTCGACAGCGTAAACTGGATTTGAGTTATGTGTTTGTGCGCCAGCGAACGAGGGACGAAGCAAAAAGGGAAAAAAAATACTCGACGTATACGCTCAATGTGACCGTGTGAAAAGGCGGCTTGCTTGTGTGTTTTCTATATTTTCGTGCAGTCATGTGCCAGACTGCGGCCGCCATGATGGTTCTCTTGGACAGTAGGAAAATCTACCTGCGATACCTTGCTACAGTGCAGGTCGAGGCACGTCTCCTCAATGATCTTTTCTCTCTTTCAGTGGGGTTAACACTAGAGATTTTCAGCTTTTTGCGTAACTTTATTTTGCCTGTCTGCTGCATCACGCTTCAGTTTGGTAAACTTTCAATCGCAATTCGCGTGCTCTGCCTTCCTCAGACACAGTAAATATATGCTAAGCATATAAGCAGTGCGATAGAGCGAAAATTCTGCAAAAAAGCATTTCTTAACTTTTGAAACAAGTATATCGCATTTATTTATTTGTAATAATTGAACAATACTTCTAACCTTAAGCGCCATCACACGAGAAAGCTTACGGAATGTACACACGACGAAAGCGTCTAAAGGACCCAGCAGAAAAAAATAGCTTTCAATTTATAGGTGATACACTAATCTTTGAAATAAACACTCAACCTGAATTAGGCATTTAGTTTCACCCATTTGCGAAAACAAATGTTTGTAGCAGGACATCCGATCTTGTATACCAGGGCACTGAATGAGAATGAATGTTAGCTGTACTCTCGGGCGCTGCTCTCGCTACGCAGAGCCGTTAGAGAAGTTTCGCTCGCCAAAAAGAACAGCTGCTCGTCCTACCCGTACACTTGACTGCAAGAATCGCCCCAGCTGCTAAGGTGGCAGCTTTTCAAAACAACTTTCTGAACACAAACGCAGACCTCCGTGCAAGCAAGTGGCGGAGCAGTGTATGTACATAAGTCTCTATATCACGTGGGGCTGAATAAAAAAAACATTGAGTAGTAAACTTCACTGGTGTCAGGGTGTCCTCCAGAGAACTTGTCTCAAGTAACTCCAGGTACATTTGCCGATCTGACTGAAAAAGATCCTCCTGTACAAAAAAGATAACTCCAGTCACATTCCCTTTTATACCGGTTCTAATCTTTCGAAGCCTTCGTTCTGCCCTGAAATACTGCTTTCATAGCATGCGATAATGTTACAGGATGCGATAAGGTTCTTTGCGATGATTTTCACAAGACTGAAAAATACAAAATTTACCTGTCTAAAAAATATTTATTTAGGTTTGCGTACCAGGACTCCGTATTTATTGCGTATACTTCTGAAGTTCATCAATTTGAACATGTTGTCTGTGCGTGTGCTGATAAGAGTCAATATATGCATCTATTTTCCCGAATTATTCAGTTGTTAGTGGCACCCTGCCCGTGCCCTCTCTTGTAGTTGCGTTCTTTTGGGCCTTAAAATCAGTTACGAAATTATTGCGACGTTAGCCACATAAGCAGTACGCAAACATAAGTGTCATGACTTTTATGAAGTCTCGATATCACATAAATCTTTCTGATAACAAGAGTTGACCTAAGTGCAATAAATTTACATTAGGACTTGCAGCCCTCATGCTATCGCGCTAGAAAATCGTCATATCATACATTTTGAGCGAAGTGACATCCGTGAGGCCCATTACGACCTTTTATGTATTTAAGCCCGTGGCCTTGCAACTTCCTTTCTGCAAATATTGCCACAGAGTCATTTAGCACGGGCGTTATGGTACGCGCTGTCAAGAATACGTAGTGACTAAAACAGCCAACACCCCGAAATATGAAGTGGAGCTTAACAGACCATTCATCCACACTGTGCCAACGCTGCCACATTTAAGGCCACCTATTAATCAGCCACAGCCGCACAGCTTGTTCCCGGCCCCTTTACTGACTGATGTGATTGAGGTGATCAGGCTTTCAAAGTCCCTGAAAGTTGGACTTAGAGGCGCAATTACGTATGAGCACCAAGGTTGACAGTGACGCATCGCTTTCGCCACAAACAAGGTCTTTGTTTTTGCCTATTCATCTTCTTTTCCCACTTCCTCTTCCCTAATAACTACTTTCCAACGAGACACAAGTTGAGAAGATGGGGGCTTCAAGAGACGAAAAATTTCTTTCCGGGGTCTGTCACCAGCGCGAAAATTTCGACTAGATTAGAGGCTCAGGCTAGAGTGTTCATGCTTACAATAGAGAAAAAAATAAAAGTAGTGAAAAACAAAGATAGTAGAACTGCGAAAATATTTGAAGCTGCGGAAACGGAATGTATCAAGACTATAGCTGTATGAAAATGCAATATTTGACGCTCTGACAAAAAAGTCATCCATTTTATAAGCCACAGGTGATTCGTTCAGTACGTGTTTTTTGCGCGCAGTGGTGAGGCATGTTGACGAGAGATAGTCACAACAATCTTAAGAGTTTATTAAAACGTTTTTGTCTTTGTGTTTTGTTGTGCCGTGATATATACGCGTCCGCATGTCGAAAAATGAAAATGAGTAGTAAGTCAGCGCTCTTGATAGGCCTTCTTTGTTTTGTGCCCTGTCAGGATTTTGTGCCGTTTTTTTTCTTTCACTGTTATAAAAAGTGGCATCTGCATCTTGAAGGCATCAGCTGCTTACATCAGCGTCTGTATGGGCATCCTCCGCAAACTCTGCCACAACACATAAGTGCGGAAGAGGGTAGTTGCAACCTGGAGGGAGCCGAGCCCACCTGTCAGACCACTTGTTCTAGCGACTCCTGTTGGAGCCTCTTCTTCAATTTTAATCTTTCTGACGTTTTTCTGATATATTTCTGTAATATGAAAGGCATCTAATTTTTATCTTGTTGCTCGACTGCTTCCTGAGAAACAACACTGTTTGTTATCTGCTACTATGGTTCCCATACTATGCCTTGATTGAGCCAGGTGGATTCAGTGTCGTATTCACATTCCTAAGCCCCACGGCAGCTGCCATAGAACACCTGTTGCCAAGCAGAGCACGGACAACTGGTACAGGCCATAACGGCCGCACGCCTGCTTCACAATCAACCTACTTTTTCGGCGTAGATACAGAACAATGTGAAAGGTCCGGCGAAGCCCAGTGCTACGGCGACGGCGGCCGCGCACATTACGCTATGTAAGCCCCCTCCTCAAGACAAGCCAACCGTCGGCGTTCACGGACGCCTCTCGTAGTGCAGTCGAGGTGTGCGCGCGTTTCTCGTTGGCAACTTGTGATTGATGACGCAGTTTGCCTTCGTTTTGTCAGCACTACGGCTGCAATGCCAGCACACTGACGACGAAAGAAAGAAAATAGATCACGAGTGCGCATGTGATGAGGAAACCGTGGGAACCGGTGGGAGGCAACGTTTTCCTCCCTGGGCGTGTGTGTTATGAGCGTGCGCAGTTAGTATATGCAGCTATAGGCTGGCATCGGCCGACGATTGGTTGTAATCGCCACCGGTAGGTCGGCTCTTTTATTTGTTTTGCCTTTTTCGGGGTTGCATTCTCTGCCTTAGGCAGTACAAACGCATAAACGGTGTGAGCGGGGTAGAGCCATTTCCATTCGCCCAGAAGCTGCTGTCATTAGCTTTGCCTGGTAGCTAGTGCGTGCATATGTTCCTATCACTTGCTTTCTTTGTTCTGCTATACCATGTCTACTGCGGGCAAAAGAAATTCACTTGCTACGAGCAGATTACCGGCTGCTACGGGGGAACGCGACCCCTAGGGCGTGAGACACACTCAATACGCGATCCAGTTTGGCCGACCATTCCCTTAGATGTATCGTTGCTGAGCATCTGATTACCTGCTTTAACAAACTGTTTACGCAAGCGTTCAGAAGCAGCTATGCATACAAAGCGGTGTTTAGTGAGACGAATTGCCCATGCCAATATAGGGACGATACTTATATAGTTCCAATTCTGGCATTATGCAGCCGAAGTAAAGTGTGTTCTTATATTGTTATGCAGAGAATCGGTAACGTGATGCAGCCGTTTCAGCAGAGATAGAAATGACTGTGACTGTGAGTGACAGTGAAACAACAGTGAGGGATACAAGATTGACCTATATGGAAATGTCAGACTAGGTGCGACACCTTTAGGCATGTGTCACAGTCGCAGTCTACCAGGGAGCATAGTACGTGGGCTGTAATGCGCGAGCCATCAACCCGTGCTCAGCCCACTCACGCTCGGGAGACTTGAAAAGTCTGCCGACGACATGTGCATGTGTATGTTTCGGTTCGGCTTAACCAGTTTAACTATATTACTACAAAGTATAAATATTCACGAGTTCTTTACGCTTAAATGTAGCCCACGTAACAGCCCTTACTTAACTTCTATTTTCATTGAGTCATTCCTGTAAAATGCTGAAGCCAACTCTATATGTATACGGTTGTGTGGCAGTTTGGAACCGCTCGTACTTCAATCCACTAACCATGGTTATGTCCAAGCGTGCAATCTTGGGTATATTCATAGTATTCGATTGCCCGAGTTAACACACATACACCATCCAGTCAATGTCAACAAAGTTAAGGTACTTTGCAGGTGCAGAAAAACGAGAGAGAAAAGTTAGTCCCTCCGCAGATTCAGTACCGCCTATGTGTTCGTACAACGTAATTTTTTTTTCTAGTACTTGTTACCATTCTTGAATATCAGGCCAGGTTTCCATCTTGAACGGTATGGGAAAGCAATAAAGTATGCCCTCACGTCTTTTTCAATGCTGGCAATGAAGTGCTCCTCACAGATCGTTAACCCTGAAGAAACAATGGGCCATGTCGCGCAGTTGATCTCCTCCGGGCTGCATTTGATTCTTTCCTCTTTTTTTTAGTCCTCGTGTGATCTCAGCGGCTCATAAAACTGCTTCGAGTCCTTTGAAGCACTGGACGAACTTTCGGCAAAGAACAAAACCTTAACGTGGTACTGTATCACCCAGGCATCCAAAGTATACAAGAAAAGGAGTCTTAGCTCTCTCACACACACAAAAAAAGATGTATAGCTTCCTAACGACAAAGCCGAATTCCTGGGGAGAGAAACACATCGCGGAATAAAGCTATTGCCATATTGTTCGCTGTCTATGAACAAACAAAGCAAAATGATTCGAAACGAAACGCAAGTAAAACATGCTCTGCAAGCAGCCAAAAAATAACTTTGAAAAGGGGTGAGAGTCAAACAAAGACACACGAAAGAGGCAATCGTAAAAAAAAAAACTTGACTACCAAAGATAGCCGTGCAAGCTGAGACACATTGCAACCTGAGGCAGCGGACAAAAAATGAGGAGCACCAGAGAACGACAAAATACAAGCACGAAAAATAAAAAGAATGGAAGCAGTCAGATGCTGGATTCGGCAAAAGAATGGTCCGCCGCATTCCATGGGAGGTCCTGCGAAAGATCGCCCCCCCCCCCCATTTCCCCCTTCTGCCGAGGCGTTAATACGAAGCGCTTTTTCTTCTCACACCTTTCCACAGAGAGCAGCGCCCCCGGGGACAACAATGGCGGACGTCGGCGTCGGAGGCGTTAGATTGCGTACGACCGCGCCGACGCGCGTAGCAGACGACTTTCCATCCGATCGTTAGGCCTAAGGAGGGTGCGAGGAACCGCTCGCTTCTTCTCCCTTAATGGTCTCTCCCGCGTGTCGTCGACTGCAACATCAAGAGGGGGAGATGAAGTCGTGGGGGTCTGCAGCGTCAAGCGTTGGGTGCCGTTCCTGTGCGGCTCCTTCCATACATCACACGCGTAGATACGTCGCGTATATTCGCGTTTTCGCTTCGCAATGAACCTGTACGTCCGTCTGGCTCTCTAAGGTGGTGGTGATGTTGAAGACGCAGCGAAACGGCGTCGACTGGGCGGAGAGATATGCGTACTTACGCGAATATGTCACTGAGAAAAAATAAGAAAAGTGCATAACGACGACCCCTCTCCCTCCTTTCGCGTGGTTTCATCACAAGCATTACAGAGCTACGCTCAGCGACGCCGCAGTGAAACCATCGGTGGCGAACGCAGGCGTACAGAAAAGTGGAGAATGAAGTCCTACATTTTTTTTGTCGCATGGCTGTGGTGACACAATTTTCTTGGAGTTTTGCGTCCATACTTGTCGCTCAACATGGGCAGCGCGAAGTATTATATATATCTGTCAGAAGGTGGTCAGCACCGAAACCATGCTGATAAATCTGCACCGCTGTGCTCCATGGACAGTTATGAGGTCATCGTTAAGAGACGGACGAAGTCCTGTAGCATACAAACATTCTGCTGCACATGCACTCGAGAGGCAGTTTTCATTTAGCAGTTACCAAATTAATCGCCCGCTTGCCCATAAATTTGTCCTCATGGGTTTCCGGGTGGTCTTGCAGCAGTGTCTAAATTTCGTCTCCTGGGAACCGTTTTTTTGAGCTATGTCGATTATTCGTCACGTTTCCTGCGCGTGTAGCTCCAAAGATGCACGGGTGTCACGTAGATGATCTTTCTCTTCACTCATAGGACCTCAAAGATTCTTTTTAATGTTTTTTTTAGCAACTAGCTGAAGAGCAAGCCATTCTGCAAGTAATGTTTATTCATCTGTTATCACACCAATGTTGACGAACCCTTTGTCGCTGGCACGTCTTCCCCTGCTTTTATGTTTCCTTCTCTTCAAAGCATACATCTAACGATTCTCGTTCCAATTTCAACTTTATTCTGAAAGTTCGTTGTCCCAGCTGTTGATCTTCATGCAGGACCTCCTGCAAGTGACCGCTTTCCTCTTTTTTTTCTTCGCATTTTTCCTTAGGGTGAACGTTTCTTTGCTGCTTGTTTCTTTTTCGTTTTTGCGCTGGAATCTACCATGAAGCCACTGTGTGCTACCCCTGGGGCCCCTCATATTGTAGCTGGAGTTCCTTCTCTTTCTTGTTCTCCTGTCTTTGTTTCTTTTCTGCCTGGCCTTTCGCAACGCGTTCCTCTAATTCTCGTCGCATATTTCTGCGCTCCACTTTCAAAAGGTGCTTCCGCGAGACACCGCTCAAGCTGTGGGCAGCGAAGAAAAATACAAAATTTGCGAGAGCAGTTCGTGGCTGGCAAACGCGTTTGCGGTAGCCTCATTTGGTCTTGCGGCAAACACCACCACGAACTGGCATTTCTCGCTTTCCTTGCACCTTCATATTTATTAATTTCTTGCTTATTCGGCATTTTCATTGGCAGCTACAGCAGGAAAAGTGTTTGAGCAATCGCTGAGTGGGTGATATTTATGTTACTTGGTGTTTTCGCCCCATCTAGCGTTCTCGTGGTAGATAGAAGCGGGAAATAGTGATCGTTGTGCACACCTCCATGCCGTCTGTGCACGTACTAACCCGCTTCTGAAACGAGTACACGCTGTTATGGTGATGGAGTTCACATTTAAATAGTGCAGCATATGAAACATGTGCAGTTAGGTGCTGTTTACGCATTGATACGCTGAGATTTGACGTGTTCAATATTTCCACACCCTTCCGCGTCCACACAAAGCAATGTATTATTCATTCATTCAACAATAAACTACCCTCCTCACCCCACCCCCCCCAAAAAAAACTATTTTGCTCTTCGGGAAACGACCAGCCCAGAAAAATAAATATATTTACTCTGGCAGTGAGCAGCCACGGTACCAAAACCATGCATTATAAAGCCTATGTAAGTACATACTTAGAGAGAAAGCATAGTTTGCCCTTGTAAACAGGGGGCATGCAATCCGTGAGTGACCTCTATAAATATGAATGCACACTGTTTTCACAAAAAAATTTGGCCGAACTGCTAAAAAAATTCAGCAACACTCCATTTGCAGGCTCCGATCTCTACATCTGATTCGCATTACGGAATAGTTATTTGCATTCACGTCTTGCCTGAACTGGTCAATCCTGGTTTTCATGCACTACTTTACAAACAAACAAACAAAGAGGTGAACCAGCGATGACCACAGGCGTTGTCTCGACCATTCAACATCCGGCCTGACGTCTGTGTCCCAGCACGCACTGCGTAATACATTCACGCCGCCGATAAAGAACGAGCGAGTCGCGAATTGTCATGTTTTCTCTTAGGAGTATTAAAAGGCCACCACTTACGAGCTACGATTGTGTATGCACGCCACGCGCAGTGCCCCGGCACTGTAAGCAGGACCACTCTCACCCCTACCCCTTCCAGCCCCGCTAAACCTACAGCACCCCACCCTCCCCCCAATCGCTGTTTTTACTCCTGAGCTACGATCGCGGGCCATAGGACGGGTGAATAATGGAGAACGCGTTTTTCCCTCGACGACGCTAATCCTCACAGTCAGTGGTCGTCGCTGGATGGGGCTGCTTTCCATCTCCTAGATGGAGCACGTGGGCACGCAGGAGTGGATACACTGGCGCGCGCGCGCGAGTGCCAGATTAGAGGCTCTGCTCTTTTCTTTAGCTGCAGCTTGGCGCCTGCTGAACCCAATAAAAAAGTCCGAAATAGAGAGGGCCAACTCGGAAAAAAAAAGAAAGCCGCAGGTAATATAAAGTAAGCCCCAGCATGTACGGTGCGCGCACAGGCGAATACGCCGACGCGCGTTTCGCGGCTCTTTGCTACAGTCGCTAAATAAACGCAATAAATAAAGGGTTACAAGGGGATAAGAAACGATAAGGAAAGGCCGAAAATCTATATCCCGGATGAGAAGACGCAACGCAAATTTTGGAATGTGGAAGAATTAGAGGAAACGTCTTGACGACATCCCATGCCATGCTACAGCATGAGTTTCGGCAGTAAGACCCCTAGTGAACCAAACGATGCGAGCATATGGGTAAAACTCACTGCCTTCGATCGTTCATTCAACGCCCACCCTGTTTCAAGGGAGGAAATCGAAAAGAAAAACCACAGTATGATTCGAGTTAAAGCGCTGTTTAAAGTACGCCGCAAATAATTCTACGTGTAGTAAAGTTTCCCCACTGCCTTCTTTCATTTTTGACACCCTCTTTTTTTTTTAAAAAAAAAGCGCTAACAATTTATTTAGGTGAGCCATGGGATAGTGCATTAGAATTTTTTTGAAAGCGCGCCGCGCATCGCAAGTTTTCACGACGAAGCACTAAAATGGCTACGCAAGAACCCAGTGGGCGAGGGTAGTGCGCGGCAGGCGGTGGAAAGAGAAGCGAGTGCTTCGCTGTCGCGCGCCGTACTCTCGTGCGAAGTCAGTCGGGTGCTTAATCGGCCGTCTCCCTCCCCTCAATCGGCTCGCGTCCGCCCGTAATTTGTCGTCCTGACGAACGACCTAGCCCTCCACAAGACGCGCGTGCTCGCTGAATACAGCACGCGCCGCTTGCTTTGGCAGCTGCCGCACGCCGTCTTTAGAATCCATCGGCTCCCTGTGCCTGTGGGCGGGAGACTCTTCCCTTGTCGTATTTGCCTGCACGATAGAACGGCTCGCCGAGCTACGTGCAGTGCGTATCCGCTTGGGCGAATCCACTGCGCGCCGCGTGGTGTCGGTGTGTTTTGCCGGAGTTCGCGCGAGTGTGCTGCTTGAAGTTTGCCGGTTTCACGCGGCTTTCTGAATTGCTCTGGTGTCTGATGGGGCTCCTTCTAAGATCGTTGAGCAGGGCTATTCATGTACCGTGTTTTGCAAAGTTGGCTGTGATGAGCTTGGGCACTGAAAGTATGAAAAGCTCAATGGTACACTTCATGCTTTCGTTTCGCGTTCCCTCTATCAGTGATTTCTGTCGACGATATTAGGAGAACGAACATACTTCCACGTACCAGTGGCATCGACACGAAGGGGAGGACGACAAAGGCAATAGACTGGCGCGAGCTGGTAAATATTATTGGCGCTGCTTGTTGAAAATATATTTGTGTCTACTTCTTCAAGTGTGTACCCTTCCCGTAACAATGTAATGCTTCAAACGAATTGGAATGACAATCAGAACTTGTAACACAACAAGGGAGATATAAGTGGATCAAAATAGGAAATATTGTCATGCTGAGCCTTGTTGACTGCACTGTATTAGTGACAAAGATATGAAGAGGAGCCAAATGACTCGTGAGAACATTCTACTTACATAGAAACGAAAGCATTCATCGTTCATTACGAAACTTCTACGTTACTGTCATTCACGTCTGGCCGCAGCGTTTGCCTCGTCACCAGAGAAATTTAGAGCAGAAGGACCGAATGCAAGCACTGGCTTGAAGCTCAGGTTTTTTTTATATGTTTCTCTTACTAGAACCAATGAAGGCTATGGTAACCACGCTTGCGCATTTTATTACGAGGCTTAGGTTTGAATTCACAAATAATGCTAGGGACGAGTTCACCCAAACTAGGTAGTGCTCTGAGAGGAACGTGACGTGCATATATCCATTGGTTTTCTTTTAACTTCAAAGTCTGATATTTTCGATTTCACACCAAGCGCTCTAAACCTATTGAGTAGCTTCCCTTCGCTGCTATTAACGCAGTCTAGAGAGTCGAGCTGGGTACACAACTTCCACCTTCGGTGACTATCGGGCTGTAGTCTCACTTAATGAAGGTTTGTTATCGCGCATATGGAGACCACGGAGATAGAGACGTGGCATTTCCAGAAATCAGCTGTTTCTGCGAGTGAGAGAAAACATCGCCGATTCTCTCCTCGAATTTTGCGCACTCTATGCACAAACCACTGCGAATAAAAAATATATATGGCTTTTCAGCGTAAGGGTGGAGGATTTTGGACGACGAACGGTGGGCGGTGTATCCAGCTCCCAGAGAAGAACGCTTTCATTGTGGACAAGAGGCCGTCTCGCTTCTGTTCTGGCCGGTGTCTCTTTCATCCGGGCGTGGCGGTGCATCTGGCGGTCGCAATCTTTCTTAAATGCCTTGCCGCGCGCGCGCCCCCGGTTTCTGCATTCCGAAGACAACAGCGGCCAGGGAGGACGACGACAGCCTATTTTTTCTGTAGCCCTGTCTCGGCTATGCCGTGGCAGATGCCGGCATCAGTGTGGGGACAAAAAGGCCCGGCGACGTCTACAGGCCCAAGTACTGCTGGACGATTGCGTAGTTCACTGCAGTGTCGTGGGAAGTACAGGCGCTGAAACGTTCAAATCAAGATGGCATGGTGGGTCAGCTGGTTTTGGTATATAATATTGGATCTACTGGGCCTGTTCGACACTCAGTTTTTGCGCTTTATAACGAGCAATAAGAAAGATGAATGTTTCATGAAGTCCTGTTACTGCAGTAATGAAAATTAAACTCGAAGCTCGTGCTTATTCATGTCGACATAGTCTTGTTTAAAGGTGACATTAGCTGAAAGCTACACAATCACCACTATAGCTTAACAACATTCTTTTAACATGCCAAAAGACTTGTTTGACTGCAAAATCCAGTATCGTGTCAAGGAACATTACGTTGTATTGATGAACCTTCCAATTACGGGCTATCGATTTCATTAAACCCACAAAGACACTGCCTGATAATAGGTGCTTAGGAGCATTAGACTCAGTGTATAAAGAACAAACGACTCCACCAATATAGCAGTGACATGGCATGTAAATATGGTTTCACAGAGCATCGTAAGCCGACGTTACGCGTAAGCGTCTGTATTCTGCTTTCGATTATTTCTCTACTCCATCAATGTTAAATTTAAGACCCGGTCGCATGCATACAGGCACCGAATACTGTGCACGGAACTATGGCGACACTAGTAGAACCTGTCACTGGAAGTCTTCATGAGCGCCAGCTCTAAATACGGAGGCCTATATGGCCACCCCGCCCAGAAAAGGAGTGTGCGCGGATCGCATAATACTTCAACCAAAACAGCCACTGATGGTGGTTTCTAATGGCAGCCTGCCTTTTCTTTATACCGACATCCGCCCTGTACTGACAACCTGTGGTTGCAAGCGAGAGAATTTTTTTTTCCTGCTATTTCCGTATCTAAAGTTCACATTTGCGAATGCTGAACGTCCGAGAAGTGTCTGAACGTCCGAGAAGTCTACCTTCGCGGTGACCACCTTGTTCGTCCTACGTAACAATACGGGTAATCTGCTCTGTTCGTTTTGAGTACAGTACTGTTTTATGACAGCTTTCGTGGCTTTCATAATACGTAGTGCTTTATATAAAGTCTTACATAGTTTAGAGCCTTGCTTATATAGAGCCTTCCTAAGTTCTCAGCTACATAGCTAAAAACAGAGGACGCACATTGGATATAACTCTGAAGAAGCTAATGGTGACCAACGTTTGGCGAAGTGGTACTGATTAGGTTAATCGTCTAGGAAGAGTATAAAACCTCTTCTCTCAGACGTCAACAAGAAGTAAATACGTGCGCCACGCATGAAGCTCAAGAGCAATCGGCAACCTTTCTCACCCTGTCTTTCTGTTGCCTCTATTGTAACTCCTTGATGTGGCTGCAAAAGTAGACTGGACGGGAAAAAAATCGCAGCATATTCACGGGTTGAATAATAATGAGCGGGCGAAGTTACGGAGGTACACTGGTAAGCCGTGAATCTTCCGTTAATATCGCCCAGTGGATCATCAAAGTCGTAACAAACACTGCTTAAAATTATGCCATATCCACGAAGTGAATGATTACGAAGGAGCTTGTTGCGACTGTCTGTCTGTCTGTCTGTCTGTCTGTCTGTCTGTCTGTCTGTCTGTCTGTCTGTCTGTCTGTCTGTCTGTCTGTCTGTTTGTCTGTCTGTCTGTCTGTCTGTCTGTCTGTCTGTCTGTCTGTCTGTCTGTCTGTCTGTCTGTCTGTTCGTCCGTCCATTTGTCCGTCCATCCGTCTGTCGTCCGTCTCCTATAAAGCACGCGTCTCCTGCGCATCGGTGTGGAGTGAGTGCAGCAGCGCCCTCAAGTGAGCACTCCGAGTACTAGGGGTGGCTATGATGGACGATGAGGGACTAGCCTGCACCGTAAGGAGCTTCGCGCCTAAAAATGAAGACGTCACCCACGTGTTTCCTGAAGCGTTCAAACTGAGAAAATGAACCTATAGCATGAACAGTGTGCAGCAAGTGCGCCACCATTGGTTATCAGTGGTCCAGAGTTCACTGACGGAAATGCGCTGCTATAGACACGTGTGGCACCTGCACGCTCATTGCGTGTTGTACATCATGCCTTGAAGAGTCCCAACATGAAGAAACACTGGTCGTTCTGTCGAACCGCGCTACCATTAAGCTCTTTTTCTTTTTATTCAGACACTCGCATGGCCATGGAAAAAAAATAGGTGGCGCCAGCGGTACCTGTGTGTGCTTCTTCTGTCCGCATGATGCTGTTACCAAAACAGCAGTCGCACGCTCAAAGCGAGCGCCGGCCGCATTTAACCAACAGCGCTGCTTTCCGTTCCACGCTCGTCGTCGTCCGAGCTCCATGTTTATGCATGCAGCGCCACATTTATCTTTTGCGGCGGTGGATTGAAGTGAAACAAAAATAAGAGACAATAAACAACCAGGCAACGCCGCCAAAAAGAGGGGGGTCTTCGGCGCTGCATCTATTGAGGGAGACCACCCGATGGACACCATGTCCGGGAGTATGCAGGAAGGTCGCCATTGGTGCTCGCGAAAGGGCCCAAGCTGAAGAGAACAAAATACATATCAAGATGAATCGCCGGCATGCTCTTCGTTTGCCGAAGATGAATACCGCGGCGACACCATTTTTCAGACGGCCTCCTTCACGACCTATGGCTGGGACAAGACAAGCAACACTTGTGCCGTACGCTGAAGACGCGCTCCGTCGCTCCGGAATTTTTCCGGCACGTGTTCTTCGCATCTAATTGCATCGCTATTACACTGCTTTGCCTCGTTTGATCGATCCTTCATCATTTTTATGCTGTTGGAGTATAGTATAGAGTATATGCTGCCTGCTCTTGCATATACCCTACCACAACGTGTTCCCGATGGTAATTACTGTTTTCATGTTCAAATAGTTCAATTTTTTCTCGTTTTTCCTAAGGCACAAGATTTACTAGAGCCATGTGTGGGGTCACATTTGTCCCGAAATAAAAGAGTATTTCATTAAACAGGATGCTGCTCTTTTAAGCCACTCAATAGGCGTACTATCATCATCATCATCATCAGCAGCAGCAGCAGCAGCATCAGTAGCAGCCTGACTGCACCCTCTGCAGGGCTAAGGTCTCTCCCATGATCCGCCAATCAATGTGGTCCAGTGCTGTATGCTGCCATGTTACATCTCCGAACTTTTTTATCTCATCAGCCCACCGAAATTTGTCTTCCCTTCGGGCGTTTTCCTTCTCTGGAAATTGGTTTACCAGCCGTGTTTTAATTGACCAAAAGTGTGCACCGGCACTTTTGTAGCTACACAAACGTTCCAGCAGACCTTACGGAACTTGAAGATCGCTCCACGGGATGTACCTATAATCAATAACATATAATGCATCTGCCAATACTAACATAATACAAGTGGGGCCACAGTGTGTTAGACACCAGACTTTTTAAGCAATATACTCTTGAATAACTCGAACTTTATTAACCGTTACCCTCCTTTGGCCGTATTTGTCAGCTAAGAAAGTGTCTATATACGTCAAAAGTACAATAACTTCATTTTTTCTACTCTCACAGGACGTTGAAATTTCATCCAGTGCATAGCCGTTCCCTCTTGTCTCTTCCGGCAGTCATGTTGTTAACAAGCGGCATTTTTTTCCCGCCATTTCTCTCCGTAATATTCTTGCTCAAAGCATTCGTCTCTCGCCAGGTGTGCCTGCACCGTATACGTCATGTAACTCGAATCCATTTATACTCTTGATCTTCGTGGTTATGCCTAACCACCGGCTCGTCCCAGCCGCTCACGTCGAGTCAAGAAGCGAGGTCATATGCGAGGCTACAGCGGCATCGCCGCGTAAACCCCAACACCGCAGCCCTTATACCTATTTGGGCTGCGAAACATCGCATTCTTACGATCCGGGCCACGTGATGTTGTCCCTCTGATGCGCTCACCTTAACTGGCTCATATTTCGCCTCGCGCCTTATATGGCTTTGGCTGAGGGTGCACGCTTGCGTGTCCAGAAGGTACGTAAGGACCATGCATCAGAATTCTTATGCGTGGCCGACATGGCTTATAGAAAAAGGCAGTAAACTAGAACAGAAGCGATAAAATGTTTGACTGCCGCATGCAGGCCTCTTTTCCTTTCTTTAACTTTCCGCGCCAGTAAAGGGCCTCGGAGCAGGTCAAGGCTTGGCCGTTCGATAACGGAGAATAAGTTGAGCGGTATTTCAGCCATGTAGGATGAAGGGTGCAGCAGGAATAGCGGGATGATTTTTTGTTGTGGGGTTTGTGTTGTAGTCGTAGAACATCAGTCTTTTTGGTGGGCTAATTTGACCCTGTATTTAAGATGTATATATCTTTAAGGAATTCTAGCAGTTGGTTAGTATAATATTTACTTACTCGCATTCCACAGCGTGTCTTTCATTGGTTTCGGTGTTGCAATGTACGATGAATTCCAAGATTTACTCTGAAGCTCTGAATAGCCGGCCGCCACGGACCACGGAGTTTGACGCAGGTAAAGACATGAAATCTCAGTGAAAATTTTAGCGGCACCTTGATGAAGTCTATAGAAGTTTTCATAGACGTGAAAGTGACCGTCCTCGCGAATTCAATATTGCTTCAATCAGAAAATATCACTCCTGACGACGACACGTAATGGTGCTCCACTGTTCCCAAAAATTCACCAAAAATGTGGCGCTGAAAAAGAGGGACGATGAAATGTAACGCAATCCATTCGCCTGTTCATGATGCTTTCTTCATTTCATCTTTTGCTGAGTCGCACTTTATGTAATACGCCATGCGCAAACTGTTCCAGCCATATTTAATTATTATCGATGATATTTTGTAAGGTAATTTTCATGTGGTTGCGTATATATACACGACGATTATTCACTGCTTGAAGAAGGACTAACCTTTCAGTATTGGGGTACAGGAAAAATCACGGCACACACTCAAAAGAGCGATGCATAACTTCTGAAGAATTTCATTTCTGACCTCTAACTGTGATGAGCAATTTTCCGGACTCCTCATGCAATGACGCCTTCAGTATATTGCGATGCCTTACCACCCTTGTCTTGGGAGCAGTTACATCCTACAATTGCTTTAAAAGTTTTCATTCCAGACCTTTTAAATCGCAAATGAACACAAGTCACTCAGCTCAGTGGTGTTTCACCATTCCGTCTAATTCTGCCATGTTTTTACAATATTTCACGTAACCTCGATTGAAGCACTGTTCGACATGATTTGAACATTGTATTGCGTGCTCGTCTAATCATAGTTTCATTAGCGCTACTCTTCTTCAGTTTTCTTCAAAAGTCGTAGCAGCTAGTCACACAATTTCCCGTTCGAAAACAAATATGAAAATAATAATATCAACAAGCTGTGAATGGCAACTGGGTAAAATAACGTTCTACGCTTTAGCTATTGGAAATGCACATTCCATCATACACCGCTTCGTTGATACGCGCGTACCATGGTAGGGCTATATATTCCGGTCAGGTTCCCAGGGCCGTAGCGTAAAACGTACGGTCAGCTCTTGACCACGAACATTTGTGCCCCCCCCCCCCCCCTCACGGTTGCCAGTACTAGAAGAGCAACCTATCTATATTCATCAGATGGGCCGGTGGGAACCGGTGCGTCCGTATATATATATACAACCTGCGTATGGAATATACGCCGCCGCTGCCTTCCTGACAACCACGATGCGTGCTTTTGCTCGTCGCGTAACCTGGAGCCGTAAAAGAAGCGAGGAGAACTGCGCGGCGTCCCAGCAGCTCCTCCCGGCACCATCAATATGCGTTTTTGCTCGCCGAGAAATGTGTAACGGGAACGGGTTTTTCGTTTTGTGGTTTTATTAACTGCCGATGCTTTACGACGCGCTAACACGGGCAGCCGAGGCGAGCCGACCCGACGGCCCTGGCGATGCTGCGGGGCATCTGGGAGGCGAGAAGATTGTCGTTGGGTTTCGTCACGGCCACTTTACCAAAGGTTGATCGTGTGACGATAGGCTCCTGCGCAGCCAACTCGTTTTCTTGCGATCTCGCGACAAGATAAGCAATGACACGAACCACGAACCAACAAAATATATTCAGGATCGAGGCTGCTGCTTGAAATAGCTATGAATGTGTTTCGATATATTTCACAGATTGAGTTCAGTTGCCAGTGGTATTTTCAAGGCAGTACGTTTTTTTTTATCCTTCTGGCGTTTTTCCAGTGGGCCGTGAAGTTCTTATCCCTCTGTTTTTGTTCTTTTTCTTACATACACCGGCCACTGAATCATCTCTGTCGTGGTTCTTGAGTGATAAAGTACTCCTCATACATTATTACTTCATCTGTGATTTTTGCACTATCAACCACTAGTAATATTTATAAAAATTGATCATTATATTTTCTGGTGTATTAACATCGTGACCATGTTCATTGCGATGAGTCAGCGTAATATGTGAACCTATAAGATATTATGTGCACTCATAATCGCAGAGTAGCTACGTATTCACATATTTCTAGAACGCAGATTTTATGCCTCTATATGTGAATGTCTACATGGGTAGTTTTCAGTCATTTACGCCAGCCATTGCTGAAATCGGGCATACAATAATGAGAGCCGTAAGTTTTTTTCTCGAATGTGTGAGCGTCTCAATCAAGGTTCCGTTATTGCTTTGAACTCTGCGCCTCCACACACCCACATATCGCGTGATTCATTTTGGATGCCGGCATAACGGATCGGGGTGGTCTAATAACACGCAACAGCGCCGCTGCGGTGGTGGCGCTACTGTCGTACGCACCCTGCCAACTACGTACGGCGAACAATATGAGCGAGGCTGGAGCATGTTGTAGGGTGCGGCCAGCGAAGCGCATCTGTATGCGGAACCATGCGGACTACGCGCCATCCCCCCTCCCCCCTAGACTGCTTCATCCCACCTCGCCCTATTTTCAAGTGGCCGGGAGACTTCAATTAGGCCGTTAGCAAGAAACACAGGGAGCGGTGCCACTGAGGCACAGGGTGTGTCCGTCAGTGTCTTCATACCTTTTTATTTCAATCTCTTTTTCTCCCGTTCCGACGCTTTTTGTAGACGCCGATCAGCCAGTGGCATTTATGGCACCCTCTTCCGACCGCAAGTATGCACGGCCGTTCCCACGGACATCTTCCTGACGGCGGGCCGTGCAGCTTCGAAATGATGTCGCTAGAGGGGAATTCTGGCGCTGTAATTGCTCATGCAGTGCGGGATATTGAGTAATATCGTGTACACGGCACTCGAACGTTTGTGTGAACATAATTGAACGAAATTATGCCACTGAGTTGGAGGCACATTCAATCCAATTGAATCACCGTATTTACCTGCATACTTACTTCAGTGGCAATGTTATAATTAGCGCTTGCCCATACTTAGGATAGGGGGAATCGGCGGTTATTAAACCAGAAATGTGTTCTTTTAATCTCTGCCTGAAAATGCAGCTGACTGCCTTTGATTTGTCTTTTTTTTTCACGCTTTCGGTGACTTAACATGTATCAATTTATATTACTATGATAACAGTTAGTCTTCTACGTTCCAAAACAGTATTATCTTCATTGGGGACACCCTGGAGGAGAATGCTGAAAAATTCTACCACCTGGTTTTCTTATTAGGTACATATATAGTTCAAAGCACAGGGGCCTCTAGCACCTTGTGTTCATCGAAACGTATCCACTATGGTTGTGATTCAAACCCACGACCTTTGGGTGAGCGGCATGTACTCTACGGTTGTCGATCTGCACTTTACTATATCGCTGACATTTAATATATTCTGTTCCTACCATTCATAAGTATTGTTAATGCTCAAGCACAAGGAACATTACAGCAGTTATTTTCTATGACGTTCTACCACTATATGCCTCTCATTTTTGCAAACACGCCTTGCAGTAATGCAGTAAGCAAGTCTATCAATGTTCTGATCCCGTATATCTATAAAAATGTCTTGGTGCATGAGCTCTAGCGCATTAATACCCTCAAAACTGTTAAAAATTTGGCTAGCGTTACGTTCAAGATTGTCGTCTCGTCAGCTGTAAAAAAATTATTTTTGAAAAATTTACGAAGCGCGCTAGTTTGCGCACTCATAAAGCTAATAAACGCCTTCAAACTATCTATAGCCCCACCTAAACCCGTTTAGCAGCTGCACAAGTAGTCGCTAATTTAATCGTTTGTCGTCAGCTACGCGCACTAATTGGGGACAGGCTGTCATTATACGTATATTTCATAGTTGGCATGCGCCCGCGTTTTGGCAGCACAGTCGCATAATCGCGCGTCGCCTCCCGACCAAGTGTTCGTGCTGACACGTGTACCCGCTACCCGATAAAACATGCACGCCTCTGTATGCTTAATAGCGCCGCACCTAGTTCTTGCAGCTCGCTGGCTGAACAGCCATATGGGTGCGGCCCTAATGCGTGCGTGGCCTATACTATAGGGGCGGGGCGCCCTAATTGGACCCCACTTGAGCTACGTGGCGTGACGTAGACACACATCGACACGCATGCATATAACAGCCTCAAATGGGCCGCATTAGGTGTGAAACCGCGGACAGGACACCGTCGGTCGACGGCGCTTACACGCAATCATTTTGGGGATGACACTTTGTGCTTGTATCACTGCCGCCGTAAGCAGCCATTGTGATGGGTGTCTTGTGAGGCATGTCTCTAGAGGAATATGCCGCAGACATGCTGACAACATTGCTCCTCCTCTTCTTTTCGGCGGAGTGTGTCATATCGGGAGAAAATGTAAGGCACGAAACGAGAACTTATAGTGAATTTCATGCCCTGTATGTCGCTGTGCATGGGCGCACGCAACATAGTTAGAATTATCGAACAAAATGTTATATAGATTTCCAGTTTTACGAACGCTAATTACTATAAATCTACGCTGCACATGATACTGAGTGACTACGAATGAACTTTTCAGCACCATGACTCTTCACACGTGCATGTAAATGATGATTTGCTCACGCTGTCGCACATATGCCCCGCCGAATCATGGTCCCTGCGGTCGCGCATCCGACCAGCCAACCTTATAACAGGTTACGGTTGATGGCCTGAGCCTACCACATTTTTTTGTTTCATTTGTGCAAGATTGCCACGGTGCTTGTGGCAACAGCTGATGTTATAAGAAACGTCACCTGACCAGGCCCCGAGCAGATTACTACAAAGTACTTCAATATAGCTTGTTCTTGTTCTTGAGATACGTAAAATGCCTTCATTTAGCGACAAAGCCTGCAAGGCAGTAAAACTGTCTTCTGTCGCTGGTACGTCTCCTTGACCTTCTGTGGCTTGTATTCACACGCTACTCATTTTTTTGAGAATTTTCACTGTTTTGTACATCAGCCTGTGGCCCAGCAAACACATTATCTATTTAAAATATTACCCGGGTGACCACCTGTACTATATTGACAGTTAGAGTGACCAATGTGACAGCTGTAGTTCACGCCACTCCCGAACGAACGATCACAGCAGCGTGCACCCGACAGCCGGGCTTCGTGTTCACCTATGGTCTGCCTTGTATATACGTATGCCTATTCGCAGCCTGCCGACCAAAAGAGGAAATCACCGAGGCGGCATCTCACTTTGATCTTCCTCGTATTCATAGGAAGCCGCAGCTTTGGCCAGAGTGTTTTATGCCCCCAACTGGTACGGTAACGTAGCGGGCTTGCTTCGTATGAATGAGGCCTTTTTTCCCCCCTCTAAACATTCGTCGCACATGTTGTTTCTTGTCGGAATACATTTTGCATGTGATGCTCCACAGCCAATAGTGTACGAGCTTTGAAATTTTTACTTTTTCATTTTTTTTACCAGCCACCAGGAGAGGGAGAGGTTAGGTCTACTGTACGTGGACCTTTCTGATATATAATTACTGAATTGGGGGTGCTTAGTTTTTATGGACTTGGATATTATGCTGTGCCTAATTGTCTAAAGAATTCAAAAGATATCTAAATATTCGATTTCGACAGATGTCATGTACCGTACTATGTAGATTTTTTCGCCTTTGAAAACAATGAGAGAGGCTGCCCTTAACGGTCGTCAAATGGCTCATTGTTTTCGTCAAACCTTTGCTTATAGATGCTAAACAAAATCAAAGCTGGGTGACCGAGAGACGATTTAAAAAAAAGTACTCGAAGTGCCTTGAATACTTGTTTCAACATAAGGACAAAACATCTAGCATCACTGTTAATTTAGGTAATTGTAATAAATAAATTGCGTTGCGTGGTACACTTCATACATTGTGCGATTACACGCGTGCAATCAATACTTTCCTGGAACAAACGGCACACATTTCACAAGACTGAATTCGGCTGCCATTGTATCAGAGCACTGCGTAGTGTGTGACAACAAGTTTGTGGTGACAAAGAATAACTTGGTATTCAGAAACATACCCGGATGAGTAAATATATTATGAAGTATTTGTGATTGCACGAAAAAAATAACACGCAGGTAATGTCTCATGCCGTCTTCTTGATTAAATTATCTACCTAGATAATTGCCACCTGCACGGCAAATGCGATCAACGACAATTAGTCATACGTATGAGGTCCCACCTTGCTTGACCGGTACAGCAGTCATTTTTGTTGACTCCTATAGACAGCGATTATTAGATGTCCCTTCGCACAAATAAGAGACAGAACAAACCCGCAGACTCTGCTCGCGCGTTCGCGTTTGGGGCTGCCCGCACATGCACACAACGACTAATGCCGGAACGAGACGTGGATTCCTTGCGCATGCGCGTTTAGGCCCCTCAGGGCGTCTCCGCGACTTAACAAACGCGTTTCCCACGACCCCGTGGGGCCGGGAATCATCGCACCTCGGTGCTTCCTCACTCTTTTTTTTTTTTTTGCACGCCTCCGTGATTACTGTCGTATGCCTTTCGCTGAGAGTTGCCCAGGAAGGACGTTTAATGGTGGCCCCCGCGGTGTCGTACCACCAGACGAGCGGCGAATCACGCCCGAAGCTTGACATTGTTGGCGCCAAGAAAACGACTCCTCCTTTTGCACTGCCTCGATAGATTAACTATCTTCTGTTGATGTAGGAATCGCGCTCGGGGCATTGCATGGAGGTGCGGGAGCGCTACTCAAAAAAAAAAAAGAATTGAAATTTATTGCATCGATGGTGCAATAAACATTAGTAGCTAGGGTGGATCATCAGGGTTGCGCTGCTTCCTGGTTGCTCGCATCTGATTTACTTGATCAAAATAGGCAATCGAAGGTATTCGTGAGTTCTTAAGCTTCAGAATATATTATGAAAGCTGCAGTTTTCAAAAGCCTTAAGGCCTATCATACAGCCCAAGCTTACTTTTAACATACACTGGTTTTGTCAGTAAGCATATCGCCATAACATGATAGCACTCTTGTCGGCCTTTCGCTGTGTGCAGCAGCATTCGGAGGCCGAAAATATGGCCGAGGCATCGATTCAGAGTCGTAGTGTTTAGACAATGGGTAAGAACCGATGAGTGCTCGAAAATGTTTACTCCACGCATTTTAAACATCACAAGCTTAATAGCACACACCACTTGTAATAGCACACGTGCAGAAATGTTGAACACAATCACACTAGTGAACAACTGGCTATTCTATCCATCATTAAAAAGGCAAGGTTGGATTGAGCTACTCGCTTGTAGACCAGTACAATTGTAGAGATTGCGTTCGAGTTTCTTGGGCACCATCATGATGCTTTACTCAGCCGCCTGTATTCGATTGTTGTCTCTAGTTTTATGCACCATATCAACAAAAAAAACCAAAAATGAATTGCACCCTTGTGAATACCCTGATCAGAGAGTATTTCGTGTGCGAATAAACTTCTCCAAATCAATTATTCCATACCTGCATCGTTTTATAGAAAGAGGTGAAGCGTTGCGACAACGGCATGGTCATTGATCCATCCATGTAGCAAGCATGCAAGAGGCCGACAGTGCGCACTTTATGGGCTAACCACTCGGGGAGGCGAACGCCGAAGCATCTGTTGCTCGTTTCCGCCCGGAAAAAAACAACTGCCGCCTGTCCGGAAATTTTGCGGTGGGAGGAACCCGACAAGGGCAATTATCCGCTTACTCCCTGTCTCCCTTTCTCTCAGCGAGGTGTTCGTGTACCGCACCACGGCTTTCTTGGCTCCGAATAACAGCTGAAGGCTTTCCTTGGGGTGTGTAGCGTGTAGTAGCAATAAAGAACGTATACAAGTAATAAACACTCTCAGTTGTAGAGAGGCATTTCGGCACGGCGTTAAACACGTCTCAGCTCTTGAAGGATCAGGCCACTCCACCTCCTGTCCATTTGCACCTCCTCGCCTTTATACTCTCCGTCACTTCCTCTTCGCTTTCCGGCCGCCTCGCCCCGCCGCGGTTTGCTGACCGGCAGGTCGCGGGTTCGAATCCCGGCGGCGGCAGCTGCATGTCCGATGGAGGCGGAAATGTTGTAGGCCCGTGTGCTCAGATTTGGGTGCACGTTAAAGAACCCCAGGTGGTCGAAATTTCCGGAGCCCTCCACTACGGCGTCTCTCAAAATCATATGGTGATCTTGGGACGTTAAACCACACATATCAATCAATCAATCAATCAAACAATCAATCAATCAATCAATTCTGGCTGCTTCAGATTTCACGTCATCTGAGCTGCATATAGCGTTTGTTTCTCTGAAATTTGGAGAAGTACGTATATAATGTGCACATATCACAGCACTTCTGCGCTCAGAATGTGTTGTGCCCTTCTGTGCACGAAGATATTTGTGGGAACGGAAAGAGTGATAGTTTCCGTGGGCTAATTTCATTATCGGGCTCGGCAAAAAAAATTACACCGAGCCATAGGGACAAAGAAACGTCTGCTGGATATATTTGATAAAGTCATTTGTGTGTTGGATAACATCGAAGAGCGATAACCAAGGGCACCTACTTCTTATCTACGCCAGAGATGTATCGTGAATGCATTAGGGTAGATGGTTGTTAAGGATTAACAACACAACATTCATGAGGAAAGAGAAACGGAACGTGAGGAATAAGTCAATAGTATGTTAACCTTTGTAGGCATCGCTGCACCACCGCAGCGTCAAACTTCTGTAAGCTTGTTCTGTGGGCATGTCTTCACTCTTCATTCGAGTTCGCCAGTCAGGGTTTCATTGTGGGCATATATAAATCAGCGCAGAAGAAAACGAACACAAACAAAGTTCACGTGTACACACACGTCTTCTAATTTTTGTCCTGCTAACACACCCAGCAGCACACTTTTTTCGCTCAAGGTTCGTAGCTGTACTGTGGAAACCAGCGAAATCTACCACGTGTTCTTCAACCTGGGAGTGCTATCCAAGCCGTTGTTTTGTTACATTTGCACCAACAGCTAAGGTTCTCTAACTAAGGCAATGTTATTGTCAAGGGCCTACAAAAGTAAGGTAGGGACCGCTGCCGAAAGCGCAGAAGCACGCCACCACCCTCGCAACTTTCGGTAAATTGCAGCCCCTGCAAACGATCACTGTATGGCACGTCCCCTCCTTCCAGCGTTTCACCTTCCTGCCAACGCGGTAGCTTCTTCTACGCTCGGACTTTTTTTTTTAAACGAGAACATCGGTAGCAGTTGAAGCCCACAGGACTGCCTCGAGGTTGATCAACAGTCTACCAAGTTTTTACTTTGTCTTCCGAGATGAGCTGCCACATCGGCAACTCCCCCCATTTATTCTTCGTCGTAACTCCCCGAGGCTGCATTTAACCACGTTGTTGCCGCGTTGGCGTTTATCTCCACCCCCTTGTCTTTGGCGGCTGTGTTTTTTTCTTTACCTTCTGGCCCTTCCACGAAGAAACGCCCCCATTTTCCTCAGCAGTGCCCATATGCTCGCTTGCTTAGTGCGTATATGACATAGGGCGAGGGGCCCCACTACGTTTCAAGACAGCCGAAAAGCCGCGAGGAGTGCTTGACCAGAGCAAGCTTCATTTGCAGTATGAAAGTGTGTCTGTTAGGGGCTTGTATACAGTGAAACAGGGTGGAAGAGTATGAGTGACCTTTCGTTTGACCCCTTTAGTCTTCACCTCTAATAAACAGTCGGACACACTGCACTGGCCAAGCGATCCGCTGTCTTTTCATTAGATGGAAGAGGCACCCGTAACACGTGTGCACAGATTGTCTTGCCTGTTCGTTTGCCCTCTTCTTTCGCATTCTCTGAGAACTCTAGCATTAGCTCAGTACTTACGCAATCTTTCTTTCTCTCAAGGCTCCGCTAAGCCTAAACGAGCCGTGTCGGGTTCTCGTTCATATATTGTTATCGTATTTAGTTCGACGTGCCATCTTCAACCTGTGCCAGCTCCGCCATAGTCGTATGCTCCCTATAACCAGCCCTCACCGCCATCTTTAATGAGCTCATAAATACAAATGGTCCGCTCAATAGTTGCTCTACGGAACAGTCTATCTCCGTGCCATTTCGCTTTCCTCGAAAGCCATCGCGTGGCTCCCTCTTCTATAAGAAGTCGCGAAAAGTGTTTCCAAATGCTCGACGGCTCAGCAGGTCTAATTGGGGGCGTGTCGTTCCCTCCCACCGCTACGCGGCGCACGATGTACCACTTGCAATTCTTTCTTTTTCCAGAGCTGTTTCCGTTTCGAATGCAGTCCGATACTCGGGGAGGTCCCTGCAGTTCGTACGTGTTGTGTAGCTGGGCGCACTGTATTCGGTGTAATTGGTACGTTTTGCCGGCAATTTCGCCGAAACTGGCGTTTGTTACCGATTGTGTATTTGCAGCCCTGTTGCTACTTGTGTACGGGGATGATGATAGTGCTGACAATTTTCTCTCTCAGTGAAGGAATCGAGTGCCAACCGGATTCTAATTATAGGCGTGGTCAGCCCGAAGCGCTTTCCCATGGCGCCGATGCAGCCGTGCAAAGTCAATTGGAATCTTTTCTGGCGTTTTTCAGGCCGCTGGCTTCGTTCCATTTATGTTCCTACAGTTGTTCGGGACTCTGTTTTCTGTGTTTATTCAAGTCTGTATTATATTGTTAAGAGTTGTTTCGTTTTCCCTCGTGGCGCGCAAATCGATTTTCGCGCTCCATCGCCTTTGTCTTTTTTTTTCTTGTTGTGGGGCGATGGTTCCTGTTCGATCGTCTATCGGATAAGTGTCGATGAGCTGTGCAGCGTGAACACAAAGAAGCCGGCTCTCCCGTTGATGCCGCCTCGAACAATCTTCGAGGCAGCGGTGGCGCCTGCACGGACGTTGAAACTCGAAACCACGTCGCGTGTAATTCAAGCCTGAGCTATATCGTGTGTCGGTCTCGGTTTTTTTTTCGTATCTCCGTGAGGCCACACGACTTACACGTGCTGTGCGTAACGGTTAGCTTAGTGATAACATCGTGACAGAGGAAACACTGTTCGAGAATTGTGTGCGCTTGCCGCTGGCATGTAGACGCAAAGTCGGTGTAAATAAGATAAGTGTGGATATGCACACATCTACCTATGACCTAGATAGACATTTCGGGCTTTTGTCGGTTCTCACGCGTCACTGTAGGTCTTAAAAAACCATTCATGCGTGAAAGTCAGGCTTTTTTCTTAATCTATGATCTATCTCGAATGAGTGGTGCTACGTGCCAACTCGTTGCGAAGCCAACGCGTGAATATGAGAGGTCTTTCACGAATCTATTCCTTCCTGCAGTGTTGGTAGCGTCTCGAAAATTCTAAATAGGTATATGCACAACCGGACAGAATAAACCATTTCCTATAGCTTTTAACCAGATTCAGGCGGTGATCCAAGTAAAACAGGTGGCACCTAGGGTTACTGTCGTTGGACCACTTATAAACGTCCGTGTGGAATGAAGTAATGCCGAAAAGTTATCCTGAAAGACAGCTTTGACGTTCTACAAATTATGCACGGTCGACTACAGTTGCGTGTATGCTTTCACCTGTTCTTGACGTAAAATTGTAGCATTTCACATGACATTTAAAATGTTGGAGTGCTCATTCGTCGAGAATGTTGCAAGCGACTACTTTACTCGATCAGTTACAGGAGCCTTGTGCAGTGACTTAGACGGCAATGCTTCTGAGAGCTTTGGTTCGGCAAATTGCTGCGCACGACATAAGCGTGCAGAGGCTTCTTCATTGGGGGGTGGAGGGTGGGTAGAGGCTTATTTGCTGACTTTCCTTTTTCAACTAAATTAACGCACGGTACAGACATTGCGCCTTTCTTTTTTAATTGAATTGTGTAAATAGCGGGTGAAGGGCAGCCAACGCGCCCTGCCTTCCCTTTATGCGCACGCCAATAGCTCTCGACAAGGTGTGGGAGCTGAAACGGCTTAAGTCGTGTTAATTTTGGCATCCGGGAAATAATTATTCTTATTCGGTAAGCAAAAGGCAATAGGTACGAAAGCATTCATTCTTTCACTTAAGTGGTCTCGTGGATTGTGCAGCTATACACAAACATGCCGGACGCACTTGAAAACATTATTGGCAGCGCAGAAATATTTGAATTATGGCTCTTTAGCTCGTACGAATAAAATCAATGGCAATCTATTGCGGAAAAAGTTTCTGCTTGATGATCATAGGTAACAAGACGCGTTTTCCTGATGCGTTTTCTTGTTCACTATTTCTGTCCCTTTTAGCACGAACGCTTCGGTCCCGAAAATTGTATAACTTTGACCTTTCCCAGCGATCGGAGTAAGCCGCATTTCTTTTTTTATTTATTATGTATGCCCTTGTCTCGCCATTATTCCTCTTTAGAAGACATGCTCGATATTTCATCCTCCCGAAGTTATTAGTATTCTTCATTGAATGTCTATGTAAGGTAGGTTGGATGCCTAGTTGGTATGTACTGTTTGTCACTTGTGAAAGTTCTAAATATAAAAAAAGACATGGATTTAATGAACTCAATCGAGAGTTTAGATAAATGTGAAAGATAAATAAGAACAGGAAGCGCTAACGCCATACTTACTATATTAAGAAAAAGATAAGAGCCACAACGCACACAGTTTGGCCATCAAGTAATAATACAGTGTCCCCACCCCCTGACCCCCCGAAAAAAAAAAAAGCTGCAGCATACACGATTGCAGTAGTAGCCTCTAGAGTGGTAGTTGGCATGCTTTTTAATAAGCAAACGGGACCGTGAATATATCGATCGTGTTGCATAATGCAACATGTAGAGAAATATTCATTATTAGCCCCAATATATTGTGTTACGCTACAATATAAGCTATTATAGTAACTTAGTGATATATTCGTAAGTCATAATCTCTTATGCATATTGCAGATCCTAAAAAAATGTGATGAATGCTTGTATACTTCAAACACTTGCGCCAAGAGCATGCAATGATATTTCCGCTGTTGTTTACGATCAGAATGTATTTCAACTAGAATTCGGCAACTTATCTGAATACAATTTGTTCATTGCGAGAGTGGGTAAAAAGGAGTGGCGACGATCGGCAGTAACTCCTGGTGGTCTCATATAAAAAAAAATGTTCTCATAATTTACGCCTTTGAATTCACATAAAGCAAATGAGTGCAAATGAAATCGAATGCTTGTTGAAAGCTGCTCTTGTCATAACCACAGCCCTGTCATAACCACAAATTTGTTGCATTCGGTGTACCTAAATTCTACTTCGCGTGTAAGCGTCTTCATCCACCGTCTGTATATATCTCTCAGGGGTCCTCAGTGTGGTACGAAGCTAAGCGAAGCCATTTCAAAGCTGACGCTGCATGGATGAAGGAACACATCCTTTGTGAGGTCGACACACTGCCCTCTGCCGTCTACCCGGCCAGACAGGCTGCGACGAGGATAAACGACTTTCACGATAGAGCACTTGTCCCATAAACCTGTACTCTGTCAGCTAGCGAGATAAAATAGACTACTATGGGAAAGCCCCTTGGGATGAAAAACAATGCTAAAAGAACAAGTTTCAGAAGTGTGCTCTCGCTGCAGTATGCGCGATGGGCACCTGAACCGTAGCGCTTTGGGTCCACCCCGAAACGACTCTCTGCGCCGTGGAGATCGCCCTGTGTGCAGCTTTCCAGAAAACTGCGCTGCGACGCCCCGCGGGCGTTTCTGAAATTAATTAATTTCCACTCTCTTCTCAGCGTAGCCGCGTCTCCCGTGAACACCTTCGTTTTCGGCAAGACATAAAGCAGATTCTTCATCCTCTCGTCCTCTTAATTGATTGTTCTGTTTTGTTTTTATTTTTTGTCTCGGTGCGTTTCGTTATTTATCTTGTGTTAGAATTACTACGGAGGTATCGTCAGTTTGTATAGGTCAACGTGGTGCAGCATCCCAAGTTTACGAGCTCAAAATTTGATTTTTCTCTCTGGTCGCTAATCGTTCTTTTTTTGTTTTGTATGTCGTGGGAAATGTATGGCTCCCACGAGCAACGGATTACAACATAAGTTTCTGCTTACTAATAGTTTGTTTATTGTATTTTATAATATATTTACTTCTCAGGCACCTCCTTCAACGGATCTGACTACAACCATATATATACTTCAGGGCGTTTTCCCTAACCGGGATTTTAGTGAAAGAAGGGGCCGACAAAGAACGGGTGACAAAACAAAAAAGATGATGTCGTCACTGGTTAGAAAAGAAACATGTATACATCTGTGAATGCGCAGAGAGATACTACACAACAAGCTACAGCATTCACCTCCCGGGCCGGCTTGCGTTGTTGTTGAGACATGACGCGGCGACGAAATAATATTCCTGGCCTTTTCTTCAACTCGCAATGCCAACTAGATCCATGAAGCGCTTGTGGAATTTCTTCGGCATTGCAGTTAAATTATGTATAACGATTAAAGTGAATTCATTTCTACACAGCGCGTCAGGATGAGAGAGTAGGACATTCATGCCAACTCTCCCAGCTGCCAATTTTGCTGCAATTTGTTTACGAAACCACACTTTAGAGCAGCAAGAAGAATTTCGTTCCCGTGTAGATCGGGCATCATATGAGAATTTTTTTTTAATATCTTCTCTGCACATTACCACCCTTAAGGCCACAATTTAGTGTCATTCAGCACCGTAGTATAAAATACAATATCAGGCGATGCGAATGAATGTATCAAAGTAGCCTGCCAATTTCTCACGCACTTCAAGCAAAAGTATGCTCTCCGGTACAGAAATTATCACAGTGTTAAACAATAACTGTCATTGCACCAATGACAAGTACCACACGCCTCCCTTTACAGCCGCTGTTTGCAATATCAGGTCAAAATATTTTCCGCGACTCTGCGATGCGGAAGGATTATGAAACGCTGCCGAAAACTGGGACATGAAGCCCTTGCACAGTACCTATATGATGTTGCGTGAAAGCCACATAGAGCCAAAGTTCTTAAGGCTGCTTCTCATTAACCCTAGAAAAGTTGTTTCTCTCTGCGTCTGGAGCTAACTCAGCTCTTCTGCAGCTTCAAATACCGCAGCTCCCGTGGCGCCTCACTTGTAAGCCTGTAACTTGATACGTAATAACTGTCTCGCCTAAATGCATTACAGCCTATTAGCCCCCAGAAGCGGCACAACTTGAAAGTGGTCGAGGGAGTACACAGCACCAGAAGTAGCGAAAACGCCCTCTGACGAGAGAAATTAGGCAAGCTCGACTGGGGAGCATGGTCCCGGCACACCGTGGGTCATCTGGCTCCAGTAATTTGTCCACAGCTGTTCGCTTGGGCGCGCGCTTGGTTCAAGTTCATCTAGGCCGAGAGCTGTATCAGCCATCGCTAACACTTGAGGGCCAAGAAGACCAAAACAGCGAACAAAACAAAAGCAAAAAAAAGTACAATAACAACAAAAAATATTTATACAAAAAACCGTACAGAAACATAATAGAAAAGTCCTTGTGTTTTCTCCTGGGTGGGGTGGATGGCTTTGCCAGTGACTAAGGCTTCTGTTGTTGCGTATATACACCGGCCTGAAGTTGGCGGCCTGCTTCCGTGAAATTCGATATCCGAAACGTCCGACGCCGTCCCGCCTTGAGAAGTCCTCCGCCCCTTAGTAGCACCGCCCTCACGAGGGATCAACGTTCCTTACGTGAAACTTCATCAGACCCGTGCGGCATCCGATGAGCGTTGTTGCAGAAACTGCCTGAGGTCGATGATGTTGTTGTGGGAGGTGGGCTATCCGCTTCATACACGCATTCCTCTGTGTGTTTCTTTTTTAATTTCTGGCAGACCAGCCGGGCCACAAGTGTTACGCTCAGTAAATCTTGCGAAGTCTGTGAGCTCTACGTGGGAAAGTTTTTTTAGAGTTAAGCGGAAGGCGTTCGCTGGACACGTGAGCAGTATATGGACGTGGGCGACTGGCATTTGAGAATTTTTTTGTACTTTTTTTCATTTTCTACTGCATGCGTGTACGGGCTGATTGTAGAAAGCAGAAAAATCGACGGAAGCAGGGAAAAACAGTCATCTTATCTAGATAACGCCCACAGACAATTAAGATAGTAAAGTAGTTAAAAACGAGAAAAATCCCTAAAAAGGTGGGCAAACATACGGCGTGTCTTTCTTGCTGAACATTGTCATTTCGTTTCCGTTCGCGGTTGGCAAAATGTTGAAAACTATTTTGCTTGTGTGCACAAGTAACGTTAAGTAACGTTCGTCAAGTTGTAAACATCATGGGTCAGGAATGTTTATGTCCGAATCCGAAAACCCTCGCCAGTGCTTCTTAAATGATGTAATACGCAAGTTCGTTCGACATGAACTTCGGAAATGTAAGCACTGGATGATTGAACATCTAGAATGGCCTTCTCTAACCCTCTTCTCCCACATCCCTTGCTCGAAAACCCTGGGCTCCCTTCAAGGAAAATATACACCGAGATCGTGAGTGGATAGGGGGTGACGATGATGGGTGAGGGATCTTAGTGAACAACGTTTAACGGGGGAATGCCTCCAATTTCGGACGTCGAAGCAATGGTTAAAATTAAATCTCTTATCTCCAGACGTCGACCTAGGGCTGTACTTAAGCTTCATAAGTGTCAGTTATTATGACACACGGAAGCAGTCTTTTAACGGCTATGCGTGGACCTGTTAAGCGCCGCGTTACTGTCGCCGTGAGTGGGGAATATAATCACCCAGCATGCAGTTTGCGGCGATCACCAGCTATAGTCCCTCTTGCGAACACGCACGCCAACATTCTTTTATTATTTTGCGGGAATTGTGAAAATACGTTTATTTCGACGAAGCATGGTTTCATCATGAAGAGAGAGCGAGATAACTCTTTATTGGAATGAGGAGAGTTTAAGCCTGTATATACAAGTCAGTGAGATATTACTCAGCGCAAGGGAGTGGAAAGGAAAGTCGGTTGTGAAAGATAAGCAAAGAGGGGACATAGAGTATAATTACACAGAAAGAAAGAAAAAAAAAACGTTGTAATTGGGCATTGAGTTTTCTGACTCTTGGTTGATGACATGTGGCCTCCATTGTGTCCATTGTCTTACCATGGGATGAATGTTTCAATTACACAAATGTCTTTGACTGTGCATTGGGCCCTTTAGCTTGCTTCAAGAAACTGTGGCGCGTTCTGATCCTCATAGTGACATACTTAGGCAGTACCGGTCAGCTTCACATATTTCACCTTTCGTGCAGCTAAATCACAAAGAAAAAATAGGAACCATCGAATTTCGACTTTCGACTTTTTAAACAAAGCTAACGTGTATCGCTTATAGCTGAAGACGTTCGAAGTACATAGAAGGGGATGAGACGAGATGAAGGATGCTTTCACGCTTCGAGGCAAACACGTGCGGCTACACTCGCCCTCTTTTCACGTGGAACATCGTGGGAACAATTTTCTTGCTTGCGCGCCTCGAATCCGGCTGGTACGCGGATGTGAGGGACGCTTCTGACAACCTGACTACGCCTACGAAACCTCGGAGGTGTGGTTGAGAGAATACCGCTGGATGTCAAATAAACAGATATAAAGGCACTATAGAGAAGCCGTATAACAGGTGCTTAAGAGGGGAAAGTACGAGTAGTTTAGTAGATAATGCGAAAACTTGTCTCGTGGCATTAGAACTAACCTAAAGTGTGAAAGCGTTAACATAGTCGCCCATGAAATGAAACATTAATGAAGTTCGTAAATAATAATAAAGTTCTTCCGAATGAGGCAATGAATTGGAGAAGGATCAATGTGTTTGATGATTGTGTTCTTGCAGACGTAAAAACGTCGCTCCAAGCTGTGAATGTTTCTGATTGCCTTGCATTCCGAATTTCAAGCAACACAAAAAGTGAGGCGTGTTCTCTCGTGTTTTGCAGTATATTCATTAGAACGTTTCAACCTCACTCTAAGATCTGAACAGAAGTACAGTTGAGCCAATCTGTAAGGAAGAAAACGTATAAAGAATCTTCACTTCGTATGTGCGACGACTTACAGCTTTTTACTTCTTATTTTAACGAAGAAACATTCCGTGCCAGTTTGAAACGGGCCATAAGGCCTAATATTTGAGCATATATTTGAGGGTAACCGAAAACTGTTCACATTCAAGTCCAAACAAGTAATGTGCAGTGTGAAAGCAGACGCGATTTTTCATTTTATCTGAGTTTTTTTCTTAGGTTCTATTTCCTCTGTAAAAATGAAGATAGTTGTCCTAATACAACAACCCGTATCAACTACCTTGGCGGCCTCACCGAAATAGGCAGTGCTGTAATTCCGACACCGCGGGTCCACCTTTGTACAAAACTGAAGCTAATCCGAGATGCACGCAAAAACAATTTTCCAACCAATACACTCTAAAGAACAGCTATGCAGCCCCATACTATATGCTGGGGGGCCTTGGGTTCATGACACCGAAAAATGGCCACTTCCACGCAGCCGCCCACGCAAAAAGCGATTGAGCGAGCTGAAATACCGCCATTTAGCGCCAGGAAAGAGAAGGGAGGCTGAATCTCGGGCCACTTATAATGACAAAACTCCCACGCTTAGCCACCGCATACCGTTCAGGACGAGGTTTAGGCGATGCGAATGTGTGCGTTCACACTATACCGGCGTTACAGAATAACGCAGACAGGAAAGGAGAAATAACGAGAAAGCGGCACATTACGCAACACTTGAAAGAAGCGCGATCAAAGACTGCGAGTGCGCAGCGAAAAAAGAAACCGCAGCAAACGAGGCGTTCAACAAAAAGAAAAAAAGTATGCCGGTGATCCCGAAAGGAACATGTATGCGGCCCGGTCTTCGAATACTGCTTGCCAGCCGCGAACCAAAACACTATCGCGGTGCGTAGCTTATGGTATACAGAAGAAGGTCCTGTTCCGCCTTGCCCTCCCGCCGGGCCTTCTTCAAACCTTCCGCGAGACCAATACGCCCCCACCCCAATAGTAGACCACAAAAAATACAAGCAATAGGGCTCCCCGGCCTTGCTGTTTTTCCTCTCCTCCGTGAGGGGTCGCCACTGGGGTCAGCCCAGGTCGCGCCCCCTGGCCCCTTCGCATGGTCCGTCCTAATGGCCGCAGGGGGGCCTCTCCATACCTGACCCCGGCTGAGTGACCTTGGGGCGACACTGCGGCATACTGTGGGCAGTGGTCGGTGGGAGGTGAGAGTTGCAGTCGAGCTTTGGGCAAATGTTGCAGGTGGGGTGGAGGGGGGCAGAGGGAGGTACATTTTCGGGGCTTCCATATGACCACGCTAGACGTGGCTTCACATTGACGTGCATTCGCGGTTGTCGATTATCATCGCAGATGTAGTTGCGTGCAGTTCTTGCATAAGTGTATGGAGCACCTGTGTCGGTCGTGCACTTTCGCGCCCTTGTTAACTAGTTCGAGATACCAAGACTAGCTGAAGTTATTTTGTGGTTTGATGTGGATACTGAAGTTGTTCACCGGCTCTGATGGTAGATCAGAGTACCATTGCCAGTGGAGTCAACTGCAAACTTTGTCTTCACTGAATACATGCAGTGCTATACTCCCCAGTGCAGAGCATGACAACCTGATACCAAAAGTGGTATTGCGCTTTGCGAGAAGGGGGAAAAAAGGCTGAACAGACCGGAAGACTAGGACACATCGCTAACATTAATCTCACTTGTTACAACCGCCTTCATGTGTTGGTCTGTATGGCCGTCTTTTTTTTTCTTGCCTTAATGCGCTATACCAGTTAAAGTACGACGAACTAGTTCGTGCAATCTTCAACGCTTGTGAATTTGGTACCAGTTGTGCTGATTAGCCACACTATTTATCTTTTATTTTAACCCTGTTTTTTGTAACCTGACCTTAACGTTAAGGTTATAACTGTCGCAACAATGTCTGGCATAGCTTCCACAGTTTTACCCACATCTGTTTCATGAAGCCTCACTTCGCAAAAATGGTCTTGCACGGCTTCAAAGAAAAAAAAAAAGAACGCATTACCGCACCCAGGACAATAACTCTCGTTTTCCAAATGTTGTCCGAAATATTTGTTTCGCTCAGAGTTTGCCTAGTGTAATGCTACCTAGTTACGCTAATTAGCGCTGATATTATTATAACAGAACACTTAAAAGGATACTGCTGCTTGCTCTCGTTGCGTTCACGATTCGTTTTTTTTTTTTTCACAGCTGGTCCGCTAAAAATATTCTTCGACGCAGTTCGAAGAATACTTTTGTATTTCCAAGTCTCGAGTAGCTTTTCTGTGCATTCAGCCAAGCGCGCCATGTGTCACGCACTGAGACATACAGTGATAAAAGTGGCTATATATGAATACTTACACAATCTATGAAATCTTGGCAAAGATACCGAGACACGCTGTTCCAGGCAACTCTACATGAACTATAATCGCTGCTTGGAAAGATCCGACTATGATCAGCAAACACTCTAAATAACAAGCGTGTAAACCTGTTACCTCGCTTGGTTTTTATAGCGTATAACGATTCCATTTAGGATGGATGGTTGATGGCGCCTTCAAAGCTGCGCTTGCGAAAGGGTTCCTTGGCAGCTTGGCTGCAGAGATAAGGCGAATGTTTGCGGATCGCCTAACTAGTTCTAATAGGCATTCCTAAGGTCCCTTGAGACGAAAAAATAAAGAAAAAATAAAGAAAAAAATAACAGGCAAAAAAAGTGAGAAGGAAAACAATGGACGTGGAGAATAAGCGCTGACGCAATGAGCAGACGACAAAAGTGCTCCGCAATTTCGCAGCCAAATTACAGGCACGCGCATAGACTCCTACTATGTACTCCCAAATCTCACAGTGAGTACGCTCGCAAACTACCAGAGCCGACTGAGATATACAGCGAAGGTAAGATTGGGGGTGTTCGATAACCACTTTCATTGGGAGTGTCCCATGTTGCATCACTCGGGCCACTCGCACATGCGTAAACCACTCCAAGGACAGAACGTTTCCGATGCAGCAGCACCTGCTATGCAACCTGCGTGCGTGTATCGCTAACGGCTTTTTGCGTAAGAGCCTGTACACTTCGGTCTGGATAAATTGCACCGGCAGACTCCGTGCGCAGGATAGACAAACGCGCGGCAGTTTCTCACGCAGCTGGCAATCACGCCCATGTTCCGCTAGACGTCGTCTCCGTCGTCGATGACGACTACGACGCCGCCTACCGGGCCAGCCGCGTGCGAAAACCCTCAATCCCGTTGTTCTAACAGACGTTCAAGATACGAAAAAAAAAAAAAACAGAATATCTGGGCTAGTTGTGCCAGCGAAAACTTCTATTGACTATAAGGCTTATGGACAGGTGGGCGAAGTCTTCAGTCCAATGCTCTAGGAGCAAAATAAATAAATAAATAAGTATATAAATAAATATATAAATGCATAAAAAATAAAATATCTGATGCAGAGCATGTTCATGTTTTGGTGTTTCTCTACAGCTCAACACTTTCACAAAAATTATTCCTCTTAGAACGAATGAATTTTCATGCCAAGCGGCCATAGTACCCAATTTTCGAATCCCTATCTTTACAGTGAAGCCATACTAATAACAAACTATCTTTAAGTTCCGAGTAGTCTGTTATAAATGTGTTTTACTGCATATGAAAATAGCGCAATATTATTATAAGCTAAGAGGGACAATATAACATGTATGATAACGCATATCTCACACCTGCTTGAGTTAACGAACGTTTACCATCAGGTGTCTAAAACTACTCGTTATAAAGCCGTAGTATGACAACATAAGCTGACATGTTTCGACGTAAGCCGACATCACTTGTCACGATATAGCCACATATAGCCCATATTACCCATGACTAGCCAAAGGTAGCTGGCATGAGCCTCGAATGAACCAGCAGTTGACAACCTGTGCATGTTCCGGCGTGTGTGAAAGCTCCCTCACTTTGCGACAGCACTGTTTTTTTGTTATTGAGCAGTTTTAGATAGCGTCAGTGTTGAGCCCTTGACTTCGTTCTCACATATCTCAGGCCCGGCAAATTACAGCAGCCGAGCGTGCGCGACACTTGTAGAACCGAAGCGATAAGGCAGGATGTCGAGCTTCCACGACGCTTTCTCGTAGCGTCGGAACGCTTGCGCATGGGTAGACAGCGGGGCGGCGTTCGATTCTTCCGAACACCTGCGGTCGCGTAAGGCACGACTCGTGTGTCTCGTATACACCCGGCTGTCTGTCTGTTACACCAAGCTAGGAACCGAAACGCTGAAGCGTGCCCGACTCGATAGGCAACCACAAATCGACCTGTCTTCATTCCGCGCCTGTGTAAACGCGGCGGTCTGTTGCGTATAAGCGCGGCAGCCTTCCGTATAGCGTGCTTGCTGACGACTGCCAGCAGACGACGAGGAGACTGCGGTCGTGATCCTTATTTTTGTTGTGTCGTTCTTGTTCTGCCAGGAAGGGTTGTTTGGGCAAAAGTGTGCGGAAGGCACGTTGTCTGGCAGCGGATCCCATACGACGCTGGTTTTTCGCGTGGGTGTGCGCCCTCGACGAAGCTGCACCTGCCGCCTGACTATGGCATTCTTGCGTTGGCTCTGTGCACGAAGAGCGCGCACCTGGAGTAATTAAGTCTTCAGCGGCACATCGATGATGCAGCCATGTTCCGTCAGTTATTCGCGACATTAAGCTGTGGCGCAGCGCGGGCTCAATCATCGATGTCCTCAATAACTATTTAGTTAGTTCTTTCATAAATGCCCTTGAGAATCAGACATGGCAGTGGAATCATGCAATGCCGATGCTTCCGATGTATTCCACTGACATTTTCCCAGTCTGTAAATGAAATGCCTTGCTCATTGATCAAAACGTCTAGTGCATGCCGGTAGCCATCGCAGCTCAGCTTTATAGTCGTGCAGGAGTAACACGCAACTGGAAATCAGGCATCATCGCACGCGTCCTTCTCTATCAGAAATTATGCAATATTTTGAAAATGTCGCCACTATTTGTTAAAAAGCGTGATTTCTTTTCGTCATGATTGTTAGGCAAAGTGTGAAGTTGTGAACTTTGTGGAGCTGAACTCGGCTTCAATACTTAGGAGAGTGGAGAGCAACTCCACAAGACAACATGCAGTTATCGATGTGGCTTTTTTTCTGTCTCTCCATTTCAAATGTCCGACATTTTTTTACAAGCGTGGAAGTTCTACAAATTACAAAAAATAGAAAAAAATGTGCATTAACTCTAAAATTATCCCGACCCACCTCAGCAGTTGAGACAGGGTGCATTCGCGAGCACCAGGCTGATTTCGTGAGCCCTTTGTTTGGGAGCCCTGTTTGCCGCGTGTAATTAAAGTAAAAATAACTGACAACGAGTATAAAGTGATACAAAAAAAAGCTGCAGGTGCCTTCTGCATTGAACAATAGAACGGGAAAGATTGCGGGGTAGTTAATTGCGCCAATACCGAACGCGTGTCCAATCGGCTCCGGTCATCTGCCATACAGAACAGAGCACGCTATGCCTCTGCAAGCGTCAAGAGGCGAACGCCAGGACGCACGTCTGCGTTCAGGCTCTCCCTCCGTCCCGTCTCGGCAAACAGAATCATCGCCGTTCAAACACGATCACCGGCGGCAAATTGCGCCAGCTGTGCTGCTTGCGGGGTTGGGGGAAGGGAATTTGTACTCTTATAACGCACATACTCCCCCTTCCTCCGTAGGCTTCTGCGCATGCGCGTTGATCGGGACGTTGCAGCTGCCATATGCCGCTCACGCTGTCGGCCGCCATTGGGCCGCACGAGGCAGCGAAGCAATCCTGAATCGTCTGTGAAAACGAAGAAAAAAATACCGCTCGACCCATAGCGACCGCGACGGGGCGGGCGGGCACGTTGATACCCCGGCCAGCCGCGACGGTAATTGCATTGCGCCGATTCCCTCAGATCACGATTTCGTAAGTCCGCTACGCTATAGCTGCCCTCCGGGCGCGGTTAAAAGCTGGTAAGAGCGAGTGATCGAGGGCTCTCGGGGCAGGAGGTGTACTTGAAGCAAGCTTGCCATGGGAATGGACTAGACAGACTATGAAGCAAGCTATAGGTACAACCCGGCGGCTAGGCTTTCTGCTTGAACATCTTAGTGCCCACCCCCCTTCTCGCCCCTTCACTTTGTTTCTCCAAAACACAAACCCTAATTGCTTGAAGCAGTGGTTGTGTTCATCTATAGCAAGTCTGGCACTGCGTCGCCCTTGCAGTGTGCCAGGTGACATGCAGGAACACTTGTTCCAGCTACAAATACGTAATGGTTGTGCCTTTTTCTAATTTTACACGTTACCAACATGGCTGTATCCTGAGGCCATTGCGCAGCGTTGCCTATGTCCACAATGTCGTGGAGGGGGCGGGTTGCTGAGGGCTGCGTCTGGATAAGCGGCAGAATTTACCGCTCGTGACATTATGATTGCAACTGAGAGGATATGGCCCCTTCTTCACGTATGTATATATAGCATACATGAATACAGGGCAACATGTGTCCGTGCCAGCGCAAATCACGTACCCCAACTGTACTTACGAGATGAGCTAAGCCTTGAACACCTGGCGTACGAAGATCGGAGTAGAAAGGGAGGCAGGGCGATTGCATACGATTCATAGACTCGCTGCACAACCCCCTCTGTTTAACCTGTACCTCCTTCCTCTTGAACCAGGAAGAGGGTCAGTTTTCAAATGTTAGCGGACGCGTTTTACCGTATCAGCTTCAGAAGCAGCAGCTGTTATAGGCGGCAGCACCTGCCGCTGTCTTCGTCATGGCCTCTGAAGATTGCGCCGCCACCAGGACTGCAGCGGCATTCCGCCCATCAACGGGGTCGACGTATGACGTATTGTGTACTCACGCGTAGCATACGTTAGCACAAACACACGCACGAAGACCTCTCTTTGTGTTTTGCTTTACCGTCCTTCATCTTTTTTACATCTATACTTTCCATTGGTGTTCGGCGTTTGCCGAGTTAAAGCGCCCGAACTGTTACTTGCGAGTCTGTTGCGTGTCCACAGCTTTTCGCCCGCCATGCATGCCTCGCCCATTCATGGTCGGTTTTGTTGTCATCATTGTTGCTTCCGTACACTACTGCACACGCGCATGAGGGCAGGTGTGCCGTATAGTTATAAGCACAAGGCTCCGTTCCACGACTCGCTACTTGAGTGAGCCCCAGTTCAAGGCGAAACGTGACTCGCCGCGATTGATGTGGATAAACGTGTGTGTTTGAGTGCGTGCACCGGTGTATGCGCCTGCCATTCGTTGTGCTCCCACGCAGATATTGTGTAATCATATTCCACCGCTCTGCGAATAAAATGAAATGTAACGAGTAACTTCGTCGACGAAGCCGTGTTGCGACGTGCACTCAGATCTCACTAAGAGTGACAGCTAAGAAGTGGTGACAAGGAAAGCCACGCGGTTCCCCTAAGGAGATAGTAGAATGCACCATCATAGTGCCATCATGGGTTTCTTACTTAATTTTACAAGACTTTTTAAACTATTGCGCACTGCAGGCTCACAGAAGAAGAGCTGAAAAAAAGTGCATGTGATGTAGGATATGAGAAATTGTGAATGACTGGGTCGGACTGCATACTTGGTAATACTCCGCATAAGTTACGTGAACGTACGGATATGTTATCTTTAAGCCATTTGAAATATGCTTCTGCTGGGAAAGTCGCAATGAGGTGCTATCAAAGTGGGCAATTTAATTTGTGAATGCTTGTGAAGATTTTTTTTTTGTTAGCTCTCTAGTTCCTGTGTAAAATACCCATGCGTGGGCATTCCCCCCTCGTTATCACTACAGCTAGTGCAAAGCAGCTCTTCTCATTGGTGTCAGAGTGGCGTCACAGCACTTCGAATGAACTGCTTGTGTATAAATGGTGAAACGACCAATCAAGTTCCTGAAGGTAAGAAGACAGTACTCCTTGGCGTCTATCAATGTATGACGGAATGGTTTCGTGTTGCGAACGATGTGCCACATAGCTTCGCAGTTCAAGGGCCATTTGCGTAAGCGAGCCACCCACGGAGCATTTCCACGAGTTTCGTGGAAAGCGCTTGCTTCGCTCACCGCAAATTTTAAGAGTTACGGAGAGTTTGAAAACGGCGAGCTCGTTCGGCCCCTTAGCGAGCTTCTTCTGCGCAAGACTTGCGCCACTTCGCAAGGACGTTCCGCGTTGATGCATTCTGCCGCGCGCGCTTAGATGCGCGAATCCCTGACCAACCGTTTGTGGACAACACTCGAAGCCGAAACGTCAGGAGACAGTACAAAGAAAAGCGAAGTCCCGCGCGACGCTTACAACAGAGAAATGCCGCGTCATGCGTTTCGGAGAGTTGTGCTTCCAAGGACGTTCCGCATTTGGCGAGAATGTGCGCGTAAAGAAACAAAACCTTGAAGTGTGATTGCAAAGTTTTCCTAAAGCACCAAAAAATATGGCGGCACCCACTGAAAAAGCTAGTTCACCCTAGCGACTGACATGTCATTACAGAACACCGCTGACAAACAGCGGACATCATCAACAAAAGTATTTTTTAAATTAAGCCATTGAGGGTAGTAGGATACTTATGAGCGTCCTTCAATTTATCGTGTTGATCTACCTAACCAGCACCGAGGAGTGAGTCAGCAAATTCGAGGGTTTTGAATGCAATGCACCAAAAGGTGACCAGTCGCCGAGAATATTAACAAAATGTTGGCTAGTCGTGTCATGCATATACTGGCTTGAACGTGGGCCGACATCCAGCTGTGGAAATGTATAAAAGAGTGTACACGCACTCTAAAATACGTTATCACGTACATCAATGATGTACTTACATTGCATGCGCATTGATGCACGTAGAATGTGGGCACAAAAGTGTATGTTTATTTATTTTTGAGTGAGTATCGGGGTTTCTCTACTCTGTCTGTCTACTAAAGGCCCACTGTTTCTTACTGGTTTATACTATGTAAGCGCCGCACTCTTTTTCCGTGTTGTGCATTTTGCGGGAGCAGCGTGCCTTTCCATTCGCTCCCGCAGTCGGTCACTTCGTGACGTGAAGTCGTGAGACGCGGTACCGTTCTCACGGCTACTGCGTGTACGGCTATGCATCGAGGAAAACAAGAAACGTCCAAAGAAAGAAGGTCAGGCGCACTTATACATTTCAGTGGAGCCAACTCGCTCTCCGGGCGCTAGGATTAACGAAGCTATAGTGTAATACTCAAAACAGTGAGGCTCAATGCGGTACCAATGGGAATTTAGGGCGAGCAACGCTCTGCTGCTTATGCTCATAGGTTCGACTCAAACTTGGCTGACCTGAGAAGATGGAAGAGTCGAAAAGATAACAAAAAAGCGAATCTGCAATCGCTGCCAAACTCGTGGGACATTATTTCTTAAACATAATATACTAAAGATTAAACAGCGAGGTTGGCTTGAGACGCCAGAACATATCACCAAGTCTGGGTCGTCTACAAGCCCCGTGAAGCTGTGACTATAGGCAAGGCTTGGAAGTCATGTCGCTGGTGCCTTGAGCTCGGCTTCTGGAACTGCGTGACGCTCAGTAGAAGCTTTTTACCATCCGAATTGGTGTGAACGCCTTTTGAATTTTCGCCTTTGCAGACCACGACCAACGTAGGCACTGCTGATTCACTCGGCACAGTGGTCCTTTTTGAATGAGCATCCCGTTTTGAGAGAGAACGGCTTGAAAAAACTTGTCCCAAAGGGTTCCGCCGTGCACATTACTACCATAACCGACACCAAAAAGTGGCACTTGCGATTCCTTCAGCGTAAGAAAACGCAGCGAAGGCTCGAACCACGGAGCGAAGAACTACGTTTCCCTTTCCCATTTTATCACCTCTAACCACACAGCCAAAAACCATACACCGGTGCCTTTGCCGATGCTTTGCATACTACAGCGCAGCCACGCGGTTTTCAAAAAGGACGTGAAATACGGAGACGACAAGTGTTTTCTCGAGAAAGGACAGCCCCCTTCGTTTGTAACGCACGTAACCACAGCCACATATGCCGCGAAAAGGAAAAGAAAAGCTAGGCGCGCATGTGATTATGACCGACCGCAGAGGACAACGCACACATCCGCGTTGCGCGCCAGCCCCTTTTTGCGGCTCCCAATACCTGTCATCAAGTTTTCACCGAATTGCAGCTTTTCCCTCCGTAGTATAACATCTTTGGCGACAGGAACCGGTGCTACGGACCTCGGAAAAGCGAGGGAGAATACAGTACGTTATGGGAAGAACCCACGCGAACAACAGAAGATAAAATGAAGGGAGGTGGTCTTGGGCAGCCGACTTAGTGGCCTCTAATCCCGCAAGCGGGTGCATGATGGCTGCGGACTGAAGGCCTAGCGGCGGAGACAGTACTGCCAGCGGAGAGCAGTGCTGTGTCTTTCTCTATAACCGACATTACGCATCTCTGGGGAGTTCGGCTCCTTTTATGAGCACCGGTCTGTCTTCTACAAAGCGGAGAAGGACCCCGGCGCGTTACGTTTGAGACTATACAGGAACAAATACGAAAAGAACGGTCTTGACGGCGAAAGTAGAGAGAAGCTAGCGCGTACACCACCAGGCGGCGCTAAAGACAGGTTGTATAACTGACGCCTACCCTTATGTTCGTCTGCTACATACGTGTATACGTTCATATCAGCGGCTAGCGCTTCTTACGTCTGCTTTTTTCTTATATTAGGATTTGCGATGATGCGCGTGGGATGTACAAAATGGCGCCTCTCATAAGTGAGCCCTGTGTTGAAGGAGAGAGGAAAGAGAGAATCGAACGAAATGGAGAAGGAGGAGACCCTGAAATCCGGCTCGATGTCCGAACGCGTAGTGGTGATACGTCTGAAGCGTCCGTCGCGCCGCCATGCGAGCTGCGACTGCGAGAACGACAGGCGTCGGAAGCTTTCTCCTCTCGCGAAACCGCCGTTCTGGCGCGACGCCGCGTGAGCAGGCAATGGCGCCGTCTGGCGGGGAAAAAGAAAAGAACGTCTGCATGCGAAATATGCCGCAGTATAGTCGTCGGGGTCTGTTGTCGTCTCGTAGCATTTTGCTTCGTACTCAGTGATGTCCCGCGGCCTGCACATGACAAGAAAAAAGAAAAAGACGCCGCCGCCGTTCCGTAACCTTCAATCAGAGCGTCTGTTTGTACGTGTGTGCCGGCCGAAGCGGCGGCGGAATGGCGAAAAGATGAATAGGGTGGCTTGCCACGCAAAGGTGATCTTTAAAAGACGAGAGTCGCTGCGGCAGGTCGCGGCTGTTTCATCTTGTGTGCTATTCGTCTTTTGCTTACGTCGTTGCCCGAATCCACACGTTTCGCTTATAGTTTGGTAACAGAAGAAAATAAGAGAGACCGAAACTGCCCGTTATAGCAAATAACGCGCCGTACGCCACGAGCAGGCCGCAGCGCGGTGCCCATGCTATGTAATGCGGTTTGTCTTACATCCTGTTTGTCATGAGGCGTCCAGCTCCCTCTCTTTTGCTAAGTGTTTTTTTTTTCACTCCAGTCGACGCGCATGGTGGCATGAAGCCTGTGCAATCCGTTTTTCTGAATCAATACCTGTCAACGTATGCTCACTCGGGCACGTTAGTCAGCGACGACCCGTCTAAAGCGCGTGCACGAGGCGACGCGTGTGCGCGCGTTTTTTCTTAGTGTGCGAAGCACGTCTCTAAACCCTCGCTGTAGTTGACGAGATCTTTGCGTGCAACTTTTTGGCGTGCGCTCACGCTCAGCGGCACTCGGTCTTCACTCTGTATTAAAGGATCTTGTGTACGCTTAAAGCAAGAGCAAACACGAGCAGAGGGTCGTTTTACGCAGGTTTATTCTCTGACTATACCGTAGTCGCAGTTAAGCCTAAATGGTGTATGGTTTTTCTTTTTAAGCTCATACGCACCCCGTCTTCACGTTGTTCAGAAGACAGTGCTACCGGCGAAAAATGAGCAAGCACTGCCGTAGACGTTGGAGAAATCTTGCAGTGAGTTTGCAGATGACAGCCATTCTGGGTATGCTGTTTGCTGAGCACGTAGTTAAGCCTAATCGTTTGTGTGATTTTCGGGTAGCGAATACGTTTAGAGCTTACTAAACTTAGTAGGAAGGAAAGAATAGTGGTTCGGTATAATGGCGTGAGTTCTCAGGAAGTAGAAACAGCCTTCGTTCGGAGGCTGACAAGGAAAAAAAAATCATAAAAAATAGCCACAATTGCGGCTAAGTATATTCTCGCTTAATTCTCGTACGAGGAAAAATGGCAAAGAGAAAGGACGGTTGAGACTCTTCTTATTTATGACCAATTACAGGCACTTTCAAGCGGCAATTTCGTTACATCTTTGCGGGAATTACGGAGGCCACGTCTGCCAGAGCGCGTGCATTAAAAAGCTAGCTGCATGGTGGCGCAGCTCTGTATGACTTGGCCACACCCGAACACCCCCGTCACCTTTTAATGCACGTTGCCGTGGAAACAGAAACCAATTCTACGTCTATATATCGAGGTACGTTTCTGTACGCTTCCACGCTTCAAGGCTAAATATTGTGTCGGGCGGAGCAAATTATGACGTTTTTTTATTAGTCACCACAAACGTCAACAATGCAAACATCAGCCTAATGATCGTGACACGTAGTGAGAAGATACCGAGAGCTTCCTACACCTCACGCTGATTTCCATTCGCTCCTGGACCAGCCCGCCTTAAATCCACGGACAATGTCATTGGTGACATCATCATGCAGCAACACGCTGGTTGCAAGTTAGGCTTGATTGTTCACGGACGTTGTGGCATAAAAGTGAGGAATAAGTAAAAATTGAAAGAACATGGCACAGTTCTGTGTCCTGTGCGTTTGATACCCTGTTGCTTGCCCTGTTCTGCTTCAATGGACATACCGACGCCATGATTAGGTGACAAGTTTAGGTGAACTGTGATAATATTTGGACATCATGAGGCTACGCCATCATGTTACGAGTATTGGCAACGCTGACGGTTACTTTTCACGTGTGATAGTTCATCTAAGGCCACCGGCTTAATTTAAGTCCAGTAGATTATTTTGCAATCACAAACGCAACAAGCTCGCATGTTTTATCTGATTCCAGAACCTTGGAGTGTGAATTTGTGATTGGGTAACGCTCTGACAAATGTCTGTGTCTGTGCAGAAAGAGAGAGCTGAGGCGGTGGTCGTATAAGGGAGCCGATATTCGCGACAGGCGTCAGCGCGGCGGCTTATTTAATTACGCGCCGAGCGCCAGAGGGCACATGCGGGCACCTACATAAGGCGCCAGGGGCGAAGAAAAAAAAAGAAGGTAATAATGGCGGAGATGAGAATGATAGTCGCCGATGTGTGTGCGCGAGAGAGGAGATGATGTGAGAAGGTCTGTGCCGGAGGAGTTCCGGCTGCGGTGACCTCGCTGCTGCGGAGGGCTGACCCGGCCTGAGGGCTACTTGAACCACAATCACTGCCCGCGCTCGCATGAAGTGTGTGCGTACGATGCACTTGGGCCATGAGAACGCTCTGGTTTGTGTGTGAGCTGATAGCTATACGGGCAGCGTTATTTATACATGTTAGTCATACATGAGAGAAACAGTGTTGCGGAGAATCATTCGGGTCGTGGGCACTGCGACGGGACACCGATAAATTCGGTCGAACATTTCATAAGTGTCTGACAGAGAAGGAACCAGGTTAAGGGGTTCTGCTACATTTTTATGCTGTATACACTGGATTCAAAGCAAACACAAAGAAAAAATTTCTCTGTCACAAAGGTGTGATGCTTCTCTCAAATTCCATTTTTTCTTCGCTAATCCGCTCTCCCTGAATGTTTGAAACGAACGCACTTGTTGATACATAAACAGCCTTCGAAAATATCTATTACACACTTATGGTCCTCAGCAAGTAAATTACTGATGAAAGACACTGCAAGAATGTTCATGCACTTTTACTAGATGAATATAACACTTCTTGCGCTAGACTTAGGAAAGCCTCGTAATACAGACGTGGAATGCGGGAACTCTCCTTTTCTTTTCCAGCAGCAGCGTTTTTGTTCTGAAACCTTGCGTTGTGTTTGTTTATGGCATGCCTAGGTTTCCGCTGGGCGCTCACCTTCAAATTTTGGGAATGTTAGGCGTTTCATAAAGTTGGTGGTATTAGTTATTGTTTCATTAGTTGGTGCTAATAAATGTGAAGTTCTCAAGACAGAATGCAATATACGATCGGGAGTAATGCCAGAAGGGAGGCATGCATGGGACACAAGCTGACTACAAGTCTGAGGTGCCGTAATAACATAGCTGTCTGTCAAGCCGCTGTTTACATTTGAAGTGCTGACCATGTTGAAAGCGTCAGAGTTGTACGAATGATTGTGGAGCTTTCTTTCGAAATGGGCCAAATCCAGACCTGAAACTAGCTCAAGCAAGGCTCTATTGGCACGTACGTGCTACCAAAATTCCTGTGGAATAATAGTAATAATAATAATAATAATAATAATAATAATAATAATAATAATAATAATAATAATAATAATAATAATAATAATAATTTCTAATTTACTACAGCTGTTTTGCAGGAAAGTTGACCACATGTATGTGCCAATGCAACCTCATTTGAGCTACTTTCGGTATTGGATTTCGGTCGATTTCGAAGAAAAGAAAAAAAAAAGAACTCCTTAATTGGAGCGCTTGTTGTGTGAAATTCTCGAAGAAACCTGTTGCGGTGCACGTGCTAAGTGCAAACAAAGGTCATGCGAGGTGAGAGGTGCAAGCGTAGGAACAAGGATTGAAGACATGCCATGAAGAAAACATATACAAAGGCAACCATGTCATTTTGGCGTTGGGCATCACAGTCCCATGGGATTTAGTTAAAAAAAAAAAACTGCACAGCACTCGCACTTGAACTGCAACATCAAACACTAAGAGGGCTCCGGTGGAATGTGGTCTAAGGAAGTGCTTTCTCCACAATAAATCGAGTCCTTTCTGCGGCGTCTTGTACGGAGGAAAAAACGGAAGGCTTGCACGCAGACCCCACGTATTGTGGAGCGCTGAATGCAGATTCCCCCATTTCCTGCGGCACCAGACACTGAGTGTGGCAGTTTTTACTTCGGTCCCTCGGGATTGAACAGCGTGGCCCCGCCCATTCCAGCCGGGAAACGCCCATTCGATGTGTCTGAAAGGGGGCGTGTCCCTTGCGGTTGACCCGGTGGCTTGTGTGGTTCCCCCCTTTAGGGCGTGCCTGATTTTTTTCTTTATTGTCGTTAATTTTTTTTCTTTTACAAAGATAACTAGGTATAGCTCACTTGTAAACTGTAATTGTAGAGCAAAATTTTAAATTTCCAGCGGAAATGCCGCACCTAAAACGAAAAACACGATAACGAAGGATACGCACCATGATTTTTGAAAACGAAGAAAACAGAATATGCGTATCCGGGTTTACAAAAATATCTCACTTTACTAATGGCGTTGAGAGGCAGTTTAAGCCGCGTGTCAATCTCGCTGATAATTATTACAACTAACTGAGCAAATGATTAGTGGTGCCGGCTCATAAGCATCAAAAACTTGCAAATTCATAGCTTAGTTACACCTGTACTCTGTTCCTAAAAAAGAAAAAAAAAACTTAAGCGAACTTGCTAAGCCCACTGATGCTTTCCGCTGAAGCTTACAGCAAGCATAAAATGCAAATCCCAAGAACTATAAGGGGCGTCGACCCTGTAGAGTGCTTTTGTACTAAACATTTTATGAGCCAGGAGTTAAGGTGAGTTTGTTCCGTTGTTTGAAATGTGTGCTGACTGTCTTATAACTACGATAATTTGAAATAGGGTGACAGAAATTTTATTAACACTGCGTTTCCCATGCATGTGGTCTTATTGGCCTCTTCACATGGCACGAGGAGCGAACATGCGATGTACAATACATGTCGAATGAAAGGGAGCCGTTGCGAACGTCTATTTTTAGGTGAAAGGTGGTGGTCGTATAAATAATCAATGACAGCTGTAGATTTAGTCTTAAGAGAATTTTAGTCTTAAGAGAATTTATTTATCACTCAATTTTTGTTCAGTACTGCTAAATGAAAGGCTGGGCTGTCGTTATACATACCTAATTCTTTTACAAAATATTCTATGGTATTTGTATATATTCCGAGGCATTTTATGGCGATCAATTTATAGTTAACATGAGATAAATAAAGTATACATTTTCTCGTTAACAACAATTTGTGGTATCAACGTTTTTCTGCCTCCATGATTGAAGCAAGTAAGTTATCCAATTTGAAAACTCTCCGGTTACCTGCAAGCGCACCACAGTGTTCAGCATTCAGCGAGCCCTTCGTGATGCATTGTTTCGTTTTCTTTGTTGCAGTATTCCGGAAACATGACGTGCTGCCCGAGGTCCCACTTATCCACTTTGGGTTCTCAAAGGTAAGTTTAACGGCTTTTGTTCTACTGGGATGTCTTCATGAATGCATGAGCACTTTTTTTTTAAAAAAGCGTTACTGATATCTTTGACAACTGGGAGAGCACCGGCACGATCTTGAACCTGGGCAAGATGAATCCAACGGCTGTTTCAAATTCAGTATGTTTTCAGATCAAGCAAACAATAGTGTTTGCCAGATTCGCTTTGCATGTGCTCTTGTCTTGTTCTCCAAGGCTCCTACAAAAGTGTTCTTTTCTCTATAAGAACGTGTTGTTCATTTGGAGCTTTTCGCAAGAACAACATTGCAAGAATACTAGGATATTTTTGCCAGCGTACGCTCCTGGCGAATGGCGTAAGACCATCCAGAACGAAACACATCATGGGTTTGAACTCTTGCATTCAAGTTGCTCAGGGGAGGATCTGGTAGTATCACATATAGAAGTGCTCGTTTTCTCGTAAATTCTACGGGTGTTCTGTACAGAAGATGGCTGATCTCAACTCTGATGCCTTATTGAATATAACTATTGCTGTCGCAGAGAGCTTGGACCTAATGCAATGCGTAGAGGTGTAAATGGATGGGAGCCCCTGCTGTGCCCCTCCAAGTAATAGTTCAAATTGAGTGGGAAAGCAGACTTTAAAACTTGAGGGGACTTGATGAGAAGAGCAGATTTCACGCGTGGCGTTGACATCAGTATTTACCCCATTATACCAGTGAGCAAACACCTAATTGCGTTCTAGCTGCTCTAAGAAGAGCTGCGCTATTGTGGTTGTCATCGCACTCTAAGTTCACATAAATTGCAGGGAATGATTTTGCAGGGAGAGACGCTTGTTTCGACATCACTGCGTGTGACTTGGAGTGCTGTACAGCTGTTCACTCATTCGAACCTCGATAATAAAGTGCTGAGAAAGAACCTCCTAGGGGCATGAACTGATCGTTACGTATAAAAAAATTATTTATCTTTATGCAGTGTTTCCGTAAATTACGGGAGGGCTGCACTGCATTTAGAGACGTTTTTTTTGTGTGAGCTATGCACCAGCCCGGAATGGGAGCGTGTTCAACTGGTTAATGGTTGCTCAGTGCCACCTCGAAAGCTGATTTGTCTTCTCTGGTGACCACAATCGTGGCATCTTAAGAAAAAATGAGCGAGAGGGAACGCAGGCACCTCCATCGGGAAGCTAGCTGCTTCGTTAATTCACTCTCTTTCAATGGGGCAATTTGAAGATGCAAGATGCATATCTCCATAACACCTATAATAGAGATAACACTGTTTTTCTGGCGTGGACGCCTGCATACGTATACTCGAAGCTATCTGTTGCGCGATCCTCCAGAAAAAAAGAGTCTCGCGTATACGTTGTTTTTAAAGGTGGCTGGAATGTTGTAAGACGAAGAAGGTTTGAAGGGGCACCGCGCGCTTAAGGCAACCGCTTGACCGCAAGCAGGGTGTATGCCTGTTCCTGGCGACCATAATTGGCTCACGTTGTACCTAGAGACTGGCCAAATTGTGGCCAAATTACTGCGTCAGAATAGTCTTTTCTCATGCGACGCCCATCTCCTCCTCAAGCACCGTCCGCAGTATCTGAACCGCACCGAGCACCAGTAGAAAAAGCCCGGCAGAAAACTTTTCTTTTTTTGATAATCCAGGCATCGATACGGTGGTTTCTCCCACCGTTTTGTTTCGGAGCCTTAGTACCCGGACAGCTTAGGTTGCAGCTAGCATAGGCCTCGACGCGCTTCTATCTCCTTAGCTTTATTTTCCCCCAGGGGTTACGTCCCGCAGCTCCCTGCCCCGCTTGCGTCGTTCTGAGTTCCCCCGCAGCCAACGCCCCCATCGCCCCCGTTTTACCCCCTCCGACAGGTAATTCTTATCAGCCACCCCGAACTCTGCTCTGTAACGAAGGAAGAGGGGGTCCCGTGGAAAAACAGAGCTAAAGGCCGAGTCGACCCCTGACCTCCGATGGGGTCCCGCGAGCGTTGCTGCTCGCATTAACCTCTGACACCGCGCGGAGCACAGTCGTCGCCTCCTCCTCATCGCACACAAGATGGCGTCGGTCGGCCCTCACGGCAGCATCCGTCGCAGCTTGCATCTCTCTCCATCTTTGTGATTGGTTTCGGTTTTGCTCTCTATGCAGGCGCTCCCTTCTTGTTCTTTTCTTTTTGTCTCTCCTCACCTCTGCCGTCTGGTCCGTCGCGGCACTTACATGTAGCTAGCGCTCTATCGTTACGCATGCACGCAAGTTGGGTCCGCATGCCTTATCGTCCGTGCTTTTTTTCTTACTTTACCGTCTGCTTCACCATGTTTCTTCCTTTGTTTGCTTCCAGCGATGTCCATGCCGCCGCCACGGTACCGCCTTGTATGCAGGCGTCGGCATTTTATAACAGTCTGCTTTCTTCTTTCATTATATCTGCCCTCGTGTCATAGACGCGCTGTATAAGACTCCCCCAAGCATGCGGTGATTGGCGTTCCTTACGAACGTACCTACAGTGAACACGCGTACGCGCATCGTCTGCGCCCTACCAATGGTGAGGCTGAGGCACCACCAATTTTGTGTCCCTTTGCTTTATATCTGTTCCAGACGACCGCGTAATTCACGTACGCGGAGAGTGATAGAAGGAAAGAGTGGCGGGCGGTATTTTTTGATATGCCGAGCAGAGGCCATTGGTGCCTGAACGAGGCGGCGTCATTATCCCCGCAACAATCTCCGCTAATCGTCGCGTGGATGCAGCTGTTCATCATGGCATTAGATAGCGCGCCAGCCAACCAAGGTTGTTCGTCGAAGTTAAAGGGGAGGGGAGTTGGCCGGTCCGAGGCTCGTAGCGGAGACGACTCGTGGCGTATAAGCTGGAAGGGAGGAGGACCTTGATTGTGGCGCATCGCGTAGATAGACGCGAAGGCATATTGTACAGCCCGATCACCTCGTAGTTTTCAGCGAACACTATGGTCGATGCTCTCCATTTTTCGTTCATGCCTTACAGGACAGGGACCTGGAATTCTGACCGATCTATCAGGGGGTTGTTTTCTGCATATAGTCATCAGGTGAATGCCGGGTCTACCGCTCTCATTATCCTGGAACTACGTTCAACGGCCTCACTATATCCCCCTCATAAAGAGCATGTACTTATAATATAGTTGAAGGGGTGGTGTCTGAAACGAAGGGTTGATGTTTGGGGGGAAGAGGGTTGGAGGAGGGGGGCTCTGTTACAGTGTTCGAAGTTCGCATGGCCACAACGACAGTAAAACAACAATACCGCCTCTTCTTAATGGTGAAATTTTACACCATTCCGAACGAGTGATGGAAAACGATAAAAGCCTTGCTTGAACCTTTGTCAACAGTTATATCGTTCAATTTCGGTGTTTTCTGAAACCAGGCTACACGAATGTCCTTGTTAGATTTGAAAAGATTGAAAATAGGTGACGCTGGTCATTCCGCTTCCTTAAAAAAAGGTTCGCCATCTCTCTCAAAACGTGATGAAAACACAGTAAATTTCAAGAAGTGGGCATTAGTGATCGTGTAATAAAATTCCCACTAAATCATTCTACAGGCTTAGTGTACATATCAGCATTGTCCTTCGCACTTCTGAGTGCGAAAGCTGCAGGAAATGCCAGGCGCAGAAGCCATACATGTTGTCCTTAATATTGAAAATGTGTACACTTTGGAAAGCACTGAAAGAACAAAGGAATCGTGCGCTAATTACTGCGCTATTCTTCATTGCAGCTTTTTCTTTCTTTTCAGAACACTTACCTGAGCACTTTTTTTAATACTCATCTGCATCGCCTTTGATCATTGACAGCGTCATTTATCTGTCTGACAACGCAGACGTGGCAATAGTGGCTCCGTTTTCACAAATACCGAAACGAAATGGTTGTCGATCGATGCAAGACACAACATTGCGTTTGATTGTTAGGAAAAGCCAAACTTTTGACATCTTGATCAACAAGCTCTATATATATTTCCTATGCACCACAGTGAATGCGATCTACACGTGTTGATCTGCAAGACTAGCATTTACACACTCGCGTCGGCTGGCATCTATCGCATTCCACTTCGACCGATTTGGCCGATGCGACCGGCCACTGAGGCTCCGCCCCTGCCGTGTACTACACACGCCATCATCGGTGCAACGGAGCCGGCCAACCATCGTGTTCAGAAGCAGACCAGGATACGCTTTGGCGCATGCTCCGGCCGCGGAGTCGTGATCTCGAGCGCCGCCGTACCGTACCAGGATCTTCTGGTCACGTTCGCTCCGCCGCCGGGACGATCTAGCCCGCGCACAGCGAAAGGTCGCGATAAGGGGCCGGCCCCTGGGCGTACACATTACGCTGCTATGAGCCCGCTCAAAGACAACGAGCAAAAGCCTCGCGAGCCTTGCACGTATGAAAGGAACAAGAAAACTATGCGGGGAAGAGGTGAAGGGAACAGTTTTACCCGGCCACGCCGGGCATGTTTTACAGGGCGCATATCCGCTGACAGTGTACAGACCGCGGCGTGGACTGCGTAAGAAACGCCTTCTATGACCCTGCGTTGGTCGCTCGATAGATGGCGCCGCTGCAGGGTCGTAATAATGTGCCTGCCGGAGAATTCTGCGTCGGCGAAATCTCGCCCGGCCGCTGTGGAATGTCGATGGATGCGACTACAATAAAAAAAAAAGTGATAGTCACTGGATCGTTGCGCTCCGAGCAGTGCTCTTGAATGACTTTCGTAAATTAATAGTAGAGACCCCCGGGAGATGTTAGTGCTTTTGACTGCGAGTTGCTATCATGTTGCGATATAGTATTGAGTGAGTTATCCACAATACCCCTATAGTATGTGCGTAGCGTACTTTTAAATTTGTCAGGGAGCTCGCAAAGGTGTGCTGCGGAATTCTCGGCATGTAGAAACTTCTCGATCGATCTGCACGTGTCAGCTATACACCATGCTTGAAATTGGCCTTGTGCAGTTCTTTCATGAGCGCACCAATCACATATTCACTGAATTATTCATACTGTTCTCCTGGCTGCTCTACTTGGCAGCAGCATTGCGAGAAATGCGTGCCGTCAGATGTGACGTTAATGCAAGAAATGCTGCAAAGGCAGAACGTGACAATGTGCAAGCCCTTATCTGTCAGTACCGCAAACCTTTCATACCACGTCATCCTTCTTTCCAGTGAGCGATCGGTCGTCTTTCGCTCTGCAATTCTGGGCTACCCATTACGGCGTAATGGTGATCGATTGCATACGTGCGTTCATGGTGGTGTTTCTGCCCAACTACAACAGGCGAGAAGGTCTGGCCACGTGCATCGAACGAATAAAAGCTCCTTTAGTGATTCGCGTAGGCTGTTCATAGGGCCAGATAAAATTGATAGCCGGGCCACACATAAATAAATTTGAAAGCGAGGCGTTAACCACTGAGCCACCCAGGAGAGCCTATAAATAAATTTGTGGAATAACATTTGGCAGTGTTGTAATAGAATCCGCCTTTTGTTGTATGAAGTAACATATAACTTATACGTGGCTAAAGTGCAGCAATCAAAAATTCTTTAATTTTTGTCTGAACAGAAAATCAACTCATGTAAACAATAACTGCACCTTGTATGCGATTCATCATGCGAAAATCTGCAAAAGTCACGTCAGACAAAGCTGTTAAAATTCATATCTTGATGTTTTAGTTCTTTCGCTGCTCGATGCAGTCATGGTTACTTTTACGCAGTTCTTGGGAAATGAAGAAAAGCAACAGCTAGCCATCGGCTTACGCGTGGTTCTATGCGGTAAGCGGCTCCCGGTGCAGGGCGAGTAGTGAAAAAAAAAAAAAGGAAAATGCTGCGGTGTACGAGGGCGTTGCGGAGGTCGTGTCGTGTGAACGCGCAGACACTCTCGAACACACCTACAAACACACGCACGCGAGCACCCACACAAGCGCACACACCAGGAGGGGTGGTGTACGGGCCGGGGGCTGTCCACTTTTGTGTGCGCGCTCGTCGGTCGGCTTCGCTTATCGCGCGAGAAGTTCGTCACGATGTGGGTTGTTCCCCCGGCGCGCTACATCGTCCAGGCCTGTGCATCGTATTTCCCTGCTACACCTCAACAGCGACCCTCCACCCCTTCCTACCCTGCACAAGTACACGCAGTGCTCTTTGCGTCCCCCCACCAGCCGTCACGGCAGAGCTCTCTCTCGAAGCCCCGTGGCAAAGCCATCAGGTGTAACTGTCTCGATTGTGTATACGTGTGAATGTGAAAGCGTGTAACTTAGCGTGTTTTGGTCCAGCGCACTGTTTTTCCGCTGCCCGCCCATTTTGTTAGAAAGAAAAAAAGAATAAAGAAAAAGGTGTAATCAGAGCTTGTGGGACAGGCAATGGGAGGGCAATCTTTTGTGTATTGTCTCGAGATGGATTACTTTAGTTCAATTGTACGCACTTCTGGGTGACGACAGCGCCTTGCGCCGTGCGTTAGCCGAAGCTTACGCGAACGCCACGTTTTCTCAGGTGGCTTCGACCGCGCAGTTTTCCGCGAATTGATCAATCGGCGCTCAGGGCATGCTTTAGAGCACCAGGTATGAGTGAAGACGGATTCTAGCAGCGGAACTGAAGGAAGCAAATCAGAAAAACGCAGGGAGGTTAACGCAACACGTGACCGGTTGGCTACCTAATACCGGGGGGAAAGGGAGTATAGATATGAGAGAGAGCTGAGAGAATGGTGAGGAGGAAATGTTCAGCGCGCGCAGTGATGCTTGTGTCACGCTGGCACTGTACAATAGTGGAAACCGTCTACGATAGCCCATAGTCCTAACACCCCCCCCCCCCCCCCCCACACACACACACAGACTAAGGAGCAGAAAAACCAGAAAAAAATATATGAACCGTTCACTGAAATTCGAAGACGCAGTCTTTGAGCCCTTGCGAGAAAGAAAGGAAAGCAAAATACATACGTAAGGAGAGACTAAGAATTTGCCGACCCTGACGATAAATGCAAATCCAAATTCTTCGAAACACGCTCTTACATCCGGGACGATAGTCATAAGGACGGCACTATAAGGTGACCAGGTCTTTGCATGACGTCACGCGCATATGGTGTCTGTCGCGTGACCACGGCGTGCCAGAGAAGATCACAGAGGTGCCGCCGCCGCCGCCGCCTTCTTAGACGCCACTGCGCGTTCACCTTCGACGGGCACATGATCGTGTCCCACCAGCACTCAACGACCACAGTTCTTTCCTTCCCCCACCTCAGCCTGCAACGTCCACTTTAAAGCGGTCCGGGCCAGTAATGCGACCCACGCTCCGGACAGGTCGTCGTGGTTATGGTGTCGGTGTTCTTTTTTACGCCTCGTAAAAAGAGGGAGAGAGATCACCTGCGATCGTCGCTGCATTCGGCAATAGCCGCGCGGAGACATCAACGGCGAAGGCTACAACAGCGTAAGGGAGAGTGCATAAGTGAGGCGCAGCGGATAGGTGGCCACCATAAGCACGCACATGATGACCGTATACCGAGGTGCGGGTCGCTGCGTCGTACACCCGTGCCTGTGGTGACCGGAGAAGGTGCTTCGAGTCGTCGATAGCACCAAGCGGCATCACCGTTCTCTCTGTCACTTTATCTCTTTCGCCTCTTCTTTTCCATAACTTGCTTGGCAGATTGTCGCCTCCCCGCTGTTTTAATGGGAGCTCGCGGGGACTGATGAAAAAAACAAACAAAATAAAGCAACTTAAGTTGGCCGGTTATTATGAACACGTTCAGGCACATGTGCTTTGGAAGGGATATGCGGGCTGTGGTTCTTGATACCGGCGAAACGAAGAATAAAGCCGTAAAAGAATACTGCTTATTTCAAAGAAAGTTACCGGCTCTCTTTCTGTCTTGATCAGGTTATTTCTCCAAGGAGCTCTGCTTCGTCTTTTGGGCGCGGTATAGATGAGTTACGTACAGAAGTGAACAGTGTTAAGGATTATTGCCCTAGTTGAATGTTGACACTGTAGCGCCTAAACGCGATCCCTAGACATAGGTTCATTTAAACTGAACTGTTAATTCAAAAGTAAAGAAAGTAATGGGCAGAGGACCTGTCCTTTATGAGATTCTTGTCAAGACCAGCGTTGGATATGCGGAGATTGGCCGATACGCGAAACTGGCGAGACTTGTACATCGTCTCACGTCTATGCGGCGCTGCTTGTTTCTGCGTTCATATTCTGGTTGCAGTTTTTTTTTTCGGGGGGGGGGGGGGGTATAGAGCTTGACCGTCGATCATCTTTTCTTATAATACTTTCTTGCTTCTCTACACCAGGACTCTTCAGTTTGCTGTCACCGACCTTCCTGTTCCTGGTGCTGTTTGCCAATTTAGATGCCTGCTCATTCACAGGAAACGGCAGAGGGTGTTCATTTTCAGCGCATCTTTCTCTATATATACCTTTACTTCTATCCTTTTCATCCCCACTCACCCCCATTCCCTGTGAGCTACTCTTGAGGTGTCGCACCCTGATGCAGACAGTTACGGGGCTCACTTTTCTCTTCTTTTCCTCTCTTATAGCCACATTTCTCTCATTTGCGCCGCGTAGTAACTTGTCCACCATATATACTGTATATATTGCGGTGCGTGTTGTTTGGAGCACATACGGGTTTTCGCAGATCCACTTGTACCTGAGAAGTAGCTCAACTTTTCTTTGCGCTCGGCAAGAAGGATGCCGGAAACAGTGACGCCACCCAAAATGTGATCAGCACAACAAAAAAGCGAGGCTTCACTGCAATGAGAGAACTGAAGTTTCCTCGTCGACGTGCTACATACAAGACAAAAGTGTGGCGTGAGAAGCGAATTTGGCACTGCTCTCGACATTGAAAGTGTATTACGATGTGTTTCTGCATCTTTCCTTCACCAGTGTTCACGTTCCTTTGAAGCCTTGTCAACAACCGGCCGTGCTCCGGCACCTGAATCTCTCCGATCGCCTAAGAGAAAGTAACGCTACTGTATACACAGCGATTACCTTACAGTTAAGGCTGAATGCGTACGTTGGAATCGCTAGCTTAGCTTTCGCAGGAGTGCGTAGTGCGACGAAAGGGGCTAGTCAGTTCTTGGCCATTTGGCGATACGCTTTGGTAAGATAACACTAGAAAGAGAATGATCGCAAGCTTCAACTCATGTCTCTGTTCTGTTAAACAATGCCCTATCTTCATAGTTGTTTTCATTGTAATGTTACCCTACTAAGCACGCACGATCGAGTTACTAGACGTCTCGCTTATTCGCACGTCTTTGGTGCACTGCGGTGGTGCTCACTCTCCGCATACCGACGCGAACGGCGACGTTCTTCCGCCACGTTTCGCCGTCCGGGCGTCTAATCTGGCGTTCCGATCGAGATCCGGTTCTGCTGCGCTGGAGGACTCTCCATTTCTTATGACGGACGACCTGGCGGCACGCGACGACAACTCGAGGCGTCATCGTTGTCGTCGTGCGTGCGTGCGTGGCCGGCGCTTGCACGCGACCCGTGGCGAGTGTGTTTTCCTTCGTGACTCACCCGACACGGAGACCAAAGAAATACCTGCGTGAGCCTCGAGGTTCTCCCATCGACCTAATGGAACGCTCGCTTTTATTTATAGCATGCATGTTTCCGCGGAAACCACCTGGGTGACCGCTGCTCGGCGGTTTGTTGATGTCTTGTGAGTGAGGTTCCGTGAGTGTCTGCAATCAATCAATCAATCAATCAATCAATCAATCAATCAATCAATCAATCAATCAATTAATCAATCAATTAATCAATAAATTAATCAATTAATCAATTAATCAATTAATCAATCAAGAAATCATTCAATCAATCAATCAATTAATTAATCAATCAGCCAATCAATTGAATTATTGCTTATCACTGAAATAACCTCGGAAAAGCGTAAACACATTGCACTTCACCAAGCATTACGACATTCCAGATTTTCGCTCCATTGGCTATGATTTTAATGTGATGACTTCTCAGTACCACATAATCGATACAATATTTGCTTTCCTTTACTCCACAATAGATATAGAGCGTTGTAGTGTTCTATCAATAGAATGCACGTAGTCTCATACAGTGTATGTGAACATTCACAAGGAATCTGTTGACGACGTATTAATTGGTAAGGCACCGTCTATTCCAGAGGACGTAGCGTTTGGTTTCAATTATGTAGCTTAGTACCTACGAGGTACGTCGTATTTGGCTTCAGCATCATGAGGCTGAAGACGGTCTCGCGGTACCGTTTTCTGTGGCTGTAGGAAAGAATCTGTCGAATTCCTCCCATGGCACTTTACGATATAGGGATCCGAATCCACGCCGGAACAAAACGGATTTCTCACATTTTCTAACATAGCCAAAAAGGCAACGTCTTACTGCGAATAAAACCGGTGTTGAAAATTTCAAATCTCTTAAAGTGGGAGCGTGTATCGTTTAGACAACTTTCATAGGCCGCCGTCGAAATGCACAGTAAAGTCGACACTTTCATGCCACTTAGGAGGATCAATAATACCTTTATTTAGCTATCTGTGGTTATTTTGCGCTCACGGGTGGGATTACTGTCAATGCAGTTAAGCACTGCCGAAAGCGACTGTCACCACAGAAATGTCAGGCCATGTTGACATGGCGTGTGTAAGGGACACTCGTTTTGTTCTCAGTGTGTGACCGGCTGTGTTTTTTTTTCATTGTTTTCCCAGTAGAAGCCACTTGATTAGAAGTATAGAGCCGTACCGCGTTGATGAGAAAGAGTAAGCTTCACACTAGAGTATTGGTCACAAACGAGAGAGATCCGGCTGAGAGACCTTGTTCTGATAATATTGTGGTCACCGAAACGCGGCATGATATTTTAGCGTGTAGTAAACGAGTGGGGAAATCCCCGCGACATAGCCTACCGCTCACTTGGTGGGCAGGCGTACGCACGCAAGGCAAGGAAGAAATGAGTGATAAAACCACTAAAGAAAAAAAAGCAAGTATCTTAACGAGCTAATACTCTTACAGCGTATCTACTGCCGCGCGGGAAGTAATAAATAGAAAAACGAATCGGCAATACAAGAATCTTTAGCAACCGTTCATTCTTGCGAGGCGGTGTTATACGCTGACCGCGTACGCGAACCTCGCAAATGCATAGTGAAACCCGGATGAGAAGCTGCCGTTTCCTCATTTAGACAGTTCTCAGAAAATGCACCGAGAGTTCACACAAACGCACACCCACTCAGTTGCGGACCTACGACTCTCCACCCGATTACGCTCGCGCATACAGCAGCTAGTTCCTTCTGAGCGGGTATACACTCATTGCGAGCATAGACGAGCACTAGAACGAAACAAACAAAAAAGGTGAGATAGGAAGGAACCACGCCCCGAAACCGCAGGCTAAACAACGGTGAACCGCGCGAACAGCTCACCGAATAACTCGCACCTTAAGCAACTCGCCCGCTATAGAGCTTGCGCATAGGCGTGTGTTGAGGAAGCCGCGTTTTTTTTTTCTTTCTTGGTGACTAATTCCTCTCCTCACAGAGAGAGTCCGGCTGTGTTGCTCTCCCGCAAAACTGCTTCTCTCTCGAAACAACAACGCTTCGTGCGCGTCTGGCTGTGCCGGAACTCATTTGGAGCTTCGGCGCATTGGCGATGGAAGCGTAGCGCGAACGGAGGGCCACTCGCATAGAGCTGCTGCTGCTGCCGGAACACGCAGCGAATTTAGAAACTAATAATAACTGCGCGCGCTCGCTTGAGTAGTCGCATGTATTGAGACCCGGCTCTTGCTGCCGCGAGCATCGATACTTTCATGCATGAGCAGCGCCATCCATTCCCCCTTTTCCCCTTTCTTTCTTTCTTTCTTTCTTTCTTTCTTTCTTTCTTTCTTTCTTTCTTTCTTTCTTTCTTTTGTTCTTTCTTCCTTTCTTTCTTTCACTTTGTATCATGCACCATGATGAAAAACAAAGGGAAAGAACGAATGAGAGGTGTTCGAGATGGATGAATGCTCGTTACAAACGAGCCGCCACGTATCCTTTTGCGCATGTTTGCTCCTTTTCCTTCTTTTTGTTTCGTTCCCTAAGGTAATTTTGCGATTGCTAGATTCTTCTTTCGAAGGAAGAGATAACGATCGCCGGTTGAAGCCAATCAGTTTTTTTTTCCTTCGACCGGTGCGAGATGTATGCAATATATCTGTATCCGCGTGTTTGTAATGAAAGGAGGGATTGCCTTGTGCACACCACACCGTGTACAGCGTCTTTGCGATCGTAACAGTGTCGATTTCTTTTGAGAAAAGAAATTGATTTCCTTCTGCACATGTGCCTCTTCCAAATCTACCTTTGTCATTTCTCATAAGCTCGTCAGACTTTATATTTCATGCAGCTGATATTTAAAGATAAAAAACGAAGATATCTGAGGACATGGCTTGTGATGTACTATAACATGCAGTCGTATTGCTTTCCATACGTGTGTTTTGTTTGATTTGTGCGTCGAACAGTTATACGCCAACTGCATCTTCTGTGCGTGTAGTTATCAGTAAACTTTGCGATAGGATTTGCGTGACTATTGAGCTTTAAAGTTCACGGAACTTGAAACCGGGACGCAACATTGTATCCCCTTGCCATAAACTGAAACTGCACAATTTGAACTAAAACTTCGCGGCAAGTGAAACAAAACGATTGAATGCTATAACATCTGAATTATTTGCTACATATTGTATGATCAATTGAAAAAAAATACAAGTTCTTTGTGAAAATATTTTTAAAATTCTTTATTTTTTTTTCGCATTGCAGGCGATGAGTGGCTTTCTGATGATGATGACGCAAAACGGGAAGCTCCTCTACATTTCGGACAACGCTGCCGAATACCTTGGCCACTCTATGGTGAGATGACTTCTGCACTCTACTTACGTGAAAATGCACTTTTATACTTCTAAATGCACCTTTTTTTGTCACTATTTCCTTCATTATGTAAATGGATCTCGTTCTATTTTGCACCACCTTACGAATCAGGTACTGCAATATTGGGCATTCGACAATCATAGATTTGCTATGTTTTGCAACCTTGGTGCTTATATAGTGTGCTCTTGCACACAAGCTCGTGTTCAGAGGGCCGAGCAAGAAATGTAATTGCAAGGACAGATACAAAATAGAGATAAGCTCAATGAAAGCTGGAAGCTTGAGGTGATAAGCAGTCGCGCATTTATTGGAGCCGACTTGTCCACTACGAGCGCCGTTATAAGTTTTAGGTCACCTTCTTTTTGTAACCCAAGAGAGCTTTTCTACACTTCTCGTCGTTTTCCACCTCGCGTACACGTTTTTCTTTTTTTTTTTTGCTTCAAGAAATTTCCTGTTGCACGGAGTTGATTCGGTGCTGTTTAGAGCAACAACCGATCTCGTCTAAAATTACACACAGTGTATTAATACAAACAAAGTTGCAGTCCCCAACAAAGATCTCGGCGCTCAGAATAATCAACACTTAAATATGAGTCGTTAATGAGCCCGAACTTGAGTCGCTTGCGTAGGAAAAGTTCAACTTCTCGATACTAGAGCATTTCATGCTTCTCGATATTGCACATTTATTCGTGCAGCATGCTGCATGAATAAACGTGCGCGAATCAATAAAGACGACTGAGTAATGTCAATCAATGAAGTGAAAATAATGCAAGAGACAATTGTGAAATACGCCTTGAAAATGACGATCCGGCCAAGAAGTCACGTACGCTCTACCGGAGTAAGAGAGGCTTTGATCTATTTGGTGACAGAGACTTGGTCTCTCTGTTCCGACGTGGGAGCGGCCCGCAACAGGCTAAAGCAGGTTCCGAAGGACCAAACAAAGTTCATCAATCCATCCATGGGCAGGATTTTCGTCGTGTGCGATATTCTGCGCATGTCACGCACAATTACGTGGTGCGTTGGGGGTCAGGTTTTTCGTGACTAAGCAGCGTCCCCAAGCAGCTGTTCTCGAACTGCCCACCTTGTGTCCTGCTTGAAAGATGACAGTGTAACATTGTCGATGGATTGATCTGGTTTTTATTGAAAAACAAAAACAAAACACGGCGTGTGAGAGTATAAAATGGGTTATGAAGTGTACCGTAGATAAGCGGGAACAATAAAACTGCAGGTATACGTTGATGTTACAACTGAAGTAAAAAGTTACGTGGCTAAATCTCTACATCATGTCGTAGTGAAGCCAGTAAGTTAAAGAAGGAATCGGTGGTGAAGTATTGCGAATAAAGTGATGTGGTGAGTAACAAAAAGAAGATGAAGCAACAACGTTTTTGATGATGCAATCTTTCAGCACCTTTGAGGCACTACTCGAAACGCGTTGCGAGTGCGTGTGAAGTAAGAACAAGCAAATGCGGTGTCGCTCTTGCAATTTGCGGTCTGAACCGAGCTCTTGACGCCATCTCGACCACGCCCACGTGACGCCGGACGTAAAGGGACTTGATCTCATTACGCCATCGAAGAGGCGTGGCTCGGCGAAGAAGCGGTATTCGTCGGAAAACGTGTCGCGAACCGGACACGACGAGTGCTGACCCCTTTGCGAGAGAGAGAAAGCATCACCGTCTTCTTCTTCAGCGGAGGCCACTTCCACACAGAGAAGCAGAGAGGGGAAGGTATGATCGATAAATAAGGGCGAAGAGAGGCTGCAATTAACCGCGTATCTACGGCGCTTCGAGATGAAGAAGTGAAGAAGCTGCAACTAATACGGTCGTTGGTCGTGTGTGTACGCTCTGAAGTAGAAGAACAGCTTTCTCCCCGATGAACCGAGTTAATCTGTGTCCCCCGCTCTCCCGTCTTTCTTTTTAGTCGAGCTCTTGTCAGCTGCGAGCGAAACAGGGACTGAGAAGGAGAGAGACCGCACACGACTCATTCTCGATAATCGCACGCGCCCCGGCTGCGTGGTCCCGCACGCCGTGATATGTGGAATCGGGGTACCTCGGGGACATCACGCCTCGCTTGGTGCACGACGAATGCTATCGCTGTTTCAATGTGCCAGTAACACAAGCAAACAAGGTAAAAGAGCAGCATTCGTCACGACGTGAGGCGTGATGTCCCGCAGCGTTGCTAATGCGGATATCGAAGAAAAACATACACTGCTTATTTATAGCGAAGCGACCCGTGCGAGCAACTTGTATTCGAAAGGAACCGTTACGCATACATTGAGATCTAGTGGTGGCCATGTACCCGTTCGACAACGAAAATAATCATGTATATATGATCTACAGCCGATGAATCTTACTCGAAGCTGAAGCATGTGAGAGACTGCAGCTTGGGTGGCGTTCTTGATGTAGTACACCACGACCTGCCTAAGCCGTCCTAGAACGTACCTTTGTGGTTACTTTTTTGTGGCACCGTGATTCGATTTGGTAACCAGTTGCTTAATAGTGGGTAACTTGCTTAGCTTTCAGCTATTCGCACTTCTTATTTACAAGCTTATAAAAGTTTCATGTTGCTGAGTACTGTTGAGGCTCACTAGCATCAGGTAAACAGTGCCGCTATAAATCAACTCCTTGGGGTTCTTTTGTCCTTGCGTATAAAAGTGAGGACCATCAAGCCCATAGAAAGCCAGGTCGGACGTTTATTCATGGCTTGTTATCTATATACTAACAAGTATGTGGTGCAAGCGTTTGTGAAAAACGTACTTTCCTAATTTCAGCTGATCCTGGCATTTTTGAAAAACATGAGGTTGTGCTATTCTTATACTTTGGTGAAGCATGATGTCTTGTATTAACTGAACAAAAAAAAAAACATAACCTTTGTCAAACACACAAATATTCTTCTCCATAGTTCACTTGTATTATCTGCCTCTTTATGTTTTATAACACATGCGAAACGTGAGGGTTGACTGGAAACTAATTCCAATCCTCCTGACACTCTATCGCTACGTGTATGTATAACGTCCGATTGTTCGTTTAACACTGGCGTCGGCAATTTCTTCTTATCCGGGTGTTGGCAAGATCAACTTATCGCAAACGCCAGTGGATAAAAAAGCCCGCAATCAAGCGGATAAATTGAACCAGAATGCGCGTAGCTACAGCGTGAAACCCTATCTTCGCTATCAATAAAATCAACGGAATTACGAAGGGCGGCTGACGTCATCGATACCCCTTGAGCCTTTCCTTCATTTTGCTTTACACTTTTTCACTTATACGATGCGCGCATGCGTGATTTTCGTGTCGCGATTGCCACTGCAGGCTAACTTGTCGGTAGGCACGTTACAACGCATGCGTCGGTCCACTCCCACGCCGTCGGCTACGCCTACAGAACGACTATAACTCACGATAAAATCAAGGAAAACTAACGAGTCACTGAGCAATTAGACACTCATTTTCTTGCTGTATATATTTACATTGCCTTGCGCGACAAGAAACAATATGGCGCAAGCCTGTAATGAGTGTAGGGGCGTTAATTAGCAGCACGGGCTTCGTGCCAAGGCTGTGGCAGCATATGGTTGCTTCGGGTGAGCATACACGAAAGACCTGCGCATGCGGGAACTGTGTTTTTCGGTGTATAGTGGACAGCCGAGCCGAGCCTGGTAATTGAGTTAGCAGCCGATAAGCGGCCTACATGCGCTTCGGGGACCACGGCCCAACGACACGGTGACAGTCGTTCCCGAGAAAGAAATATGACCACTGTGCAGGTCGTTTCTCGCGGTCTTTGAGTGGTGCAGATATGTCGTGGAAGTCGCTGCGTCATTTGTTTTAGAAGGGCGACTCATATTTTCGTTATGCATATACGGTGTCTATTGAATACAGTTACCGCTTCGGGCGACATAAAACAACCAGGCCGACTTGCCTTTCGAGGGAGATTGTTTAGGGGGCTTCTATAATGGGTAACCTAAATCTGCAGCTTTAGCAAGGATCTTTCAAGTTTAGTCGCTTTATTCACATGGTCCAGATTATACGGTGGCATCGCACTTCAACATAGTTTTATGAAACGAAACTTCTGCGCAAGAGAGCTGCAAGAATGCCTGGTCTGATTTCATTTGGGCATTACAGACGACCTGAGGCTTTTGCCTTAATTATGTTGTGGCCTTGACACTTTTATCCCACAGCAGCGAGGACCAGCTATAAATGCGGATAATTCTATTGTTTAACGGGTTTTGTACTAAATGATTTTAATTATTATTTTTTCATTTATGTTCATGCTTCATTAGCGCAGTGCCAACCCAACTAGCTAATAACTTAACCGCACGAACACGGGAGAAACAAGGTTGTCCACACCGAGCCGAATTTGCCGCCGACATAAAGATATGTCGAGGATGTTGCTACCAGGAATATTGCCAGCATAGCGGATACATGAAGTTGCTGCGGGCAAAATTGTGGGTGAACAGAAATGGGCGGGGACGTCTGTGTACGAGCATCGCTTAAAACCCCTGTATGCCCGCCAGTCATGCACTGCAGTTATCGAAGCAAAACAAATGGTCCACCCGTCTGCCGACCGAGGTCGCCGCGTTCGCTCACCGACGCCCTCTGTGTGCTGACCGCGGCGGCCGCTACAAGCGCAGGATCGTTAGCGCACGCGAGATGCAACCGAGATACAGAAGAAAGTAGGCTTCGAGTCAAGCGATCAACATGTGTCTCTGCTTGCGCTGCTAGCTAAGCAAAAAAAAAAAAAAAAGAAGCTGAACCGAGGCAGATAAGGTGTCCTCGCTTTCAACGTGTATGCTTTTTACATGCGTGCAACCTTGTGGAAGTAGACAGTGTTGGATCTGCTCGGGAGAACAAAATTGCTCACCGATAAGCGTCATTACTCATTGTAGTAATTTGTCAAGAAAGTTTATGAGGTGGTAGAAGAGGCGAAGACAATTCGAATTTATTTAGCAAATAGAATAGAATTCAACCCTGCAGCGCACTAGAGTCGAAGGCAGGATTGAAAACGTGGAACTGTTCCGTCCAATGTCTCACAAAACAGTGTCTGGTTGCCTGGGCAAATGAAAGTCAGAGGCGAAACATCGGTGAAACGGTTATAAATGACCAGTTCCCAGGTCACAGCACAAGCTTAATAGGGCACAAAGAAGGCACTAGGCTGAGTGCTTCTTTGAAGTAATGATTTATTTTTCGGTGAGCTTGCGCACTTAAAAAAACCATCGATACCAGACAAGATGTCACCCGAAATCTCGTTAACTAAAATATTATTAGTTTCTCTCAATATTCAAGAGGTGAACATTATGCGCTTGAGACGATGAAGCAGTGGATCGCGTGTCTATGGAAAAGCCGCTTATGTTCTCTTTATTTTTGGATACATATCGTGGGATTTTCAGAGCTTGCTATGAATGTACAACCAGATTCAAACATAAGCCATTATTTGAAGTCTGCACAGTTTCCTTTGTAGTCCTGCTGTATTATTACGTTTAGGCTGTTACACTGTGAACTAAGTCTCACCTGCTCGTTTTTTTTTCAAATATGATACTGATGGTTAGTTTAGCGTAACTTATATGAAAATTGAAATCAAACATCCTCTTGAGCCAAATGTGGCCATTTGGTCTGTCTTTACCGTTCGCAGGAGGACCTCCTCATTCACGGCGACAGCGTGTACGACATCATCGAGAAGCAGGACCACCAGGCGATCCAGGCCGAGCTCATGCGCAGCCCGAACCCACTGGGAGTCCTGCACCACGAGCCGGACACGAGGCTGTTCCTCTGCCGCATGAACGTGTCGCGAAACGCACGCCGACAAATGCGCTTCGGTGACCAGAAGGTGCGCTTTCATTGCACAGCTTTGTCAATTCATAACTTAAGTTTCTTGATAATATTAAAGCGTGAAGGTTAGAACTGGGCGGTACTCAATTGCACAAGGTACTGACAGCACGCGCGAATAGAGAGGAAATACAGAGGACAGGCGGGGAGGCTAACCAAGCTTGGCTTAGTTCGCTACCCTACACTTAGGGTGGGGGAAAGGGGAAATAGTAGAAAGGAAAAAGACTGACAGAAAAAAGAAGAGTAAAAAAGAAATGCATGAACAGGCAGCTCGAGACTATACACAGCGCTGTTCTTTCACAAGCACTCATGAAGTCCTGTGGTCCGAAAAATGAACGAAGGTCAAGCTGGTGGAAGAAAAGAGGGGCTTGTCTGCGTCAGTTTGCTCGTGTATCGTTCATTTTCGCGCTATCAGTATTTTAACACAATAACACTATAATATTTTACGGAAGGACACTACATAGCTGTACCAAGGACATACTCGGCGCTTATCGTTAACCATGATTAGAATTTCTGGTTGCTCGACACGTGCCTTGATGAAATAAGATAAAACGCAACTTGTTAATCAGGACTTGCGCACTATTCTTCTTTTACGTGTTGACGATGAGTTATTGCATGAACTTTCGGAACACGTACACGAAAATATTTTCCCAAATCAGCGTTGTTTCACCGAGGCCTAACTTCACGCGTCGGACTATCGAAAACCCGTCGCCTTTGCCAACAAGTTCTACGTACGAACTATATACACGCAAACGGCATCTATTGCCGTCAAGAGAATGTGCGACTTATTCTCTTCGTTTTAACTTGCCGTTTCTCGCTGCCGAGTGGGTAAACGTGGTTTATGAAACAGAAGCTCCTGGAAGACTACACCCAATGAGACGTTCCCGAACTGATATAGTATACGTGAGGCTCCCGGCAGATGTACAGAGGGACAGTTCGCTGACAGCTCTATCGGAAAGCAACACGCAAAGGCTCCAAGGTTCACAGGAAAGACGCTTGCACAATACTGGGGATTCCCGGGGAAGTTGTTTGCGTACTGTGTACCTTCGCATTGATCGGCCTCTTCGAGTAGTCGTAAAAACCGAAATCATTCATTCTGCAGGCACACTGCATTGTTCTATAAAGTGGGTTTCTAACCATAGCATGTTAACAAAATACGATAATATAGCCTTGGAGCTCGGTTACTGTGATATTAACGTTTTCTTAAGGGCCTCTTAGTAATCAATATACCTTTATTGCACGGTTGAAAAAAAATCGTTCGAGGTCATATTGAATTGCATACCAACCGAAAAGATATCATTAACAGTCGAGCCCCTTCTCAGGCCAAGTGTCCGCATGCATACCGTCATTATTCTCACACAGACACAAAAAATACGTAAGGGAAAAAGCACACGCAACAAAGCGACCGAGAAGTCTATATAGAAGGTGGGCACATCATAAGCGACCCCAGCAGGTCGAAGGGTGATTGAAAGCTCGTTTTCTCTCGCTCCAACCTCTGCATTCTCACACGCCTTGACAATGGAAGAAACGAAAAGTGGTATCCGGGGGAAGATGCACACCGGCACACAATGTGCTCTGCCTGCTCGCCAGAGCTCTTTCACGAAGGAGGCGTACGAGTGTGAGCGCTACGCATACCATTGCGTTGCACGGACGTAACTTGTGTTGCTACGATAGTTGCGGCGGCGCTTCGTCCAAGAGCCAAGTTGGATATTGTAGTAAAAAGAATCTTAGCAAGCTGAATGACAGTTTTATCAGCATCAGGTGGTCGTAGAAAACATTTCATTAGAGATAATGTACTAGAGATTTGCGGCGTATCGCATGTTTGAGTGGCAAGACCCCATTCGGGGATGCCAATGGAGTTCGCCGCTGCTCGAACGCGCCTCACCAAGGAGCGTTGAGCATCCAAAGTCGAGCGGCCGAACACGTACTTCTCCCAAGCCTTTCTAGTTGGGATGGGAAAAGGGGGTTGAAAAGGAAGGGGGTGGGTGGGGCACCAAGCGACGACGTAGTAGGTGTCGGCCAGGACCTGGCAGGTCGAGCAGGTGCCACTGATTGCCGGCTAAAAATGCCTGGCGACCACCAGTTTGAGATGCATGTTCGTCTTGAGGCGGCATATTATTCGCACGTTTATGGCGCGAAGCCCGGTAATAGGCGAGAATGTCGCGAAAGTGCGCCAGTTTTGTATTGCCAGATTCTGACTCGGGACACGGAGGGGCAATGGCTGGATGAGAGAAGTGCGGGCGGCGTCGTTCTCCGCCTCGTTGCCGGACAGGCCAGGGTGGCCTGGAGTCCACGCCATACGATTGGGGTGAGGGTTGAAGTACCAAGAGGCTGCCCGAAGTAGGTGAGCCGCCAGCAGGGCGATGGAACCCTGATGGTATTGTGAACAGCCTGAGTGCAAGTCTGTCAGAATGGTGCGTGAGGTGGAATGCGAGGAGGCCAAAGCAGTGGCGACCTCCTCAGCTAGCGTCAAAGTGTTGGCTCTAAAGGAGAGGCCATAGATCGACGTGTTTTCCCTCCGTGATCACGGCGGCCGTGAAGTGACTGGAGGGGTAGGGGCCCGAGACGTCTATACGTAGAAAACACCAGGGTGATCGGAGTGTCGCTCCTGAGGGGCCGCGGAACGTGCTAGTTGACGGCTGGTATGTAGATCAGGGTTCATGTAGCAGGGTAGTGGTTCCACCCATAGTTTTGCCGCTAAAGTTCCGGTACAGGCGCATCACGTATTCCTGTAATCACTCGTACGACGCATCTAGCCATATCACAAGTTTGAGAGATGTGTTGATGGATTATAATACACAATCTTTTGGTATGGAATTATTCTGAGAAACGTTCTAAAGCATATGATTAATTTCGGGAGAGAAATCGAGGGAACAGTTACAACTAGCACGTATGACGAAAAAACCTGTTGTGAATTTTGTCCCGAAAAACACCCATATGCGTATTCGAAAAGTGCGCATGGCTGCGCTTACGAAATTTCGGCTGACTGCACGTCCGTACGTGGAAGGACGTTCCCAAGTTTGAGCTGCAGGACAACAGCTGAATGAACACCGTTCTTGGACGCTTAGCTCTATGAAAACGTTAATGCTGGCAGTTTTTTGGCCTGACATTATGCACGTTAGAATTCTACAGAAAGAAAAAAAATTATAATAACAATGCAACTCGCACAAGACATACATTAGCGGTTTAGACGAACGGAGTGAAACATATCTGAAATAAAACAATGAAATACATACAGAAGACATCACGCACATCAGCACCACTTGGTTTGCCAAAATCCCGGAAGATCAAAGATAAAGAAAGCGATAAAATATCCCGCAGACGGGTAAGGAACAACTTGGCAAGTGGCATGAGTTATCCATTTTGCTACGACAGTCAGCCAGCTACACAAAGAGCTATGTCAAAATACGCAGCCACGACGTAATATTCGCCGTGTTTTCTTTCCCAGGCACTCGTGGCGTACGCAACAAACACGCATCGCCAACGAAGACCAGAGCTATGCAGAATTCACATCCGGACTTCTGAAAGGCCACTAGTACTTTCCGGCCAAGAAGGGACGCGTCAGTACGGTTCAGGGCATCTCCGAGAGACTCGAGACGATTTCAACGAAACGATCAGCGATTTCTCTCTTGAGACAAGCAACAATGGCTGTAGTAGTACACGCCTGCCTGCTCTGTGGGGCAAAGAGGGCGGTATATAGGCAAAGTGTATGCGAGAAGGGGGGGGGGGGGGAGGGAGTCTTTGACGGGGGTAGTAAGGACGACGTATAGATGATCCTGCCCCAAAAGGAAAACAAAATACAATAAGTGTACCATATATGCTTTTTAAAACTATAGCAATTGAAAAAAAAAAAAGAAGAACAAGCTCTTTTGTACAAGCGAGGCCTTCTATAGTCACTAGTGCCGTTTCCTATCCCTGGGAACGAAACAATTTTCGTTCTGCTACTCTCGGCCTCGCACTTTGCTGCTTTTTTGTTCGTCTTCTGCGATCATCTTCTGCTGTTCTTCTGTTGGTCGTTTGCTAAGTCCTGCGTTAGAGCCGGTTCCCGCCCATGCTGCTAAGACGGCATTGATTTCTCGTTCTGCAGAAAGGAATGAAAAAGAAGCGCTTCTCTTTTTCTTCGTCATGGGCTGAGCTGCATCGGCCATCGCGAGCCTCTCTTATTCACAGGGATCCGCGTTTCGTTTCGCTTCTTCATACAAAGAAGTGCAGAAATAGAGAGGCGTTCCGCGTATCTGTCCCCCTGTTCCGCTCGGCTGCCCTGGAAGACCCTTGTCGCCCAAACTACGTGCATTCGTCTTCTTAACCGCCGCGGTTTCAATCACTCGCCCTCTGCACTGTTTGTCGAAGCATCAGCAGCGTGCGCAAAGCGTTGAATGACAGCTACTAATAGGCTCGAGTCCGTGCCTTTCTGCCACTCCTACTGTCCGAATGCAAACAACACGTCATCTGAGGCATTACCACTTTCTTATTGCTTGCTAGCTTTACAGAGTACTGCAATGTGCGCGCCTAGTTGCTGTCCGTTTTCTTTTGTGTTGACGTGCCAGCCTGGTTTAACCAACGAAGATCCGTTTCATCTTTCCTGCGCCTCAGCCTGTTATGAAGATTATTGAGTGTGCGTGGTGCTTTGAATGACATCTGCTGATGAATTCACTTACATCTACCGTCGCAATATTGATGCAGCAGTTTGAGCGGTCATGAACCCGTTCAGACATTTATCTGCCCTTCGAACAAGCAATGTTGTACTACCTATTCCTATAGCTTACGCGTTGTGTTTTCAAAGTACATCGCTCAATGTTCATGTCTTGTAGGCAGTGCTGTTGACATAACCTGAATAGACAAGGGAGGATTTATTGAGGTGCAAAGGGTAACATGATCACTTTATTGTACGAGAGGAAACCTCAACCGGAACTCTAAATGCAGTTATTCAAATAAGCATGCTGTTTAAAAGGTGCTGCCGGCCTTTACATGATACCGACTGCTGACCCTCAAAGACGCCACAGACACGCAATACGTCATATAAGAAATGTCGTCATATCTATGAATTTATAGTCGGGTAAAACCCAAGCTCTCATTTAATAAGCTGTGTCATCAGAAGAAAAGAAACACAGAATGAAGTTTTTGACTTTTTAGTATTAAACTGTTGCGCGATGTGTACAGGAACCGTAAAGTGGCACAATGCTAGTGAACGATCTGCAACTCTGAAGTTGTGAATTCTTTCTGCCTCCCTGATCATCTTTCGTGACCAAAACCCTCCTATACCTCAGCATCAGCAGGTTACTTCAGGCTGCGCTATAGGCATGCCATACTTTATATTGTCGTCTGCCGCTTTTCTTGACTCCTTTTTTCGAACTTTCTTTTCGCAGGTGGTTCTGGTGCAGGGTCACTTCGTGTCGTACCTACCGCTGTGCAGCCGAAACGAACCCGTCTTCCTGGCCACGTGCACGCCAGTGGCCATGCCTGAGACGCGAGAGTGCGTCGTCCAGGGTTCAACGTCCGTGTTCACCTCCATACACTCCATGGACATGAAGTTCCTACATTTGGACAGGAAGTGAGTACCCCCACATCTTGGCACTATACTTTAGTGAAATGCTTACTTCGAAGGATAGTGAAATCGTCTTACAGTGACCAGCCTCCGAAGTTGCTCAACGACCATGGGCTGTACACGAGTGGTCGTGCGGTTTCGAATTGGTCAATGTAAGAACGGGAATGCAGGTCGTCTTTTTCAGCTTAAGATCGGCACTTTGCATTAGCATAAAAATGCTTTCACTAGGCTGCTGACGTACGTAATACTAATGTAACATATACTCCGGACAAGTGCGAAGTCTATACACCATACTCGAGAAAAAGAAATCTTAAACTGCATGGAAAGTTTCGAAATGTATTGTGTGCTAGTTTTGTCTATCGGAATTATAGACAAGTGCTCCTATATGACAATGACGTGTGGAACGCGACGAGCTCACAAAAACTCACTTTCCTACTCACACATTTTGTGTTATGTCTTTTCTAGATGATAGTCTGCGACCATTCATGTTCACAATATACGGAATTCACCGTGAATATATCGTAAGTAATTTGTCAGCAATGCGGTAACATACACCGAAAGCTTTGGTTACTAATAAAATAAATGAAGAGTGTTAGAGTAGAGTTTTGTGGTGATTAATTGTTGAGGGAGAGAAAATGTTTGAATTTATGTGGCGCTCGGAAAAGCGTAACGTATGTACGAAAATTCTGAAGATTGCATCAATGGGGCCTAAAACAGAGGCACGTTACTGTAGAAACGATGGCCTCTTTGTAATCAGAACAGCTTCATTGAAGCCCGAGTTTAGTGTTATATTTGTAGCGCGAAATTCTGTGAACTACGCGGCAATATTAGCGACGTGCGTGTGTTCTCTCTTCACAACGCCATTGATCGCAGGTGATGCTCAATTTAACGGCTTGACTTGAAGCCCCCGACGTTGATAGTATACACAAATGTGTCCCAAAAAAGAGGTAGACCCAATGAACTTCAAGTGCCTTTTTTCACGAATGGCATCGCCGACTGAATTTGTGCCACTTATTGAAGTCATTGGAGTATAATCAAGTTAATTTTGCTTTCTTGATTACTTAGCCTCGCGCAACTGCTGACCAATAAGCGGGCAATATTACCAACAACCTTGAGAACCATTTTAGTAGAACACACGCAAGTTATAACAAAATATTTATCTGTATGAGTAAATAGTGACCAGGAGAAGATGTTGCAGAAAACAAGCACTTAAGTATAGTATGACCACCAGCCTATAGGTAGTTTTTCTACACATTGAATTCCCGTGCAGGTTTGACAGTGTCAATTGCCCTGGCAAGTGACGTTTTCAATGAGTGCAGTGCTCTTTAGGTGCCACTGTGCTACTGAACGCTTGCATGTCTCTCATTATTACCCGTTTAAGAAGGGTATTCCTAAGAAGCATGCTGGAATAGCTGCAAGAAACCAGGCTTTCTATCGTACACGAAGAAATACTGTCATGGCAACAAAAGAAAGTATCTCCTTCTTCACGAGCAGGATGAATGACTTCAAAAGAACTATAAATAAAAAGAACAGCGTCCGAGTAACCGAGTAACGCAATTACAACTGCAACGAATCATATGCGTCTTCTCGCTTCCGGACTACAGCAGAAGCCCGGTACTTTTGGACACGGCCGCGCTTCCGCTTTGAATGAATGCCGGCGTCAGCGTGATAAAAAAAAAAAATAAAGCTAGGAATTCCACTGAAAACAGGAGCAGCCTGCGGAAGTAAGAAGTGAGGTGATCTCATTTACGGGAGCATAGCGGATGTTTTGCGAGCGAAAAAACAAAAACGAAGCCTGTGAAGATTTGCTGTGGTCTCAGAGTGCAAGGTGCTACTACTTATTATTTAACTGATACACTGCAATGATTCAACTTTCAGGAGAAATTCACATAACGATTCCAGCACAGATATTCAACAAATTCTATTGTTTCTCCCATCCCCCCCCCCTTTTTTTTCTTTTTTTTCTGACATTGCGCCAAATTAATTTCACAGTCAAAACACAGTAATCATATTCCCCTAATCTAGAAAATCTATAGGTATTTACTTGCATTAACCACCGGCTTCTTGGCCAATCCTCCTTAGTGGGTAAGAGCCACAAAAGAAAGGAACAAGCAAGCAAGCAAGCAAGGTGCTCGGGAAACGATTAATATAAAATGTTAATGAAGAGGAGGTGATGAAGCATGGCTAATAGTCTACGTAGTGCAGCCACTCTTTAGCTCATAACATATAGCGCTCATGAATACAAAGTGAATGGCTTTTTATGAAAACGCAGTCACCCCATCGGAACATAACATGAAAGAATGTCAACGTCCCGTTGGTACTTTTGCCATTCCAGCAGACGCTCTATAGAAAGTTTAGAGACGCTACATACGGGAATCGTCAGCGATATGAGATTTGAAAATGGCAGAAATGACTTGAGCAGCTGCTTCATTTGTAACCACTTAGAGATGCGGATATGTAGATTGGTTCCCGGGACCTACAAAAACATGGCAAGTATGAGTATGCCATACAAGTAGGCATGCTGACTACATGACGCTGTACGCATTTCATACACATATTTGCGGCATCCTGTCGCATCCCTAGTTCCATTTTCAAGCATCTGCTTCCACGAACTGTCAGAATGTCTGAATCATGCTCCTTTTAATGCGGGCAATCTTCATTGCAGTAACTGATCTCTGTAGTGTTCCGGGTCGCGGAATACCTGCTGCGGTCCTTGATCTAGTTCTCCTTTTTCATATCCGCTTCTTATAAGCTATTGGACAAGGCGATACTGCCTTTGCAGTATTCCTTAGAGAAAAACTCGAAACGAATCAAGTTGATACAATAACATAAAACTTTCGTCCATCTGATTCCGTCTTTCGCTGGCCAATATCGGTCCGACGACGTGTCTCGAAGTCAACGAGAGGGACGCACGATCCCACCTGCCTCGGTTAGCGAGATCCGTACTGAAGGAGGGTGTTTAACGAGCGGTTCAGAATAAACTGCCTCTTTGGTTTGGAGCTCTATAATTCTTTAATGTTACCTTCATTGAGGCGTGGCTCTTCGGGCCTTTTCATATCGAAGCCTCCTGTATGGCACCACATCTTCATGACCCTTATTTTTCTATATCGGGACCTGCTTCTTCCAACCGCGCTTTGCTTTTATTGTTTCAACCGTTTTACGAAGTTTACGACCTTTTTGCCCGCTTTCTAAGGAACGCGACTCGTGATTCTCGGGTCTGCGGCCACAATAATACCCGTGTACTCAAAGCGGAAAAGAAGCTGCGAAAAGGGGAGCGAATATGCACGCGTGCCTCATACGGAGCCCCGAGCAGCGCACCTAGAAACCCCATAAAAAATCGGGAGTAGCGGCAGCCCAGCTGCTGCGCTCTGTTACACTGTGTCACCCCGGTATACACTCCAACGTTTGTGGAGGTCTTCTTCTAAAAGTGCCAACCACAGCGGCACGCTACTTCACTCACACAGACAAAAAATCTAGGTGTGTGGAAGTGGGTGGCTGCTATTGTGCCCCCGCCTGCGTATGTATGCGTCTGTGTGTACGAGGAAGTGATTTGCATTTGAGAAGAGGCTAGTCGACGAGAGACATCCTCTCTCTTCATTGGCGCCAAGATTTACGGTCCTCGTACGCTTCGCGTTTAGCAGCGTGACGCTGCGGCGCTAGAACGTGAGCCGTGAGTTACGGGACGTAATTAGGCGGCACGCGGCTGTACAGAGTTGACGCTGCTTAGGTGAGCGCGAAATTGAAGAAGATTTGTGGGGCGCAAAAGTTTGGTTCGAGTGGCGCCCTTTTCCGAGCGATGAAGGATACCAACTGTCCAGTCCCTTTGACATCGTGCAGTGAAAAAGTTCCCAAATGTAGGTACATTATTCAACCTTGTTGAAGTAATTCTAAAAAGCGTTTCTGAAGTGGTAAACAGAATACGATGTGAGTCAGACAAGCATAGTATGACGCGAAGTGCGAACTGGTCCGTAGACTTCAATATCGCAGAGAACTTGAGGCACTCTGCTGGTCGGCCCTCGTTTCGTCGCTTCTTTGGTGAAGAGGAAAGGGGAGATGAAGGACACACAAAGAACTGAATATTAATATTTCTCATCTTTTTTCTACTAAGTACACAACAGTTTTTATAGTACATACAATGTCGCAGATGCCCCATATCACGAGAACTGTATCCTAAATGTGATAAAATTGTGATTGCACGAAATAGAAGTTTAAAGTACCTATACTTCCCCAAGTTTAAACGTTCCATGTTTTTGGTCATACCTACTGCGCGATGCCATTGGCGAAGCTCTTAGCAAATCGCGAACGAACTCCGCTGTGGCAATGCATGCGATTGCGTGCTAAAAGTTTTGTACGCAGTTCTACTGTAGGAACACCATATTGCACATCGCGAAGCAGGGTCACACACATGTGCGCGAACTCGGGGCCATGTGACCTGCTTTGAAGTTCGTTGCGATTGATTTTCCAGAAAAGACGCATTCGTCAATGCGCCGGCCAATCCACCACCTATATAAAAATCCTAGCGATCTGATATATCATTTGGTCATTGCTGTAAAAGTGTTTTGTGAATATCACTTGTCACGTCCTCTTTGGCAAAGGTCTATTCGGCGTGCGCATAGAAGTAGCTAAAAGTAGCCCTGCAATTGGCTATAATCAAAAAAGAAACGTTTACCCAAAGGTACATGCAGCGAAGCTCTTTGAAAAGAATGGCTACTATGTGCGGGCATATGTCTCACGCTCTTTGACCGTTCACTTATACGGCCTCATCGTGATCATTGCCTTGTCAACTCGTGATCACGTCTAGTGCTCTCGTTGTGTTTTAGCCTGGTTTGTCCGTAGGGGAGGTGTTGCTGATCGATAAACCAGACATGTTGCACTATAGATCGGTCTTGAAGAAAAGAACTCTACGCCACTCGCTGCACCGGGCAAAAAAAAAGAAAAGAGACAAAACCTGGTGCTCATGAATTTGGCTCGGACGCTTCGCGCTGTAAATCAAAATCGCGAGTATGTTGGCCCCACACGTGCGGTATATACGCAACACACATGCACTCTTAAGGCTCTCGAAGGCATTCTTCGCGAAGCTCATTTTCTGTGGCGCTCGGGAGTAACAGTTATTAGGGGACGGCGTGCACGCAATTAGAAGGCTGTTTCTTCCAGCTGATGATGCGCTCATTTCGACATCGCTTGGCTGGCACGTCTTATGTGGTGTGCCACTTACGCCCGTTGACCCGTTCCAGCCTCACTGATGAGCAGGCTTTATGGATCACGGTGAGAGAATGAAGTTCGAATATAAAGAATTAACATTCGCGCCTGATTTACGTGAGAACGGGGTTCTTCACGGGCCTCTAGTGTAGGAGCAGACCACTTCAGTAGCGATACACTGAGCAGGGCTTGGGCCCTAAACCTTCACCATCGATGTGCCAGAAGTCTTTGATGAATTGATGGAGAGGGTGAGTGTCCTAGATATTTCAGTGCAAATCTTTCTTTGATCATATAAAACCAAGTACTGAAGTCAGGTGGAGAGAAAACTATCAGCCAGTTCAGTTGTCCTGCTGAGTGTCACTTACACAGACCCGAATGCACGTGGCATTCACGAACAGTTATGTGTACCAATAAGGGCCTACCCCGAGTCGATGGTGTGATAATTGTGGCAGCGAACAGACAGTGCAGTACATGCTACTCGAATGTCCAGCTTACTGCGACGAAAGGCAGTTGTTTAAATTAGAAGTGCACATGACCTGTCGCGAACAATTAAGGTTGCGCCACCCATCAGGTCCTATGCTCGGATTTTGAAAACAGCGTCTAGTCATACTGCCATTAATCAATTGTTTGTCCGAATTCGGCCTTGTCGAAAGGCTCTAGTCGTAGTCTATATTACATAGGAAAGCCTTGATTTACCTGATACTGTAACGGTAAATAGTTTTGTCAGATTCACTTGGCCACTGCTTTTTTCTCACGTTTTTCTTTCCTTTCTTCTAAAATCTTTCAGTTCCGATCCCCATCCTCAGAGTATCATGCCAGCGATATATCGATGCCGGCAAATATCTATGTTTTTCTAATAAAGAGTCTCTCTCTCCCGTATATGTTTGCCATCGCTGACGTGATCAGTAACCGCATACGTCGGCTACAGCA